>NW_027266269.1:22407236-23007236 GCF_022045235.1 Haliotis cracherodii
TCTTAGCCAAAAATAGGTCAATGATGCCAAACGATCCGTTGGGTATTGCCAATAATCCTGGTGACCATAGATAAAGTTACATGAACATCTCTTCTTCAAAGGCCCAGGACAATTTATCAAAAATGAAAGCAAATGTCATTTGAGAAAGAAATATATGAAATGCTTGATTCCCTCGTAGGCATCGCCATGGGAACCATTTGCTGATAGGTTTTTATATACTTTATGAACAGGAAGTTTATCTTAAACTTCAGGTATGTTGGTCAAATAGCCAATCTCCCTCCACTAATTTACCCACCTGAACACCCAAACTGTTGGTAAAAGAGACCAGAGAGACCGCCTCATGTGTATCATGTTTGGATCTATTCATAAAGAGTCAAAGTAACAAACATCTCTCCATAAGACTGTATGACAAGAGGGGTGACTTTCCAATTGTCAGCTTTCCCTTTATGTGCAATATTCCAGCAGTTCCAGCCTTTGGTGTTTTCACAACTTTTGAGGTACAATGGGACATGCTCTTTCAACGGAAATTCCAAAGAGGGTTATGAAATTCAAGGCCTCAGTAAAGTTCTCAAAAATTAATCTCAAAATTAAAAATGTCGTCCGATGCAATTCCCTATGTTGACGTGAACCATATGTTCCCGTGTTTTCAGAACACATGACCCGCTTTTGCATGTGCCACCGTTTAGGCAGGATAGGCTCACCTTTTCAAGAACACCTGGTATCATCACTGTTTGATAGTGATTCAGAAACACATGCTTATGATATAGCTGATTTTTTTAAAATGCCTTTTTCAGAGATTTTATAAGATTATGGAAAAGATTTTGTTTCTTATTTAAAGGATTTATTACCCGTACGAACGCTCTTATGCCATACGTATGTTCAAATCAATCTACAGTTCATTAATGTTTCATTTTTGCAAAGTTTCTTCGAGGCCCATGTGTGTGATTGGTTACAACGCTGGCAGGTGCACGTGTATGGGGAGTGACACAAGAGGAAGAGTCCAAGAGAAGGCAGAAAATAACCCACTAGCCAGTGTCTGGACAAAGGGTAAACTTTGATAAGGGCACGGTTGTCCAGCCACAGTTCTTTTGGGACCGACCAATTGATATTCTTGGGGATGTGGGGTGGGGTGGGTTTGTTATTTTGTATGGAGACTAGATATATATATTTCAGCTGCAACTGCAAAACCATTTCATACAGAATTTCGATTTAAAAAGTCGGTTTCTTGTTAATATTTAATTAATTTAATTTAATTTAATTTAATTTAATTTGATTTAATTTAATTTAATTTAATTTAATTTAATTTAATTTAATTTAATTTTCAGCCGATTCCAATTAGCGAATTGACCCGCTATGGTTCAAACAATTGAGGTTTGAAATGCTGTTATGACAACACGAATTCACGTACCCGCCAGGCAGTGAACGCCCTTCGTTCTGCTTGGATGGAGTCGAGAATGTAGTGCACATGTTCTCCTTGAGACTTCGGTCATTACCCGCTGCTTGGAATACAAAATATAAATAGGATCTCTCATCCAACGCGTTCTATCCATGTTGCCACGCACACAGCCAATACAGTGTATCTTCCCATGCACCCATCCTACACATTGCACCCATCTCCCCATGCATCCATCACCCCATGTACCCAGCCTATATAGTGCACATATCTCCCCATGTAACCAGCCCATATAGTGCACCTATCACCCCATGTACACAGCCTATATAGTGCACATATCTCCCCATGTACCCAGTCTATGTAGTGCACATATCTCCCCATGTAACCAGCCCATATAGTGCACATATCTCCCCATGTACCCAGTCTATGTAGTGCACATATCACCCCATGTACCCAGCCTATATAGTGCACATATCTCCCCATGTAACCAGCCTATATAGTGCACCTATCACCCCATGTAACCAGCCTATATAGTGCACATATCTCCCCATGCAACCAGCCCATATAGTGCACCTATCACCCCATGTACCCAGCCTATGTAGTGCACATATCTCCCCATGTAACCAGCCCATATAGTGCACCTATCACCCCATGTACCCAGCCTATATAGTGCACATATCTCCCCATGTACCCAGTCTATGTAGTGCACATATCTCCCCATGTAACCAGCCCATATAGTGCACCTATCACCCCATGTACCCAGCCTATATAGTGCACTTATCACCCCATGTACCAAGCCTATATAGTGACCTATCTCCCCATGTAACCAGTCTATATAGTGACCTATCTCCCTATGTAACCAGCCTATATAATGCACCTTTCTTCCCATGTAACCAGCCTATATAGTGCATCTTTCTCCCAATGTAACCAGTCTATATAGTGCACCTATCTCCCCATGCACCCAGTCTATGTAGTGCACCTATCTCCCCATGTAAACAGTCTATATAGTGACCTATCTCCCCATGTACCCAGTCTATATAGTGACCTATCTCCCTATGTAACCAACCTATATAATGCACCTTTCTTCCCATGTAACCAGCCTATATAGTGCATCTTTCTCCCCATGTAACCAGTCTATATAGTGCACCTATCTCCCCATGCACCCAGTCTATGTAGTGCACCTATCTCCCCATGTAACCAGTCTATATAGTGACCTATCTCCCCATGTACCCAGTCTATATAGTGACCTATCTCCCCATGTAACCAGCCTATATAGTGACCTATCTCCCCATGTAACCCGCCTAGAAAGTGCACCTATCTCCCCATGTAACCAGTCTATATAGTGCACCTATCTCCCCATGTAACCAGCCTATATAGTGACCTATGTCCCCATGTACCCAGTCTATGTAGTGCACCTATGACCCCATGTACCCAGCCTATATAGTTCACTTATCTTCCCATGTACCCAGCCTATATAGTGCACATATCTCCCCATGTAACCAGCCCATATAGTGCACCTATCACCCCATGTACCCAGCCTATATAGTGCACATATCTCCCCATGTAACCAGCCTATATAGTGCACCTATCTTCCCATGTACCCAGCCTATATAGTGCACTTATCTTCCCATGTACCCAGACTATATAGTGACCTATCTCCCCATGTAACCAGTCTATATAGTGACCTATCTCCCCATGTAACCAGCCTATATAATGCACCTTTCTTCCCATGTAACCAGCCTATATAGTGCATCTTTCTCCCCATGTAACCAGTCTATATAGTGCACCTATCTCCCCATGCACCCAGTCTATGTAGTGCACCTATCTCCCCATGTAACCAGTCTATATAGTGACCTATCTCCCCATGTACCCAGTCTGTATAGTGACCTATCTCCCCATATAACCAGCCTATATAGTGACCTATCTCCCCATGTAACCAGCCTAGAAAGTGCACCTATCTGCCCATGTAACCAGCCTATATAGTGCACCTTTCTTCCCATGTAACCTGCCTATATAGTGCACATATCTCCCCATGTAACCAGCCTATATAGTGCACCTATCTTCCATGTACCCAGCCTATATAGTGCACTTATCACCCCATGTACCCAGCCTATATAGTGACCTATCTCCCCATGTAACCAGTCTATATAGTGACCTATCTCCCCATGTAACCAGCCTATATAATGCACCTTTCTTCCCATGTAACCAGCCTATATAGTGCATCTTTCTCCCAATGTAACCAGTCTATATAGTGCACCTATCTCCCCATGCACCAGTCTATGTAGTGCACCTATCTCCCCATGTAAACAGTCTATATAGTGACCTATCTCCCCATGTACCCAGTCTATATAGTGACCTATCTCCCTATGTAACCAACCTATATAATGCACCTTTCTTCCCATGTAACCAGCCTATATAGTGCATCTTTCTCCCCATGTAACCAGTCTATATAGTGCACCTATCTCCCCATGCACCCAGTCTATGTAGTGCACCTATCTCCCCATGTAACCAGTCTATATAGTGACCTATCTCCCCATGTAACCAGCCTATATAGTGACCTATCTCCCCATGTAACCCGCCTAGAAAGTGCACCTATCTCCCCATGTAACCAGTCTATATAGTGCACTTTTCTTCCCATGTACCCAGCCTATATAGTGCACCTTTCTCCCCATGTAAGTAGTCTATATAGTGCACCTATCTCCCCATGTAACCAGCCTATATAGTGACCTATGTCCCCATGTACCCAGTCTATGTAGTGCACCTATCTCCCCATGTAACCAGCCTATACAGTGACATATCTCCCCATGTAACCCGCCTAGAAAGTGAACCTATCTCCCAATGTAACCAGTCTATATAGTGCACCTATCTTCCCATGTACCAAGCCTATATAGTGTACCTATCTCCCCATACATCTATGAAGGTAAGGAAGTTAGGAAT
The DNA here is from genome assembly GCF_022045235.1 of Haliotis cracherodii. Classification (NCBI taxonomy): domain Eukaryota; kingdom Metazoa; phylum Mollusca; class Gastropoda; order Lepetellida; family Haliotidae; genus Haliotis; species Haliotis cracherodii. The sequence continues at coordinate 22,411,567 of NW_027266269.1, forward strand.
GTATTCTGTGATAAGATAGGCTTTTGATAAAGTGTGACACAAAGAACCATTCATACCTTCAACATTGTGATATCTGTGGAAAGTTATTGCGATGGTTTGACAGTTACTAAGAAAATCGATATGAAAAGGTAGTTATAAATGGCTATAGCTCAGATCCAAAAGCGGTATTGAAAGGTGTGCCACGGGGCTCGGTCTTGTGGCCCTTATCGTTTATTATCTATATCAATGACATGGTTGGAGGAATAAATAGTAATATACGACTTTTAGCTGATGACACATCTATGCATGTGATCGTAGAAGAATGTGATGTAGCAGCTAGCAATCTCAATAATGACTTGGACAGAATTTCAGAATGTGCAGCTAGATGGCAAGTTGATATTGGTCCTGAAAAAACTTAATCTAGTCAATTTACCCGTAAAGTAAACTCTAACTTATGCATGGATGGTCCAGAAATATAGATCACAGTTATAAGCAATTAGGTATTCAAAGTAATTGTACATGGAAAAACGCACATTGAGGATATTGCAAGGAAATGTTGCCTATGGTTAATTGTTTAAGAAGTTATGAATATTGTCTATCCGGAAATACCTCGGAAACTATGCACAAATCATATATTGTACCAGTGTTTTGTTATTGTTGTCATATTTGGGATAACTCTACTAATCAACAGCCTAATTTATTGGAAAAAGTAATCATATATGCTCTATGAACTTTTTGTGGCGCTGTCGAGTCATCAGAAAATTTACAACGAAACAAACTGTAAGTCATTTAAAGACAGAAGATACAGTTAAAAAGTGGTCACGTTTTACAAAATTATCTCACCCGAGTGTCTTTTGATATCAAATATATCAACACAAGTTGATAAAAGAGGGAAGACTCCGAGGCTTGCCGAGGATGTTTTCCACTTTCATCAACGAGTGTTGATATATTTGATATCAAAGGACACGAGGGTGAGATTTTATTTATCACCCAACATCATTCCTCCAACTTTTTCAGTTTGTAGAAAGTAATAAGCAGTGTCCGAAGTGTAAAAAGTACTGCTAACAGCTTCAGTAGCAGAGCCATTAGTGATGTCATTTGATTATGACGTCATGGTAACCAATGAAGTCACAATGGTCTGCAAAGCACTGTGATGCAATTTATCTACAGCGTAGCAATTGCTGCACGGAAAGAGAAATAATACCGTTACAAAATTGAAGAAATTGCTTCACGGAAGGGGAAATACTGGGACACACTGGGAATTTAATTATGGAAAAGGGTTATGTTACGTTCTTACCCTTGTAGATATTTCCAAAAATATCAATTCGTCAGCATCCTTAATTCGATTTCTGTCATGGACTACTTGACACCACAACGCTGCTGATGAGTAGACACAAAACGGACGTCCTGTAACTTGGCGACAAAACTGCCGACACATCTGGACACCAAAAGGTTGAATGACGTAGCCACGCAAACCCCTCATGGCGATGCTAATTGCCACACGTAACCAGGAACACATGTTTCAAGCACCGCAGATTTTGGTGCCCAAACAAGCTTAAAACAGAAATTGCTTCACGGAAAAGGAAATAATACCGTTACAAAATTGAAGAAATTGCTGCACGGGAGGGGAAATAACACCGTTACAAAATTGAAGAAATTGCTGCACGGAAGGGGAAATAATACCGTTACAAAATTGCAGAAATTGCTGCACGGAAGGGGAAATAATACCGTTACAAAATTGAAGAAATTGCTGCACGGAAGGGGAAATAACACCGTTACAAAACTGAAGAAATTGCTGCACGGAAAGGGAAATAATACCGTTACAAAATTAAAGAAATTGCTTCACGGAAGGGGAAATAATACCGTTACAAAAATGAAGAAATTGCTGCACAGAAGGGGAAATAATACCGTTACAAAATTGAAGAAATTGCTTCACGGAAGGGGAAATAATATTGTTACAAAATTGAAGAAATTGCTGCACGGAAGGGGAAATAATATTGTTACAAAATTGAAGAAATTGCTGCACGGAAGGGGAAATAATACCGTTACAAAAATGAAGAAATTGCTTCACGGAAGGGGAAATAATACCGTTACAAAAATGAAGAAATTGCTTCACGGAAGGGGAAATAATACCGTTACAAAAATGAAGAAATTGCTTCACGGAAGGGGAAATAATACCGTTACAAAAATGAAGAAATTGCTGCACGGAAGGGGAAATAATACCGTTACAAAATTGAAGAAATTGCTGCACGGAAGGGGAAATAATACCGTTTAAAAATTGAAGAAATTGCTTCACGGAAGGGGAAATAATACCGTTACAAAAATGAAGAAATTGCTGCACAGAAGGGGAAATAATACCGTTACAAAATTGAAGAAATTGCTTCACGGAAGGGGAAATAATATTGTTACAAAATTGAAGAAATTGCTGCACGGAAGGGGAAATAATACCGTTACAAAATTGAAGAAATTGCTGCACGGAAGGGGAAATAATACCGTTACAAAAATGAAGAAATTGCTTCACGGAAGGGGAAATAATACCGTTACAAAAATGAAGAAATTGCTTCACGGAAAGGGAAATAATACCGTTACAAAAATGAAGAAATTGCTTCACGGAAAGGGAAATAATACCGTTACAAAAATGAAGAAATTGCTTCACGGAAGGGGAAATAATACCGTTACAAAACTGAAGAAATTGCTGCACGGAAGGGGAAATAATACCGTTAAAAAATTGAAGAAATTGCTGCACGGAAGGGGAAATAATACCGTTACAAAATTGAAGAAATTTCTTCACGGAAGGGGAAATAATACCGTTACAAAATTGAAGAAATTGCTGCACGGAAGGGGAAATAATACCGTTACAAAATTGAAGAAATTGCTGCACGGAAGGGGATATAATGGGACACAATGGGAATTTAATTATGGAAACGGGCTGTATCTCCGCTTTGTCTAGAGCTAGCTTCACCAGTGTGTCTTCTTCCTATTGCATGGATATCTAAGTGAGACCAAATCCAACACAGCTCCACCTGTTGCCTTTTGTTCGATAGTTTTACATGTTCGTATAGAATATTATTGACTATGTTTGGCCTGGAGTTGGTGTTTCTGCCGCTGATGCGAATCTGATGAGGATAACTGCCTTTGTTTCCGGTAGTTCCAGTATGATTTTGAGTTGAATTCATCCAAGTCAGCAGTGAATACTGACCATCAGAGTGAGTAAGGTTTTACGCCGCTTTTGGCAATATTCCAGCAATATCACGGCGGGGGACACCAGAAATGGGCTTCACACATTTTACCAATGTCGCGAATCGAACCCGGGTCTTCGGCGTGACGAGCGAACACTTTAGTCACTAGACTACCCGACCGCCCCCTGACCATCAGAGACACAAGTGTATATGAACTTCGCGTTATACCTGCAATAATTTTCAACGCGACGTTTAACCCAACTTCACCTCACCTCACCTCAATGAATCAGAAATTATCCATAAAGTTATACGTTTTCTCGAATTTGACTCTGTTTGAAATAATATGATAATTGACAATTTGAAGAAAGTTCAATATGATAAAGTAATATTTTCATTATACGTATTCAGACGGTCTATATTAAATATGTGGATTCATTAAACAGGTAGGTAACTAAAATTATATCTTACCTTTCGTAGAGGTTAATACAGGCTAAGACAACTGCACTTTCACTGTTCGCTCTATACTTCATGTCACTGTTTCATTTATCTCCAGTGTCTATTCCCATGTACATTCTTCTGAGTGATATAGAGTCAGGCTAAATATTTTTTATAAATTTATTATAAATGGCAAGTCAGAAGCCACAATACAGCTGATACACCTGATCTATCCGTGATACGCGATGTGCTTGCAATACATTGGTATAAGGGTAACGCTATTTTTCAGGGCATTATCATTTGCAGAAACCCGAGGTCTTTTTCCATTAACGGCCCGACGAAGGAGGGCAGATGAAAAGACCGAGGGCTTCTGCAAATGATAATGCCCTGAAAAATACCGTTACCGTTATCATAGCTAAAATGGATAGAATTTGTAATCAAATATCAAGAAACAACAATATCGGTTTTGAAACATTTATTGCAGTCAACACGAATGTCACTTCGTAGAGTGAGAGAGTGAGTAAGTTGGATTGAACGCCTTTTAACAGTATTCCAGTTATATCACAGCGTGTCGGCTTAATGTTGGAGGAAGGCCCGAAGTGATACAGGTCTAAGACGTTTACCACTTCTGTGAAACCCACGAGCACGGGTATGGTGCTGACAAACCTAGAAAAGAATCGGGGCGAACCGGGATTCAAACCAACAATCATAGGTTTTTGGCGTGCCCATGGGACGCAACTCTGCACAGCGAATTGCGGAGCGTTAGAGACAGCCCCCTACACTCGTCATCCGCTACAATCGAAATTTATGGATTCAGTGTTTCGTCCGCAACAGCTCACATTAAGGAAATGAACGCCGTGCTGATTTTTTAAACCGTGGATATAAAATATATAAATACCAATTTGATACGCAGACGAATACAGCTAAGCGACACATGAGTATGTTCGCAATCTAACTGCATGCATCTTTGGCGTGTGATCTCACGACTGCAAAGTATGCGTGCGGTAAATATATTAATAAAATAATGCGAGGCCGCCAAATTGTTATGTTGATATAGTGGGTGAGTATGGCTTTACGCCGCTTGTAGCAATATTCCAGCAATTTCACGACGGGAGACAACAGAAATGGGCTTCACACATTGCAACCATGTCGAGAATCGAATCCGGGTCTTCGGCGTGACGAGCGAACGCTTTAACAACTTGGCTACCCGACCGCCTATGATGATACACGTAAAACCATGTAACTGACTGAGATTGTGAAGATTTGATCGGTTAAACTGACCAATTTTGTCCTGGCAACTTTCTACTGGCTTTCAACTTTTGTGAGTTGCCAGTCCGGATTATGTCTAGATATTTTGTGAATATTCAGCACTGATAAACTGTCAGTAGCATAGATAAGTAGCTACGATCAGAAGCATAGATGAGTGAGTTGGGTTTGACGCCCCTTTAACAGTATTTCAGTTATATCACGGCGTTTCAGCTTAATTTGAGAGGAAAGCCCGAAGTGATGCAGGTCTCAGACGTTTACCACTTCGGTGAAACCCACGAGCACGGGTATGGCGCTGACAAACCTAGAAAATAATTGGGGCGAATTGACATACCATTGTGTTGAACTGTGTGATCACGTCGAAACTTCGAAGCACGGAGAGCGCATCACAGACTTCACTACAGAAATTATGATAATCAATAGTTGTCTGCATGACAATCGAGTTGATAGTCTAAAGTATTTCTTTTATCAGAATCTACGCTGAATGAAGTGAGAACAAAACATCTTTGTGATATTGTGGAATGGATACAACGGAAGGCGTCTGCACGCTAAAGCAATCTTCTAGACAAATTACGAGTGAACAAAATTAACCCCATTCCGATTATATCATAAGCAGTTTTATTTCCGTATCTAGGCCACCGGCCCATTGAAGCGCATAATGTACAATACAGTGTTTCTACGTTTCTACCTTCGCACTGATACACCCTGGATCTACATCTGTACCTTCATACTGATACACACACACCACCCTGGATCTACATCTGTACCTTCATACTGATACACACACACCACCCTGGATCTACATCTGTACCTTCATACTGATACACACACACCACCCTGGATCTATACCTGTACCTTCATACTGATACACACACACCACCCTGGATCTACATCTGTACCTTCATACTGATACACACACACCACCCTGGATCTACATCTGTACCTTCACACTGATACACACACACCACCCTGGATCTACATCTGTACCTTCACACTGACACACACACACCACCCTGGATCTACATCTGTTCCTTCACACTGATACACACACTCCACCCTGGATCTACATCTGTACCTTCACACTGATACACACACACCGCCTTGGATCTACATCTGTACCTTCACACTGATATACACACACCGCCCTGGATCTACATCTGTACCTTCACACTGATATACACACACCGCCCTGGATCTACATCTGTACCTTCACACTGATATACACACACCGCCCTGGATCTACATCTGTACCTTCACACTGATACACACACTCCATCCTGGATCTACATCTGTACCTTCACACTGATACACACACACCGCCCTGGATCTACATCTGTACCTTCACACTGATACACACACACCGCCCTGGATCTACATCTGTACCTTCACACTGACACACACACACCGCCCTGGATCTACATCTGTACCTTCACACTGATACACACACTCCATCCTGGATCTACATCTGTACCTTCAAACTAAAACACACACTCCACCCTGGATCTACATCTGTACTTTCACACTAATACACACACACCGCCCTGGATCTACATCTGTAACTTCACACTGATACACACACACCGCCCTGGATCTACATCTGTACCTTCACACTCATACACACACACACACCGCCCTGGATCTACATCTGTACCTTCACACTGATACACACACACACACACCGCCCTGGATCTACATCTGTACCTTGACACTGATACACACACCACCCTGGATCTACATCTGTACCTTCACACTGATACACACACTCCACCCTGGATCTACATCTGTACCTTCACACTGATACACACACACCACCCTGGATCTACATCTGTACCTTCACATTGACACACAAACACTGCCATGGATCTTCATCTCATATCACACACACACACACACACACACACACACACACACACACACACACACACACACACACACACACACACACCTGGATCTACATCTGTTGTCCTGCGTAAAATGATCTAACTGAATATAGCTGAACTGTGATATAGTTTTCATTCACTGAAGCATATACACTGCCCCATACTACCACTTGAAGAACTTGAAGTACTAAACAGTCAAGGCAAATATATTTTCTTAGGCCCTAAGAAACGCAATAGATATATAAAGATGTCATTAACTACCCTAGCCTAAGAAGTATTACCGTCAACTAGTGGAAAAGACAAGGATAAGGCAAACATGTTGGCGCTCTGTCAAATACATACGTGAGTGTGTATATGTTTGTGTCATGGGCTGGTGGCCTCATTACAGAGTATACAACATCAACAGTAGGAACACTCAGCCGCTTTGCCTTTATCATCCTCATCCATCTTCATCATTGATCATGGTATTTCTAGTATTTCCACTGTCCTGTTATTGTAGATTTCTCTACGTACAAATGGAAACGTGCTCGTTAGAAATTCACATGGTAAAACTGGGATTTCATCCCTTTTACGCCTTGTCTTGTGATTATGACAGGTCTTCTTACAAATACTTAGGTCTTGTTTCCTGCTAAGAATTTTCTCGACGTTTCTGGGTGCTGGTAACATCATTCCCATGAAAGGTCTCTCAACCAATGGGAAAATATCATGACGTTTGTAAGTGGTGTTTCCGTTACCCAGTTTAATAAAATGAGTCAAGTTGAGAGAGTAAAAGAATATATCCAGGAAAGGCCACCTCCATGGAGCACTAGTTGTCGGGATTGACGATTTATTGTAAAATTTCCAAATGGTCTCCCTTGTATGAAGGGCGTACGTAGTGTTAAGCAGTAAAGTCTTCAATATTTGTTTGTCGCCTTCTTTAACAACAAGATCTATGTCGTCATCCCAGGGCACCATGCCGTGATGGAAATATGAACCACGCAGCGTATATCCATACATCAGATACGACACCTTGGATGTGACTGCCTCGCTAAACACCTTCATCAAAGACCGAAGTTGCTCCTTTTCACTCGGCTTTATAGCCTCTGAAAACAATGTCATGGCGTGTGTGCGGTCATGGATTTCCTGACAGCGTTTCTTCTTGGGAACAAGCTGCCTTTTTTTCGAATTTTCTTTGATCAGAATCATGTTCGGGCTCTTGACTAGTTCGTCGTCATGAATCAACTTGTTGGACTTGTTCTTAGGCACGACGCTCATTGTCACAGTTGGTTTCCCGGTCGTGGTGGAAGATGTTTTAGATACAATTTTGTTTCTCGCGAATTCCAATTTTATTGACGCTACTGCGGCGTTGTGATTGTTGTAGCTCCTAACACGTGTCGCAATGTAGACAAAGATAGCCATGACACATATGCAGGAAAGGGTCCTCCTGTATCGCCCTTTCAATGTCCTCCAACAGATTGCCATGTTGAAGCACTGGCTGAAATTAAATGAATTAATAAAGGTGTTTTTGTTTGTTTTTTACGCCGCACTAAGCAATACCCCAGCTATAAACTATATATATTTACTTAAAAGCGACAACACACTTTCCACAAGAAACCACTTCTAAAACCACGGTCGACGAATCAGTATCAAATACACATGCGAAGGCACATGTCACAACAAACACTTACAAAGCCATGTCAATTGTTCACCTGAAAAAAAATACGGAAACATATGGCGCAAGTCTAAATAGGCATTGGACATCATATTTAACTCAAGCTCCCTGTTAAAAATATATCTCCTGAGGTTACTACGGTACTAGCTCTACATGGAAAACACAGTATATGACTCTCTTCATTGACCACATCCATTAATATTAGTAAAACATTGATAGTTCCGAACCCCTTTATTGAACTCAAAATCCCTATTAATGAGAGAATTTCTCATTCAATAGATCACGAAGGAAAGTTGTGTAAAACACAGAGAGAGAGAGAGACAGAGAGAGAGAGAGAGAGAGAGAGAGAGAGAGAGAGAGAGAGAGAAAATAGTTTGTTTATGTCTCACGCGTTTCATAGGCTGTGTATGTAAAAAATGATTTAGATGTAACGCCCAGCTATAAGGCTTATGAGACACAATAAAACAATACATATATCTGTGTATAAAAATTAAGAAGGATACTGTTCGCATCTTGTTCAAAACAGTATTATACATGGTAATATTCATAGTTAACATTAATGTTCATGAATTAAACGATTGTTTACGTAAAGAACTTTAAAAAGTGTGCTTGATAATAGGACTTGTACATTTTCTGACTTTAAAATAAGTATAAATTTGTTTAAATCAGTCAGATTTGTAAAGGTAGGATTTAATAACATGCAACATTTAAAAATGGACATGTTATTAAGAAATGTAATCCATCTTAAATAATTCTCTAATTAAGTTGTTTAAAACATTGTAGGCGAATTCTGCCAAGAAGGTGGGTTGGTGGTTTGTTAAAACGTCCAGTTTCTATGGCAAGAGGTAAATATCTGCATCTGAACAAAGATAAAATTCGACGGTGGTCCCTATATTGTACATTTAAAACATACGATTCAACAACATTTTGCGTCTTAAATTGCCTGTAAATTCTTAGCTTGTTGCCATTTACAATAAAACATATAATGTGTCGTTGCAATGGTCTGAAATAGTATAATTAAATTTTACAAGAATATCTTTGCTTCACGCGTGACTTGCTAACTCCGCTTGTCACACATTGTAGTTTTGGCAAGTATTTGGTGGTACATTTGCTGGACTCGTAGATGGATGGATGGATGGATAGATGGATACATAGAAAGATAAAGCACTATGACATGGTATGCCCATCTCGCGTCCAACCTGAATCCATTGCTCATTGATGTGGATGTCAAGACCATGCCCCATCATCCCGGGCTCAGTTAGAAACAATAACTGCAGTTAGATCCGCTATATGTCGTAGATCTCCTACGATGCAAAAGTGAAAGCCAAACTAACACTATTTCTGAGAGATGGTCATCTACTCAAACGTGTATAAACAGAGCTATCATTTTCTAAAATTCAAGACCCAAACCATATCGGTAAGAAAATAGAAACGTAATCAATACAAAAACAGAAAAGACTTCAATACTAAAATTATCAACAGACCTGAGGGGTAGACCAGGCGAAATTGCTCAGGCCGAAAGCGACCTCTTAAACACTAAATGCAACAACGACGACGAAGTAAGGTCTGATGTCCGTCTGATGAAACGTATGTTAGTATGTGTTGACTGGAAATGTGCTGGATTCGTAGATGGATGGATGGATGGATGGATGGATGGATAGATGGATAAATAGATAGATCACAAAAAGCACTATGACATGGTATGCCCATCTCGCGTCCAACCTGAATCCATTGCTCATTGATGTGGATGTCAAGACCATGCCCCATCATCCCGGGCTCAGTTAGAAACAATAACTGCAGTTAGATCCGCTATATGTCGTAGATCTCCTACGATGCACAAGTGACTCTAACTCTATTTCTGAGAGATGGTCATCTACTCAAACGTGTATAAACAGAGCTGTCAATTTCTAAAATTCAAGACCCAAACCATATCGGTAAGAAAATAGAAACGTAATCAATACAAAAACAGAAAAGTCTTCAATACTAAAATTATCAACAGACCTGAGGGGTAGACCAGGCGAAATTGCTCAGGCCGAAAGCGACCTCTTAAACACTAAATGCAACAACGACGACGAAGTAAGGTCTGATGCCTGTCTGATGAAACGTATGTTAGTATGTATTGACGCCCCAGATCGTCAATCCCATCAATCATGTGACACGTGGTAGCTTTCACAACGCGTCAGTTGATAAGATGAAGTAAAAGTACATATTCCTTTCAAATAAACACAAGCAAACTTTATAAACAGAAACAACTTCCTTTGCACAACTGGAATCCAAAATGTCTGCTTCGTGTGAAGAACCCGTTCCTGGTATCAATACTCTCTGTTAATGCCTTCTACGTGAACATGCAGTTCACACATGGTGAGTGAATGAGTGAGTTCGGTATAACGCCACTTTTAACAGTATTCTAGTTATATCGCGGCGCGTCAGCTTAATGTGGGAGGAAAGCCCGAAGTGATGCAGGTCTCGGGCGTTTACCAATTCGGTGAAACCCACGAGCAAGGGTATGGTCCTGACAAACCTAGAAACATAATCGGGACGGACCGGGATTCGAACCCACAGTTAGGTTTTTGGCGTGCCCAAGGGACGCAACTCTGCACAGTGAATGGCGGCGCCACAGACGAATGGGCCACCCGTGTCCCCGCTTGAATAAGAAGCCATGTCCAGCATTGGAAGGTCACGCGTGATGAAGCACTTCATTACCTACGTGGTGAAGATACAGGTGGTAAGAAACTAAATCCGTGTGTCGTGCAAGGTTGACCTCGTTTTACTCGTTTTGATTGGATAACCGTGACCTCTGTCACACCGGGACTACTTTTTTCATTCATAAAAAATCGCGAGATGTCATTTATTTTGCAACTACAAGGCAGAACTGAAGCAATCTCATGAGAGCGAGAGATATTTACAAACACTTTATTACACAGATAGTCACACATAAAATTCGGTTTGCATTCTATATAAGTTATGCATACAGCTTCTACAGACATTTATAATCGAGCTATATCCATTAACAATGTACGACAACCGATCAATAGATCGAGGGTCCCCATTAGCGTGACGCACCCGATCACTATCGCAACTTTCAATTTGATTTAATGTAAATGGATAAGCGTGGTGAAATGAAGTCAGTTTAAACTATCTGGACAGATATCTAGACTTACTTGGGATGATCCTGTTGTGCCATCAGTGTCCCCTTCGATGCGTATTTTGTGGCACTGTTTCGGGAGTTGTTTGTCCAAGACTGCACTACCGGATCATTGAAAGTGAACATTTCCGATACAAATCCTTCGAAAACTCCGTAGAAGTGTGCCTAATTTGATTATGTGATCCAAAATAGCCCAAATGTGAACAATAACATTCCCTATCTCTAACGAAAAACGCTGTGAGTAGATCACGGTTGTCTTTTCTTATTCCGGTGGTGACCTTGCCCTTCGTTCAAAGCTGTCACTGACATGCAAGCAGACTTGAGTTTGTTGATTTTCACGTCTTCAGTAGAGGGTGGTACAGTTAACATGAATGTCTTTGGGGAACAGTCTAGTTTCCCTCTTCCAAAATGGTACGGACATGATATTAATTCAGCTGATAGATCAAGGAAACCGAACCATTTTGATTGCACACCCGGGACACCGACAGTACGAGTGACCGACTGTTGGTCCGATATTCAAAGCGCGGCGCGAATGTGACTTTTCCATCTTTTTATAGGTGTCCTTCGCACTAACAACATGGCGCTTGAATTACCATAAGTTGAAGAAATTCTTCCAAAAGGATCTTGAGCGTCGGCGCTGTTATGTTTGCAAACACAACTGCAGGCGCATGTAGTTAATGCGCATGCATAGAAATGTCAGCAATGCCCATATTTGGGCAGATATCAATATTCATGCGCAACCAGATTTTGCAACCGGTTTCAGTTTGGTCTGTCAACGAACGAAAGTTGGTGTGTATTTACACTTAAATATATATATTTAACGTGGGTAATAAATAAAATGCCACACTCAAGTCAAAGAAGTTTATTGTACAAAAGGCCACCGGCCCATATACAAGAAAGAGTTACGCATGTAGATACAATTACATTTGTTACACATTGGGATATACACGTTGATTGATTAATTCATTTCTTTTGGCTAATGCATGCTTAATATAAAGAGAAAGATTTAATATATTTGATTCGTTCTTTGTCGTCAGCATAACTACAAAGGCGTTTATCGGTGACATTGCTATTAAATAATCTTTTATATATTTCTTTCGGAGATCATTGTAAAATGGACAGACAAACACAAAATGAATTTCATTTTCTATCTCCAGCTTACACAATGGACAAATTCTTTTCATTTTTTCAATGGACAGTTTTCTTCCTTCATTTACAAATAGGTCTAGCAAACCAAGTCGATATTTAATTAACTGTTTTCTTAAGTTTTCCGTAGTGAGTACTGATAAATATATTTCTGGTTGAAGTAAAGTCTTGAAAGTTTTGTAATATTCATAACGCGAACTATCCTCTAAAGTGGAGTGCCATTCTTGGTAGAACATATTTATAGACCGATTCCGAAATTCATTAAGAAACATATTTACATTTCCAACTGACTGACATAGCCATATAAAACCAAAACCATGCGAAAATAAAAGATTTCTTATATGCGATGTCCAAGTATTCTTTCCCATGTTATCTAAATGTAGAAGCATGTTATAGGCTAATTTGGGGAGACGTTGTTCATGCATATGAAGAATTTTAAACCAGTATTTTAAACATCTGATCTGAGAATTAATATATAATGGGTATCTACCACATTCACCATAAACCATGCAATTTGGTGTAGAAGATCCGACACAAAGAAACTTTTTACATGCTAATAAATGAACCTTCTCTAAACAGTCATAACGTTGAAATCCCCATACTTCAGAACCATACAATAAAATTGGTTGTATCTGGGTATAGAAAAGCTTAAAGAAGATATTAGGTGACATCGATCCCACTTTATGAGAAATAGACATTACACTTATTAAAGCTTTCTTTGCACGCAAGGACAAGTCAAGGGCACATTTTTTCCAATTCATTGTGTGTGAGAACCAGATTCCTAAATAAGTGTAGTGATCTACTATATTGACTAACTGACCATCGAATGACCATCTCTCTTTCGACGCTATTGGACCACCTTTTCTGAAGATCACAATTTTAGTTTTTTCCAAGTTTACAGATAATTTCCATTCTTTGGTATACGTACTTAAAATATTTAATTGCCTTTGAAGACCGACAACAGTATCTGACACTAAAATGACATCATCTGCGAAAAGTAGCATTAGTATTTCTATCCAATCTCGGAACATTTGGATACCATGTTTACCACTGGCAGCTATTTCGTAATATAATTCATTAATGAAAAATGAAAATAAGATCGGACTCAAAATACAGCCTTGTCTTAGGCCCAAAGGACAATCAAAGAAATCTGTTAAACTATCCCCACAACGAACACCTGATCTCACATTAGAATACATTGATTTTAGAATAGTAAACATTTTCCCACGTAAACCAGTTTTTCGTAGACATGTCCATAGCTTAAAGCGATTGACAGAATCAAAAGCCTTTTTAAAATCTACAAATGCTACATACAGTTTATGCTTACGCCGTGACAAGGTTTTTTGAATAAGTGCATATAGTGTAAATACATGATCTACGGTGGAATAACTTTTTCTGAAGCCAGCTTGAAATTCAGGAATCTTATCACGCATGGTCGCCCATTCTGAAATTCTATTGTTTAATATTGTAGTAAATACTTTTCCTAAAATGCTCATTAATGAAATGCCTCTATAGTTATCTGGGTCACTCCTGTCTCCTTTTTTATGCAGGGGGATTATTATAGAACATGACCAATTGCTTGGGAAAACACCATTTTCAAATAGCTTATTAAAACATTTGCAAAGAAAAGGCATAACTTCAAACTTAGAACACTTCAACATTTCGATAACTACATCATCAGGACCAGCTGCTTTTCTCTTCTTGAGGTGATTTATCGCATCTAATATTTCGTTTTCAACAATGGGTGAATCTAGCAGAACTTCATCAACATCTGTGTAGCTTTCACTAAAATCATTTTGCATATCACCAGTTGCCATAGTGAATATTGCATCATTTGAAAAAACCTTCTTAAAATGACTAAGCCACTGCGACTTTGTTATGTCATCTGTAGCAGAAGATCTATTCTTAAGAGATCGTACTTGTTTCCAGAACGCTGAAGGGTCGTTAATAGACTTTTTCAGTTTGTCTTGTCTATGTCTACGCATATCGAATTTGTATTTCCGACAGCAACCTTTATATTTATTCCTGCTTTCGCAATATTTTTTTCTGTCAAGACTAGTACGGGTTGTTCTAAATCTTCGCACCGCTTTGCGGGCGTTACGCCTTGCGATTCTACATCCAGTATTAAAAGTTTTAGCTTTATCCATGTTCAGTTTTAATTCTTTTCTCATACAAGCTGCTGAAGTTAGCATAATTTCAACAAAGTCATCAATTGCCCCCTCAATATTGTTATCAAGTTTATGTAGAAGTAACTGTTAAGAATATGTTATACTTACTTTTATACTCTCATTCTCGTCAGACACCATTTTTTACAAAACTCGAGAACTTTCTATGGTATCTAACGAGAATGAGTGTAGTATTCTCTATATACTACGCCTATAGCTGAAGTCGCTCAATTCGCAATAGTTTATTCTTACAAAATATAGACCGGTTAACTTTAGGGAAAGGAGATATATTTCCCCTAAACATTTTTATCCCATTTTAAAACGTCAACATTTTTCTGAGAAACCAACATGGCGCTCCCCATCAGTCACAATCAAACAAACCCTCGGTGTGTCGTCTGCTAAACCAGCTGGAGCCATTTGGTAACAGGCTGCTTAGAAATACATGAAGACAGTCATCTTGATTCATTATTCTGTATTGTATATTGACAGTTTGAGTTCACTTGTTGCAGGATGTCTACAGCTGGGGAAGCAGAGGACATACTTTCCAACAATGGGGAACAGGGTACAAAACAAATGCTAAAATATGAGCAGGATGGTTATCTTCGCACTCTGGCTGGGCTAGCAGATGACTCACCAGTCTAAGATGTATTGACAAAACAAAATTATTTTTTAACCTTATCTAAAGTTAATTCACCAATTTATCATATAATACATATAAACGAAATCATTAGAAACGTAAGTCCAATGATCAACTGCTTAAAGAGTTTTGAATTCAGACTAACAAGAAATACGCTTGAGATTAGAGCATTGGGATATTCTGTTAATAATCTCTCATAATTCTATTGAATGGTTCTGTACATTCTATACGCTTGAGATTAGAGAGTATTGGGATATTCTGTTAATAATCTCTCATAATTCTATTGAATGGTTCTGTACATTCTATACGCTTGAGATTAGAGATTATTGGGATATTCTGTTAATAATCTCTCATAATTCTATTGAATGGTTCGGTACATTCTATACGCTTGAGATTAGAGAGCAGTGGGATATTCTGTTAATAATCATCTCTCATAATTCTATTGAATGGTTCTGTACATTCTAAACGCTTGAGATTAGAGATTATTGGGATATTCTGTTAATAATCTCTCATAATTCTATTGAATGGTTCGGTACATTCTATACGCTTGAGATTAGAGAGTATTGGGATATTCTGTTAATAATCTCTCATAATTCTATTGAATGGTTCTGTACATTCTATACGCTTGAGATTAGAGAGCATTGGGATATTCTGTTAATAATCTCTCATAATTCTATTGAATGGTTCGGTACATTCTATACGCTTGAGATTAGAGAGCATTGAGATATTCAGGTAATAATCTCTCATAATTCTATTGAATGGTTCGGTACATTCTATACGCTTGAGATTAGAGAGCAGTTGGATATTCTGTTAATAATCTTTCATAATTCTATTGAATGGTTCTATACATTGTGTACGCTTGAGATAAGAGAGCATTAGGATATTCTGTTAATAATCTCTCATAATTCTATTGAATGGTTCTATACATTGTGTACGCTTGAGATTAGAGAGCAGTGGGATATTCTGTTAATAATCATCTCTCATAATTCTATTGAATGGTTCTGTACATTCTAAACGCTTGAGATTAGAGAGTATTGGGATATTCTGTTAATAATCTCTCATAATTCTGTTGAATGGTTCGGTACATTCTATACGCTTGAGATTAGAGATTATTGGGATATTCTGTTAATAATCTCTCATAATTCTATTGAATGGTTCGGTACATTCTATACGCTTGAGATTAGAGAGCAGTTGGATATTCTGTTAATAATCTCTCATAATTCTATTGAATGGTTCTATACATTGTGTACGCTTGAGATTAGAGAGCAGTGGGATATTCTGTTTATTATCATCTCTCATAATTCTATTGAATGGTTCTGTACATTCTATACGCTTGAGATTAGAGAACAGTTGGATATTCTGTTAATAATCTCTCATAATTCTATTGAATGGTTCGGTACATTCTATACGCTTGAGATTAGAGAGCAGTTGGATATTCTGTTAATAATCTCTCATAATTCTATTGAATGGTTCTATACATTGTGTACGCTTGAGATAAGAGAGCATTAGGATATTCTGTTAATAATCTGTCATAATTCTATTGAATGGTTCTATACATTGTGTACGCTTGAGATTAGAGAGCAGTGGGATATTCTGTTAATAATCATCTCTCATAATTCTATTGAATGGTTCTGTACATTCTAAACGCTTGAGATTAGAGATTATTGGGATATTCTGTTAATAATCTCTCATAATTCTATTGAATGGTTCGGTACATTCTATACGCTTGAGATTAGAGAGCAGTTGGATATTCTGTTAATAATCTCTCATAATTCTATTGAATGGTTCTATACATTGTGTACGCTTGAGATTAGAGAGCAGTGGGATATTCTGTTAATAATCATCTCTCATAATTCTATTGAATGGTTCTGTACATTCTATACGCTTGAGATTAGAGAGCAGTTGGATATTCTGTTAATAATCTCTCATAATTCTATTGAATGGTTCTGTACATTCTATACGCTTGAGATTAGAGAGCAGTTGGATATTCTGTTAATAATCTCTCATAATTCTATTGAATGGTTCTATACATTGTGTACGCTTGAGATAAGAGAGCATTAGGATATTCTGTTAATAATCTGTCATAATTCTATTGAATGGTTCTATACATTGTGTACGTTTTAGATTAGAGAGCAGTGGGATATTCTGTCAATAATCATCTCTCATAATTCTATTGAAAGGTTCTGTACATTCTAAACGCTTGAGATTAGAGAGTATTGGGATATTCTGTTAATAATCTCTCATAATTCTATTGAATGGTTCTGTACATTCTATACGCTTGAGATTAGAGAGCAGTTGGATATTCTGTTAATAATCTCTCATAATTCTATTAAATGGTTCTGTACATTGTGTACGCTTGAGATTAGAGAGCACTGGGATATTCTGTTAATAATCTCTAATAATTCTATTAAATGGTTCTGTACATTCTATCAATGTTTATTTGTACAAAGCTGTTTTATGTATGTACAGAAGTGATTGTTCATGGCGAAATACATTTCAACGAAATCATTAGAAACGTTAGTCCAATGATCACCTGCTTAAGGAGTTTTAAATTCAGACTAACAAGAAATACGCTTGAGATTATGTACACATCTTTTTATCCAACTTCACTTCGACTACTGCTGTCATATTTGAAGCAATTGTACAAACGAACATTGTTACTCTGGAATTTACATTTGGACGCATTCAGAACTATTTGTGTGGAAATTCGTGGTACTGGTCATGCTAAAACTTATAGTGAAACAAATTTTCTTCAAAAGAATGAAGACACCGCTTCAAATTGATTACATTTTACAAATATAAAACGGTATTTCATCTGATCTCAACGACCACAATCCAAGTCAAGTCTCTGATAATAGCAATTATAACCTTAGAAATATTTTACCTACAAATAATCAAAGATAGAATCCCGACCTATGCCGACTCATTTCTTCCCGATACGATATACCCGTGGAACACTCATACCTGAGTAAGTAACTAATGCTCGTTCTTTAAGAAAATTTAGATCCTTCATTAATCATTCTGATATAATTATCAATAACTTAGACTTAAAATACGGTCATAAATCATGCCAAATTGTCCACTGTGGCCTCTGGCATGTTAGCATATGGACCTTGTAGTGTTGTCAAGAATGCTTTAAGGTAAGTCTGGTCTTTCTCTTCTTCGAAAATCACATTCCCACAGGATGACCACTTGGGTTGATGACAGGATGTTGCTGTAAGACGATACAGGGTGTGGTGGTGCTGTTGTCAATGCGTTGGAACCCCTTCAGCAACACGTGCTTCATACCAAGTCACGAAAGATCTAGGTTCAGCAGGAAACATACCATCAGGATCGGAAGTAGAGACAGGAGGATAAGCACCCACGTAACCTATGTGAGCTTCCACGTTGAAGATTTGCTTGGTTGGTTTGTTGTTTAACGCCGCACTCAGCAATATTAGAGCTATATGATGGCGCGGTCTGTAAAAAATAGAGTCTGGACCAGATAATCCAGTGATTAATGTCATGAGCATCGATCCACGTTAGTCTCCTTTTACGACAAGCATATTCACCTTTTACTGCAAGCATGGGTTGCTGAAGACCTATTCTACCCCGGAATCTTCATGGGTCTCCACGTTGAAGAAGTTGAGAAAGTAGCCCAAACGGTTCTGGGCACTGCTTCAGAGCCATGGTCAATAAATCCAGAGACTCTTTGACGATGGGATGTCCCGCGGCTGTCTGTAAGATGTGTTGTCCTCTGAGTGTGGTATGTGGTGGTTTCGCCAGATATTGGTGCAGATACTGTAGTACCAGATGACCATAATGACCATGGTGGGTGTGGACAATCACCACAATGTCATCGTCAAGAGTAGGTGAAATGTCTTTGCCCTCGTCTGGTTCTTCTTCATCGTCATCATCTTGTTATAGTGCAAACCATTTCAATACTTTTATTCAAAATTGTGCAAACCATTTCTTTAACATTCTATTTATCTAAATACCTAACTGGCGCAATATGTTTCCAAGTTGCCGTCGTCTGGTTCTTCTTCATCGTCAATTCTCCCTTAGCATAATCATGATCTTGACAAGGTTGTTTTTGTGTCGTGTCTGAATGCGTAATGTGTATATGGAAGCATACGCATAGCATGACAAACACTTGCTTTTCGCCAGTCTACAACAACTCAAAATAGGCAAACAGGTTTGTGTTGTCTATGCAATATCCTATCCTATTTTATCCTGTTTAGTACAATATTTTTTATTAAAATCTATTTCTATACCCTTTTATGCATGTTTATGTTGCTTAATATTATGCTCATGTCAGTGTTCAAAAATCTCGTGTATCATAAAACACTTTAACCTTTCTCCTTTCTTCTAAGGTTTTAACACTTCAGACCATAACCATCATCTAAAACACAACAGAACATATAATATTTTTATTTATTGTCTGTACGGTCTTAAAATTGATTTTATTAGTGTTTAAATCTTATGTCTAGAACATATATTCACAAACAGGGCCGTTAGCTGATATAAGGAATGTAACATCCAGTTGATCGTCCAGTTATCTTACTTACTGGTTTTTTTTAATCAAATACGATGACTGTGTACGACATACGTCAGTGTAATAACCATTTTTTAAGACATTAAAAGTTCCTGTGACACCTATATTTTAGTGTATTTTTCAAACAAGTAAAGTTTGGTTTTCACTATTGTAGTACATCTATGGAATCAAGTACAAAAACGCAACTGCTACAGAAAAGCATGCATTCCATGCAAATCGAACTTTTATGCAAACCCCATGCATTTCACAACCCAAGAATGGGTATAAATCATGTGTGTTAACGGGATTCCATATGCATTGTTTAGCATCGTGCTGACAACACCCACTCAGAAAAACAACACAATTACGCAATCTTTCAACATCACGGAATGCCACGCCTGTCCGAAAATGAGCCTCTGCGAGCCATATGCTTGAAGCAGGATCGAGTCAACGTGATGTTGCAAGGAAATGTAACGTCCACAGAAACACCATGTTGGTGTTTATGGCAACGTTGGCAACAGCCGAATGCAGTCAGAGACCATCCTCGGAGTGGCAGGCCACGCGTAACCAATACTCGGCAAGACAACTGGATTCGAACAGCACACACCTACGAAATCGATTCCAGCCAGCAACACCACCCTGGATCTACATCTGTACCTTCACACTGATACACACATACCACCCTCGATCACCACCTTTACCTTCAGACTGATACACACACACCACCCTCGATCACCATCATTACCTTCACACTGATACACACACACCACCCTGGATCTATACCTGTACCTTCACAGTGATACACACACACCACCCTGGATCTATACCTGTACCTTCACAGTGATACACACACACCACCCTGGATCTACATCTGTACCTTCACACTGATACACACATACCACCCTCGATCACCACCTTTACCTTCACACTGATACACACACAACACCCTGCATCTACATCTGTACCTTCACAGTGATACACACACACCACCCTGGATCTATACTTGTACCTTCACACTGATACACACACACCACCCTGGATCTATACTTGTACCTTCACACTGATACACACACACCACCCTCGATCACCACCTTTACCTTCACACTGATACAAACACACAAAATCCTCAATCACCATCTTTACCTTCACACTGATACACACACACCACCCTCAATCACCACCTTTACCTTCACACTGATACACACACACCACCCTCAATCACCACCTTTACCTTCACACTGATACACACACACCACCCTGGATCTACATCTGTACCTTCACACTGATACACACACACCACCCTCGATCACCATCTTTACCTTCACACTGATACACACACACAATCCTCAATCACCACCTTTACCTTCACACTGATACACACACACCACCCTCGATCACCATCTTTACCTTCACACTGATACACACAAACCACCCTGGATCTAAAACTGTACCTTCACACTGATACACACACACCACCCTGGATCTGCATCTGTACCTTCTAATAATACACACACCACCCTGGATCTACATCTGTACCTTCAGACTGATACACACACACACCACCCTGGATCTACATCTGTACCTTCACACTAATATGCACACACACCACCCTGGATCTACATCTGTACCTTCAGACTGATACACACACACCACCCTGGATCTAGATCTGTACCTTCAGACTGATACACACACACCACCCTGGATCTACACCTGTACCTTCAGACTGATACACACACACCACCCTGGATCAACATCTGTACCTTCACACTGATATGCACACACACCACCCTGGATCTACATCTGTACCTTCACACTGACACACACACACACACTGACACACTGACACACACACACACACACACACACACACACCACCCTGGATCTACATCTGTACCTTCAGACTGATACACACACACCACCCTGGATCTACATCTGTACCTTCTCACTGATACACACACACCACCCTGGATCTACATCTGTACCTTCACACTTATACACACACACACACACACACCGTCCTGGATCTACATTTGTATCTTCACACTAATGACACACACCACCCTGGATCTACATCTGTTGTCCTGCGTAAAAAAGAACTAACTGAATATAGCTGAACTTTGATATAGTTTTCAATCAATGAAGCATATACACTGTCCCATAACACCACTTGAAGTATTTGAAGTACTTAACAATCAAGGCAAATACATTTTCTTAGCCCTAAGAAACGCAATAGATATGTAAAGATGTCATTAACTACCCTAAGTAGTATTACTGTCCACCAGTGGAAAAGGCAAGGATAAGTCAAACATGTTGGCGCTCTGTCAAATACATACACTCAGCCGCTTTGCCTTTATCATCCTCATCCATCTTCATCATTGATCACGGTATTTCTAGTATTTCCACTGTCCTGTTATTGTAGATTTCTCTACGTACAAATGGAAACGTGCTCTTTAACAATTTACATGGTAAAACTGGGATTTCATCCCTGTGACGCCCTGCCTTGTGATTATAACAGATCTTCTTACAAATACTTAGGTCTTGTTTCCTGCTAAGGATTTTCTCGACGTTTCTGGGTGCTGGTAACATCATTCCCATGAAAGGTCTCTCAACCAATGGGAAAATATCATGACGTTTGTAAGTGGTGTTTCCGTTACCCAGTTTAATAAAATGAGTCAAGTTGAGAGAGTAAAAGAATATATCCAGGAAAGGCCACCTCCATGGATCACTAGATGTCGGGATTGACGATTTATTGTAAAATTTCCACATGGTCGCCTTTGTATGAAGGGCGTACGTAGTGTTGTTAAGCAGTAAAATCTTCAATATTTGTTTGTCGCCTTCTTTAACAACAAGATCTATGTCGTCATCCCAGGGCACCATGCCGTGATGGAAATATGAACCACGCAGCGTATATCCATACATCAGATACGACACCTTGGATGTGACTGCCTCGCTAAACACCTTCATCAAAGACCGAAGTTGCTCCTTTTCACTCGGCTTTATAGTCTCTGAAAACAATGTCATGGCGTGTGTGCGGTCATGGATTTCCTGACAGTGTTTCTTCTTGGGAACAAGCTGCCTTTTTTTCGAATTTTCTTTGATCAGAATCATGTTCAGGTTCTTGACTAGTTTGTCGTCATGAATCAACTTGTTGGACTTGTTCTTAGGCACGACGCTCATTGTCACAGTTGGTTTCCCGGTCGTGGTGGAAGATGTTTTAGATACAATTTTGTTTCTCGCGAATTCCAGTTTTATTGACGCTACTGCGGCGTTGTGCTCGTTATAGCTCCGAACACGTGTCGCAATGTAGACAAAGATAGCCATGACACATATGCAGGAAAGGGTCCTCCTGTATCGTGCTTTCAATGTCCTCCAACAGATTGCCATGTTGAGGCACTGGCTGAAATTAAATGAATTAATAAAGGTGTTTTTGTTTGTTTTTTACGCCGCACTAAGCAATACCCCAGCTATAAACTATATATATTTACTTAAAAGCGACAACACACTTTCCACAAGAAACCACTTCTAAAACCACGGTCGACGAATCAGTATCAAATACACATGCGAAGGCACATGTCACAACAAACACTTACAAAGGCATGTCAATTGTTCACCTGAAAAAAAATACGGAAACATATGGCGCAAGTCTAAATAGGCATTGGACATCATATTTAACTCAAGCTCCCTGTTAAAAATATATCTCCTGAGGTTACTACGGTACTAGCTCTACATGGAAAACACAGTATATGACTCTCTTCATTGACCACATCCATTAATATTAGTAAAACATTGATAGTTCCGAACCCCTTTATTGAACTCAAAATCCCTATTAATGAGAGAATTTCTCATTCAATAGATCACGAAGGAAAGTTGTGTAAAACACACACACAGAGAGAGAGAGAGAGAGAGAGAGAGAGAGAGAAAATAGTTTGTTTATGTCTCACGCGTTTCATAGGCTGTGTATGTAAAAAATGATTTAGATGTAACGCCCAGCTATAAGGCTTATCAGACACAATAAAACAATACATATATCTGTGTATAAAAATTAAGAAGGATACTGTTCGCATCTTGTTCAAAACAGTATTATACATGGTAATATTCATAGTTAACATTAATGTTCATGAATTAAACGATTGTTTACGTAAAGAACTTTAAAAAGTGTGCTTGATAATAGGACTTGTACATTTTCTGACTTTAAAATAAGTATAAATTTGTTTAAATCAGTCAGATTTGTAAAGGTAGGATTTAATAACATGCAACATTTAAAAATGGACATGTTATTAAGAAATGTAATCCATCTTAAATAATTCTCTAATTAAGTTGTTTAAAACATTGTAGGCGAATTCTGCCAAGAAGGTGGGTTGGTGGTTTGTTAAAACGTCCAGTTTCTATGGCAAGAGGTAAATATCTGCATCTGAACAAAGATAAAATTCGACGGTGGTCCCTATATTGTACATTTAAAACATACGATTCAACAACATTTTGCGTCTTAAATTGCCTGTAAATTCTTAGCTTGTTGCCATTTACAATAAAACATATAATGTGTCGTTGCAATGGTCTGAAATAGTATAATTAAATTTTACAAGAATATCTTTGCTTCACGCGTGACTTGCTAACTCTGCTTGTCACACATTGTAGTTTTGGCAAGTATTTGGTGGTACATTTGCTGGACTCGTAGATGGATGGATGGATGGATAGATGGATACATAGAAAGATAAAGCACTATGACATGGTATGCCCATCCATTTGACACTTTAATTTCAACCTTGATGATCAGTTTTGGCAAGTTTCATCTTTGTAATATGTCTCAAAGTAAGTTTACATTGTTTGGACAAATAAGGTTTACCATACATCTATCCATGGTGACGTCTCTTTTGCGGTTCAGTATATATATATATATCAGAAGGCTAGGCGCGCTTTGCGGATTTGTCAGACTTACTTCCGGGGTCAAACGATACCCGAGAAGCGACGTGGCTACGGTTTGTGCTATTTGCTCGCAATATCCATTACGTATCGCTGGGATTAGATGTAAACCTTGACCCACACCCACAGGTTCGGGAGAAAATTGTTTGAGGCTGATCAAGGTCTGCGGTAGGCCTCACCATCAGTTAAATGTCGCCACCATCTTCCACGGGACCCTGGTCTGCTCGAAGGTGAGAATTTGCACAAATTTCCGCACACATGCATATTCAATACGAGTAAATGACAACACGTAGCGAGTTATGATTTTATGCATGTTATAAACAAGCATAATGCATGTAACTACAAAATCATGTTTAATGATGTATTTTGGCAACATCTGGTATTGAGTTAGCAGTTCATAATTGCTGAAATGTGACACGCGAGGCGCCGTGACACTGTCAGCAAATATGATTAATGTTTAAATTGAAGTACAATCTGGTGGAAATTGTATTCCTCTCTCTAAGATATTATTTATTTTGGTACAGATTTTTAGATATGATTTTAATTTCAAAATCATAAAAAAACGCTTAATATTGCAAGTTACTCGAGCTTAATATTGCAAATTACTCTAGCAGTAATAATTCTTTAAACATAGAAATATAATCATTGTCAATTGCTTTCGTTACTTAAAATCTTTCAATTTAATTCATATAATTACCATTAAATCATGCTTTGAAATTTTCAGCATTTCTATGAAGAGACGGGACCCATGCAATAATGAATTACCTGATCCTATTCCTGTGAAATGGAATCATCCCTTCAAGGTTAGAAAGTAGATGAAAATTTCGTGAGAAGGAAGTGAATTACTGATATATGTTGACAGACTGAAATTTAAAAAACTGACTTTTAAAAGCGAAAATTGCAAATTACAAGTCACTCCTGTTACATGTTGTAAAGTAAGGATTTTTAAAAAAAATGTATTTGAACTGGGCTTTTTAGTGATAATCTCACTTCCTGTGAAGAGTTTTACACAGAAAAGTCAAAAGAAACCAAACTGAAGAAAATATAAAAAATAATGGTAAGCTTTGGTTTGTCTTTTTCATTTTGATAAAATTTTAAGTTATGACACAAGTCTTCTTGTACAAAAACATTGTTTGTTCTGGCAGATTTATTTCAGAACATACAATAACATGCTTATTTATTATATAATAACATATAAAACAAAAAATTAAAGGAAAATAATAAATATTTACTATAATTTAGGCCGATAACAGCATTGACATTACATGTAACAATTGTGGTATCATAGATGTTTCCAAATTGTCTCTAATCACTTGTGTCATAGATGCAAAACTGTCCAGAGATGAATATGCTTCTTGAGTGCCATCTCTCCATTTGCCTGTAACGCCTTTGGCGCTCCACCGAATTCTTACCCATATTTGATTCTTTGCACTGAAAAAGCCAAATATATGATTGAAAACATAACATTTAAAGAAAATTTCACAACCCTAGTCACTACAGTTGAATGGAGAAACTATGTTGACAATTACGTCAAAGCCATCAGAGTCTTCTGAAATATTACAAGTAAAACATAAACAATATTCAAAGACATCAAACGGAATAAATTTGGTTTCAAGATACTTTATCACTAATCTTACAGTACTCTGTCACTATTGAAAACATAAACCTGTTTGTAACCAGTTTGTCAAAACCCTTATAACCCTTTGTCACTACTGTTACAGAACCACTTAACTTATAATATTGGAGAAATATGTCTACCATCATTTCAGTTCAAGTCAATTTCGTAAAAGAGATATGTTTTAAGCACATATTAAAATTAAGAAACACTAATTTACAACATATTCTTTCAAATTGTAGAATCCCTAGTCACTACTGTTACAATTCAGTGTCACCACTGTTAAAAACTATGCACTTCAAGTAAAACTATTAGTAATTCAATGAAATCGGTATTAGTTTTGTGAAAGATTTTAATGAGGAATGCACTTTGAAAGTAATTATCTGCAATTGTAAAACTTAATCTCCAAAACCATTTTCTTACAACATTAAATCAGTTGTCACTACTGTTACATTTTGTGTCCCCACTGTTACAAAGCAACTAAAACGTATGGGATTATAACACTTATGTCAATCAGTTCAAACAAATCTGTCAAGGAATGTCAAGCTTACATATATTATTGTTTCAAAACAGCTATGAAAATTCACTAACACTTTAATCAATGGATCTTTATTAAAACTTGTTACAATCGCTAAATCTCTAGTCACTACTGTTACAATTAAGTGTCCCTACTGTTACAAGTATTTAAAATACTCATTACTGTTGCAATCACAGATGTAAATTTGTGAATTTTGAGAATAAATTCATACAACTTTATTGAAACAACATATATTAGTTTGAGTGGTTATCTGAGTAAAGCAGAATCTGTATTGCGATCCATTTCAGTCGCAACTGTTACCATCCTTCGTCACTACTGTTACATATATACACATCATCATAAATATCGCACCACCCACTTTTTTCACTAAGTAAAACTGGATCTTCAACCTCATAAAAATGATGCTCAGAAAAGCACCTAAAACTGTTTATATGGCCTCATGTGAGCGTTCAATCAGACAATTGACAACACAAGACCGAATTGAGCACTAATTAAGGGTTTAATTGTAGCAAACTAAAGTTCATTAAAACCCCCGTGAAATAAGGTGAAATAAGTATGGCTGCTGGAGTCGTTACAACAGACACACAACACAGTTCACATTTCATTAATATCGAACACACTAGTAAGGTCCACTCTGACTGGCTAACTCAGTATCTGGTGTAACCGACTCGCACTTGGATAACATGTTCTACACGCCGTCTCATGCTGGTCACCAAACGTCAGAATCTCTGTTTGGGGATCTGTTGCCACTGCTGTCAATTCCTGAAGGTTCTGAACTGGAGGATCCCTTGCTCTCATCCTATGTCCCAAAATGTCCCACAAATGTTCAATAGGATTAATGTCTGGACTTCTGGCAGGCCAGGGTAGTGTTGCAATGGCGTTGTGTTGGAGATGCTGAACAACAGCTCGAGCACGATGTGGTCTGGCATTATCTTCCATGAAGACTGGACGTGTGGCGAGAGCATGGTTATCGAAATGAGGCACAACAGCACCGTCCAGGATCAAGTTCTGGTACCTCTGTCCATTCAGTGTTCCGGGAACTGTGATGAGGTCAAGTTTACAATCGTAGGAACAACACCCCCACACCATGACGGATCCACCCCCAAATGGAACATCAGCTTGAATGTTCCTCTGATCATATGCTGTGCCTCTCTGCTTCCAAACCCGTGCTCTTCCGTCTGTATGATGCAGCAAAAATCTGCTTTCATCGGACCAATGGATCCTTCTCCATGTCCTCAGGTTCCAGCGAGCACGTTCTTGGCACCAGGCTAAACGGGCATTGCGCTGCTCATTTGTGAGGAGTGGAGGTCTGATTGGTCGTCTTGCTCTCAATCCTGCAGAATTCAGGCGTCCTCTGATGGTGCAGATGGACACTCTGTTGTATGGATGCCATCCATGTCGCAGCTGTGTACAAGTAGACTTTGGGCTTCGTCTGGCTTGGCGTACGAGAGCACGATCTTCCCTGTCATTGTTTTTTTCTGGAACGTCCAGACCTCGGTGCATCCTTCACTTCACCGGAATCAGTATGCTTACGTAGTAACCTGCTGATGACAGTGTGATTAATGTTCAGTTGTGCTCCAATCGCACAACATGACATACAAGTCTGGTGCATACCAATAATTTGCCATCTTTGGTTCAGAGGCACTGGACGCTTGGGCATTTCACTGGTTGGTCCAAATAAAGCCTAATTTATGCCTAAAACCAAATTGTTGCTGTGTCTGCCAACATAACATACTCCAAAAGAGGTTATGTGCATACTGCATTTTTAGCAAACCGAACCCCGGTACAAGCATGCTGTACGCATTCATGCACGTGCAGCTTGGAACAAGGTGTGTTTGTGATATTATGTTCACAGATGGTGTAGTATATGATATATGTACTTGTAGTTTAAAAAACCGAAAATTATATTTTCTACTTTTACTTTAAAATGTGTGGTGCGATATTTATGACGAGGTGTATACTTGCCGTGTTGTCAGTTTTCTGGCTATGCATGTGTGCATTTTTTAGAACTTTCAAGCAAAATCATTGTATTCATTATGATAATTATCTGTACAAACAGATACGGATTATTCTTTCAATTTTCCTGGAGAATACTAGTTCAACTGACGATATGTCGTCACTGTTACAATTCCTGTCCCCACTGTTACATGATGACACTAATGACACTGTAACAGTAGTGACCGTAACATTAGTGACAAATCACTTAACTTTCATTTCTTAATTAATGATTGGTCCCTTAGGATCAAAAGACACATGCTTCCCAAACTATACACAAAATGGAAAATCAGTACACAAATGCACACAACAATTATATGACATAGGTTTTCTTTCAAGCCCAGTAACAGTAGTGACATAAAAAAACATGAGATATGAAAAACTCACCTTATGTATTGTAATTTTTTTATTCCCGCAGTCTCCAAAAACATGTGCAGCAATGTTGACATCCAAAAGGCAGGGCTTTGGAACAGGAAGTAGTTTAAGCAGTCAGCTAGGGAGACGCCATTTATTCGAACTATTTAGTTCTGATAACAGTAGTGACATGTAACCTTGTGACAAACATAAAAAAGGAAATAAATCAAAAGTTTTTGTTCAAAAATATTTAAATAATTTGTTATACTTAATCTAAGATCATCTTTATGGATATATACAAAAATGTCTGACAAAAACTAATTTGGGATTAAAACTGAATATCATGAAGTTGGGCCACCAGGCTTGTGACAAGCCAAACTGGACAAAATGTTACCCTTCAAAGTAATTTTTTGGAGCTTAACTATAATGTATAGCTATTTTGTATATCGTAGTATGTGCAGACATATATAAGATACAAATTAAGATTAAAACACATTTTTAGAATAACATAATTAATGAGATATTAAAATATAACAAAATATCTTACAAATTTTGGAAATAAATATATATACATATATACTGAACCGCAAAAGAAGCGTCACCATGGATAGATGTATGGTAAACCTTATTTGTCCAAACAATGTAAACATACCTTGAGACATATTAAAAATATGAAACTTGCCAAAACTGATCATCAAGGTTGAAATTAAAGTGTCAAATGTTCTTAAATGTTCACAGCATTAGTCTCTGAGAAAATGGCATCACAAGTCAGTATCTCATGTGTCCGCCATGTGCATTGATGACTACCGTGCAATGTCAATGCATGGAATGGATGAGGCGGTTGATGAAGGCCATAGGCACTTGAGTCCACACTCTGAGGAACGCCTGACGCAGTTCATCTGCAGTTGTCGGCCTCGGTCGGACGTCATTCAGCCGTCTTTGAATCTCGTCCCACAAGTGAGGTGGGGTGAGGTGAAATGGGGTTTAACATCACGTCCAAGATTATTGCACTTATATAGCGACGTGCATGCGACGTGCGACGTGTGTGTGTGTGTGTGTGTGTGTGTGTGTGGCTGCTTGTACTAGTCCGAACTGATGCCGATTTATAGTGCTAGCTCACTGAGATACCATGAATATGACTCCGAGCCGACCAGTCCTTGTTTAAGCCCCTTACTGCCGAGCGCCAGACAACAAGTACCATCTTTTAACGTCTTCTGGTATGACGCGGCTGGGGATCGAACCCCGTACCTTCCGCTCTCCGGGCGGACGCTCAACCATTAGACCACGGAGGCGGTCCGTCCCATAAGTGCTCAGTGGGATTTTAATCGGGACTGAGGGCAGGCCGCTGCATGGTGCTGATGCCATTCTGCTGGAGGAAGGAAGTTTCTTGGGGATTGCCTAAAAGTCGGGCCAAGAAAAGTCGGGCTGGGCCGGGCCAGCGGGTAATACTAAAAATGGATTGCAGAATAATAAAACGAAACGCGCATATCTAGGCAGATCTCAAATGTCCACAAACGTATAGTTTTGCTCATTTAATTGAGTTTGAAAATGCACCTTCAACAATGTAATAAACTGATGATTATGACTACATACCGTGAGTGTCGTAGAAAAGTCAGTGTCTTGCACAGCAAAAAAAATGCAGTTTCCGGTATCCGGATACCTGCCGGATACCACCGGACACTTGTGGCATGGACACCTCACCTGAAAGTATGTCACCTGGAATCCGGGTATCCGGCACCGGATACCTCACCGGATACCTCAATCTGGGTGTCCAGGGATCCGGCACCGGATACCTCATTCTGAGTTTCCCAAAACATGTCACAATTTGGGGGGTGCATTTTGTTCAATTAAGTGTGAAACACCTAAAAATATATTGGAAACTAACCATGAAAATTGAACATTGCTGAAGGTATCCGGATGCAATTTTTCGAGATGTCTTTCTCCTAGTAAATAATGTTAGCCTGGGCATAGCAGATAGCTGTAGTAATGTTCTGTGTTATTTTGGTTGTAAATATCCCCTTAAAGTTGAGATCTATGGGCAGGTACTTTTGGTGAAAACATTTTTCAAATTCATATATATTTCATTTTAGATGTTCAGCGTATTAAATGAAAAGCATTCAGTCCTGGTATGATGGTATCCTTACATTTCATCTTCATATTCCCAGTTTGTTCTAGCTTCTCGTGGTTGAAGCGCTCGATTCACCACATCGGTACATTGCTTGGTGTCACCCATCATTATATTGTTGGAATTTTGCTCATAAAGTGACATAACACCATATTCACTCTGACAAAACAAATGAAAGTCATTGGCTATGTGCTCACTTGGGCCTTTGTTCCTGGTGAGATTAAAAGATTATTTTGGAACTGTATCAGTACTTGTTACATCTTGACAGACGAGTTTCATTGAAGTTTGAAACAGAATATCATTAACCCAAATGGGTGCATCCACAGAAAACACCTAATAAAGTACCGGTACATAAAAATATCAATGTAATTTTTCTACTGACATGGAACTAAAAACTTCATTCAGTGAGCTGTATTAATTGTAGGAAAACATTCAGGGCATTAGTATATTTGATATATGTTAGCACCTATGTTATGAATGATCAATATCATATTTCTTTAAAGAAGCAAAACAAAAAAAGTTGTTAAGATAACAAATCATATTTATTGATTTTATGACATTTCATTGGTTCAGTAACCAAAGGTGTTTGCAAGAACATTCAAAAACAGAAACAGATGCTTCAATGCCATTTTCTAAATAAACAAATCGGTCAAATCTCAGAAGAATTTCAAGGGAGAAGAATATCTAAAGTCAATTATGTTTGTGCAGTAAACCACAAAAGTCATTCAGATTTGTATAGTCAGCGTCAGTGTACACCACATAAACATAGTCTCACTGCTGTGGTATTAATTCCTTTAGACTTGATTAATGTCGTAATAAAACAACCTACAGAATCACACTGATGTGGCATTATTCATTCAGAATCATCACTTTCTGAGGTGAACCTGCTAGTTGTTCTGGGGAGGATTATTCATCACCCTGAGAGTCCTTTGTATGACTTGTCTGATCTGGTGTCATTGTGAAATCCAGGTGCCTGAAACAATTTATAACATCTTTAAAATCTTGTTATTAAAAATATAAGAAACACACATATATTGACAAAGGGTAAAAAGTTGGTTTCTCAATGAGTAAGGTAATGACAGTTTATCAAGCAACTGTTAACCAAACCATGTTAACCAATGTAAAAAAGCCATAGCAAACAGTAAATTTTACAGAAAATACAAAATTGTAATTGATCTTCTGAAAACAATTCCTGTAGTGCCATAAGGCAGGCTCACCTGAATTTTTCTCAAATGTTTGCATTACATCAATGGCAATTGCAAATTGCATAAAATAGGTTCTTATACATAAAAACAGAACTACCGTATTTGATGTAATAAGTGCCTCGCTCTAATAAGCGCCCACGGGAATATTTGCTAATATATTGGCTAGTTAACAATCCCAATTAGCACCCTTTCCAATTGATCAATGTATACAACGCTTATTTATTTGCATATAATACACATTCGTGTGTGATATGCACCCTTAATTATGGGGAATTTCATTCTGGAAAAATATATTTGTCGTACATTAACATTTCAGGCTGCCAGCATAAAGCACAAAATTTTGAGAGCGCCCTGGGCGCTTATTCTGTCGAATACGGTATTCATAATTATCAAAACTTTCAATCACACAAGTCATGTAAGTGATCTCAAAATATTATATAATGAGTGTGCAAGTTAGTATAGTTCCACACAGCTTTTAGCAATATTCCAGCAATATATCTGCGGGGACACCAGAAATGGGCTTTTCACACAGTACCCATGTGGGGAACAGAACCCAGTGCTTCGGAGAACGCATTACCCACTAGGCTACCAAATACAAATATCATCTCAAATACAAAAGTAAGTAACATTAGGATTTCATACAACAGATATTTTCACCAAATATCAAGTCACTATACAACTGATTGAATTACTGATTAGAGAAGCAAGAACATATAAATGTAGCAGCTGAATCAGGCTTAATTTGAATCGTTCCTTGCTTCAGTTGCAATGGGAGCCACATTGAAAATAATTATCTCACTTATTATTGATAATTAATATCTACCATTAATTGGTAGGCCAAAATAGACACTGATACAAAAAAATCAACTGAAAAGAACCACCTGAACAATCGACTAAAAACTATGTATATTACATTTTGGGGACCTTGCTGGCAATAGCATGGGCGGATACAGAGGGGGGGTGCTGTGGTGCGCACCCCCCTTTTTATTTCGAAAATAAATCTTTAATTCTGTATAAATTACCACCAAAGACAATAAATACTGTAGCTGTAAAAAAAGCTGTATCCGCCCATGATTAGTCATGAGTAAAATCATTATCATATTTTTATCATTTATCCTATCTTTAATTAAGATTAACAATAACGGGGAAAAACTGCCAAATATATTGGTCAAGTGTAATCATTATTTAAGTAGTTCTATTTGGTTTTGGAACTTTTCAAGGGTCATTGTAAAAATATGTGTATTCCTATTTGAATACTCGTTTGATTGTTATAAAGTTACACAGTATTGCATCTATCGTCTGTTTCTAAATACAGTGGAACCCATCTTTGACTTGTGTGACATAATTGAATCATACCCCAAGTGCATTGTTATGCATCTGCACAGAGTGGTCAAAGTCCTTGTCACACACATAGTTTGCTACAAGGCAGAATCCAATACAGTTGAGACATCAGGTTGTATCCAGACAAACTGTCTGATAATCTCAAGTATGGTCTTGGTAGGATCAAGGGATGTAGCTAATCCTAAATAAACATTAAACAAATGACATAATCTCTTCTACAGAACACTTGATCAAAGCCTGCCCCACCTTTGATGTTTATCATCTTGTTACGCTCACAACAGCTCATTAGCAAGATGAACTCAATGTCAACTCATGGTGGATTAGGGATTAACAGGGCAATTAGTGTCAGGTGGGTATTATCACTTGCAATTATCTGTTAATTACTTAATTGAGTAGTGACAGCTTAGTTAGTTTCCAACCACACTGACAAGTCAGTTTACAGTTTACTAGTAACATGTTTCTGTGGACCAAGGAAATGTATCTTGCCAGATACTTAAAAAGTTCTACTCATAAGTAATAAAATAATGTCAGTTTTGATATGCAATTCTCCTTCAAAGACATTTAACATTTGATATACATAAACTGTCTGTTGAAACTATGATGATGCTAATATACAAGTCGCACAAAACAACTAATTCATATACTGGTACCTAGCCAAACATACATATTTTTTATACGCGTATGCACATGCTTGTACATATATACCTCTACTGGCACATCACACATACAAACAATCATTAGATGGATGTAATGGTTCAAAAATATTTTACATACACAAACAAGTGAACAGATTCTGTAATAGCATGGTTAATATTGGGAGATGTTTAAGCATTTCCATTTTCACAGAATCGAAGGCATATCCTTTCAGGACTCAGATCAGCTTGTAGTGATTTAAATTCACATAAAAATGATTCATGTGAAATGACCTATCCCGCATGTGTGGCACCTGTTATAAAAATACCATTCATTACTTATATGTGTGTGACAAATTATGCTATTATTAGAAATAATAGGTATTATTATTATACAGCATGGATATTAGTGATTTAAATTCACATAAAAATGATTCATGTGAAATGACCTATCCCGCATGTGTGGCACCTGTTATAAAAATACCATTCATTACTTATTTGTGTGTCCAAATTATGCTATTATTAGAAATAATAGGTATTATTATTATACAGCATGGATATAAGAAAGCTTTATATGGAATTGTTGAAAATTATGTACAGGAAAACATTGAAATAAATCAATCAATACGTGCATTTATCTCAGAATCTGGTAGATTTAATCAATACGGACTTCTCCTTCATTATCTAATTATAATCAGATGATTTCATTATTGCTCAACTGATAGTTTGCAATAGTATAGAATTAGTATTATATTATTAATTATTTTGTATTTGAGCATCATTTAGATAAGCCAATGAAAAAAATATATGTTTAAAACACATGTAATAGAACATATTGCAATAGTTAAGACCCGAAAAGAAGTTATGTGTAGGATCCTCAAAATGGTATCCACAAGAGCAGGTTGTAGAATCATGTTGGTGTTTGTTGTTTAACTCTGCACTCAGCCATATTCCAGCTAAATGACGGCGGTCTGTAAATAATCAAGTCTGGACCAGACTATCCAGTGACTGACATCATGAGCATCCATCCACACAATTGGGATACAATGACATGGATCAACCAAGTCAGCGAGCCTGATCAGCCGATCCATTAAGTTATCTCTTACAACTAGCATAGGTTGATCATGTTGATGGGGACTAACTTCAACCTGGAATCCCCATGTGAGTATGTATGCGGCTGTTAGCTTTGTTTGATGTTTAACGCCACACTCAGCAATATCGCAGCTATGTGGCAGGAATCAAACCTGCATGGGTCTTCAGGACGAAGAGTGAACGCTTCAACCACTAGGCTACCCCACCACCCAAAATTCCCCCATGATAAAGTTGTCATCATGGTTATTGTTCAGCTAGTTCAAGTGAAAATGTTCATACCCTTAAAATGTCTTATCTTCCACTTCACGATGATCTCTGATGCAAAACTTCCCTGTCATTAAAGCTGTTCTTGATTCTTCACATCTGGAAAAATATGTTGAGGCTATTAATCATCTCACAGAGTAAAGGGAGTATATGAAATAAGACAGTGAGTCACATTAGCATACAAATTATCCAGTTAAAGTAAACATATTTCTTCATTATATACATAAGCAAATACTAACATATGATAGACAGGCTACTTGTTATATAAAAATATAATTATATCCTGATACATTTACTTACATGTTGGCTATGAAAGTTAATGTGTCACATGTGACAGGCTTACATGTGGTAAATTACTTTAATACGTGATCATTGTAATATTCACATATTCCTTACCTTAATGTGTCACTTCAGCTGCCAGCATTACCTCAGCTGCAATCTCAATATTTGGCCAATTTTGACGAAATGACCGATCGTGTTCAGTGTATAAGCTGGGCCTCGTCTCTAATATAACTTGGCGCAAGTTGACGACGCGCATAGAGAGCCGGGAACCAGCTTATGTCGTGTTAAACTGGTTCCGGGCTTCCTATGCGCGTCGTCAACTTGCGCCAAACAATATTGTGATATTAGAGACGGGGGCCCAGCTTTGTGTTAACCCGGAACAAGCCAATTTACCCATATTCCCCTGCGGTCCAGGGCGCCATTTTAGAACATGGACGTAAACAAACCTCGTGTATCGATATACACTGTCATGCTTGATTACGATAAGCTTACCTCGTGTATCGATACCTTGTTCTCATTCACCTCCACCACGGAAATGCCGGCCGAAGTTCCTCTGAGCCATCCACAACGCGGAAGTCAACAGTATTTGGAAAGGCGATTGGCAGCAAATGCGGATGCCAGGTACGTAGCAGGGCTTCGTGACCTTATGATTTCCGTGGAGAGATCTTATGGAACGGATTGATTTTGATATTTTCCTGCTCTACATACTTTACCGTAAACGCCAAGGGTCCTTTTTTTAGTATTATGGTCAACTGTTTGTTATGACGACAAGGATTTGCATAAGGGGCGTAATGGATTTGTGGTCAAAACAAGATGATCCAAATTAGATCCGCTTTTTATAGATAATGAAGAAATGTACAAAGATCTAGGAACGATTATTAACTCTAAACTTTTGTGGGATGCTAATACAGACTATAATTTACAATAATGGCCACCAAAGACTTTACTTTTTTTACGCTTAACATATTTTTATAATTACACTGTTATGTCCTTGTTTTGTATAAGCTTCATAACTAAATAATTCAATATTTCATGGAATGACTCTGACCTTGGCGAGGATCTTTTTTGCAACAAGTGATTCCCTATGTAAAGTGTATGTTGAATGACCCAATAATTGTTTGACAGTTGTTAAATATGGGATTATGTTTTATCTCTGAATGTTTGGGATGAAATATTTTAATAAGGACAGTTCTAAGTTGGAAACTCAACTGGGGCCTTTTCAATTGAATTCAATGTACAGCATGTACAATTTGGATATTTCTGTAATGTGAATGCTACTTATTTTTGCAGAATGTCTGGATGAATGAGTGAGTCAGTTATCTGCACAGCATCAATGGAAAAAGGGAAGCAATGAGGAACAAGAGAAGAGTAGCAGTGAGTGGTAAATATTTGAAATTATTCTGTTTGGTTCATCATGTTCATGTAGCTATTCTGCAAATATCTTTTCAGTTTGCTTGTTCTTTATCACCTGTTGGCATGGATGGCCTAATTATCAAAGGCACCACAACTTGCTGTGCATAGTTGCATCTCTTGGGCTTGACAGAAACCAATGGTCGTGGGTTTGAATCAAGGGTAGCATCATACACTTGCTTGTGGGTTTCATCAAAGTGGTAAACATGTAAGACCTGCATCACTTCGGGCTCTCTTCCCATTTCACTCATTTAACACCACATCCAACAATAGTTCAGCTAAATGACAAGGATTATAAATAATCAAATCTCAAATCCCAACTAGGCAAACCAGTGAGTAATGTTATTAGCTCGATCCAGACGCACCGATGATGACTGTTATGGACAACATCCCACGTTATTGGGTACGATTACGAGCGATCAATGAGCCCACTTGCTACCTCATCTATTACTTTGGCTTGTATGGGAAGCATTTTTAAGAGATGTCAGTTAATGATTGTTTCAACTCATCAGCATGGAACAATATATATCTCAAATGTTTGGTATATAACAAAACTCAAAGATGATAAATTAAGTGAATTCGCTGCCTTTTATCTGTAAGTACATGTTGCAACAATTCTTTTCTATTGCTACAATCTTTATACATAATTTTGCAGAAACTGAAGTCCAGCTTGAGATACCCGGATGACTGGTTGACAGTCTGGAAGGACCCTTCCAGATATCAGAAGTGATGGGCAGACAGTGATGAGGAGAATCCTGTTATTTCAATGGGGGCCTACCAAGAAGTTATATCCCAATTGACACTGGGACACACTCACAAAGGCTGGTCTGGCTAATGTGAGAAGACCAACCAATGCCAAGTCGGAGTGGGACCCTTCAAGGACGTTGAAGAAATTATTGTCTTTGGCCATGTGGTAATCACTTGAAAGGAATGATGTTTGCGACTACTTGTCTATAAATGTGGACCCAAACACCAAATAGAATGTTCACAATTCTACTAACACAATGCAACAGGGATAGAGCCGATCTGGCCTCCCCTCATCCTGGTTCCTGTTTTTCCATGGCAATATAGAAGGGAAAGGATATTTGAGGGCAAGTAACTCTGAACTGGTGAGCATGGTCTGCTTATGCTTTCAAGCGAACAGTTATCCCACTCTGTTATGAGTATTGAAGAATAGGAGGAAATTGCATACTGCATCAGGAACCATCATGTGAACAATGTTCAGTGTGTGATATAGGCATATAAATAAAAGAAATTGATAATTTGTTTGTTGGTGTGTGCCAGGTGTGTAAATGGGGATTTTCCAATATTTTGCCTCAGTTTGATAGCCACAGTTATCGGATGAAACCATGCATTGCTTGGACATCTTTGGAATAACACATTGATCTGCTATGTCAAAGGTCAATGTCATAGCCAGACAAAAAAATTGTTAATGGCCAAACTCTTCCTTAGGGCAGGGATAAAAGTTGGCAACAGGTCATACACTTACTTTTTACCCCCCCCCGGCATATAATACGGGGTGATATAGCGATCAGCCAGTCTGTCTGTCCGTCCGTCCATCCGTAATCATTTCCTTTTCCAGGGGAAGGATTCCCAAACCATTCAGTGTATTTGATCGAAACTTGGCAAATCTATCAGGCACATACTGAAGTGGTGCCTTTTGGTATTTTGGGATTTTTCTAAAAAAAAAGTTTTTTTTTTTTTATGGAATGACGTTGGACATAGACTCAATTGGGGATGGGGTTCGTTTCCGGGGCAGAATTCAAAAACCATTCAGTGTATTTGATCGAAACTTGGCAAAGCTATCAGGCACATACTGAAGTGTTGCCTTTTGATATTTTGGGATTTTTCTAATTTTTATTTTTTTAAATTTTTATGGAATGAAGTTGGACATAGACTCAATTGGGGATGAGGTTCGTTTCTGGGGCAGAATTCGAAAACCATTCAATGTATTTGATCAAAACTTGGCATTCATATGGATGCGACCGTGGTGGATCTTTTGTGGATAAACAATGTATGCTTCTTAAAGAACTTTAAACTGTTGACTCATTACATACAGAAATGCACATTTACTAGTGGTTACTTTACAGACATCTGCCGGGGGGTTATGTCATCTTTCTGATGACTCTTGTTCTCTAATGTGCCTTTTCCTGCAGAAGTCTAAATAACTCTTACTCATATAGTTGTATATCATTGTCATATGTTTGTCAATGTTATACTGAATGAAGCAATTTACAATTGTTTTTGAAATAGTCGCAACTGATATTGAAGGTCAGATTAGCTTTCAATGTCTTTCAGTAAAAATGTTCACAGTAACTGAGGAACAGCTCTCTGTAGTGTGATGAAATCTGGTACATGTCACCCTCAGAGTGAGGCATATTGTGTTTCAAACTTAAATGAAGCTGGTATGCTCGTAACAAGTACTTGTACCTTTACAAATATTCATATTATCATCTCACTAGGACCAAAGGCCCAAGTGAGCACACAGTCGATGAGTTTATACTTTCACTCAGAACAATCTGGAAGTCTGAACATGAAATTTAAGGATATCATCATACACGTATTAGAACTGATGTTTGTTCATTAAACAGCTTAACATCTAAAAAGATTGAATAAATTGTCTTCTCCAAAAGTACATGCCCATAGATCTCAACTTTAAGGGGATATTTACAACTAAAATGACACAGAATGTTACTACAGCTATCTGATATGCCCAGGCTAACATCATTTACCAGGATTGCATCCGGATACCTGCCGGATACCTGCCGGATTCCTTCAGCAATGTTCAATTTTCATGGCTAGTTTCCAATATATATTTAGGTGTTTCACACTTAATTGAACAAAATGCACCCCCAAATTGTGACATGTTTGTGGAAACTCAGAATGAGGTATCCGGTGCCGGATCCTTGGTATCCGGTGCCGGATCCTTGGACACCCAGATTGAGGTATCCGCTGCCGGATACCCGGATTCCAGGTGGCATACTTTCAGGTGAGGTGTCCATGCCGGATACCATGGATCTGGTATCCAGCTTGGTATCTGTCACCAGATACCCGGACGCGTTTTGGGTAAGTGTCCGGTGGTATCCGGCAGGTATCCGGATACCGGAAACTGCATTTTTTTTGCTGTGTTGACTGTGTGTATTCTTTGTTTAGAATAGATTAGTGCTTCTCACCGACCTTGGCGTGTAGGGGTGTGATGTCCTGGGCAGGAAACGACAGTGTTTTGACTACTCTTCTTTCATTAATTGGCGTGTTGGGCATCCCTAATTAACCTTTACTAATTCGTGTTAAAACAACACAGGATGTTTTCTGAAAGTGGATATTCGCGAATGTCAAAGGACTGACACGACATGTGTTAATAACTTTCCAAGCACTTCTAAAGTTCCTAACATTCTTTATATCTAAAGATTAGTATTATATTTAATTATATACCACTTTATCGTCTCATACTTCAGTAGTTAAAGAAAACACAGAGCTCAAAGTGAAGCCTTTTTCACTCTACATTCTCAACATAGTCTCAATCAGAAGTGTTTGGCTTGTGTTGGGTCCGACTTGGCCCGGGCTGTCAAAATGCACTTTAAACACACAAATGTATCATCAAATGTCTTTAAATCTATAGACTAACATTATATCTAGCTATATACAACTTTATAGTGTCTCAGTTTGCTGTATTTAAAGAAAACAAGGGGCTCAAAGTGAAGCCCTTTTCCCTCTACATTCTCAACATAGCCTCAATCAGAAGTGTTTGGCTTGTGTTGGGTCCGACTTGGCCCGGGCGGTCAAAATCTACTTTAAACGCAGATATGTATCTTCAAATGTGTTTACATCTATAGATTAGTGTTATATCTACCTATACAACACTTTATAATGTCACGGTACATTGTATTTATAGAAAACAAGGGGCTCAAAGTGAAGCATTTTTGCTGTATTTTCTTAAGAAAATCCCTGTTAAAAGTGTTTGGCCCGACTTGGCCCGGGCTGTCAAAATCAACTTAAACCTCACAGATGTATCATCCAATGGATTCACATCTATAGATTACTATTATATCTACCTAAATACCACTTTATAGTGTCTCAGATCGCTGTACTTAAAGAAAATAAGGGGCTCAAAGTGAAGCCCTTTTCCCTCTACATTCTCAACATAGCCTCAATCAGAAGTGTTTGGCTTGTGTTGGGTCCGACTTGGCCCGGGCGGTCAAAATCTACTTTAAACGCAGATATGTATCTTCAAATGTGTTTACATCTATAGATTAGTGTTATATCTACCTATACAACACTTTATAATGTCACAGTACATTGTATTTATAGAAAACAAGGGGCTCAAAGTGAAGCATTTTTGCTGTATTTTCTTAAGAAAATCCCTGTTAAAAGTGTTTGGCCCGACTTGGCCCGGGCTGTCAAAATCAACTTAAACCTCACAGATGTATCATCCAATGGATTCACATCTATAGATTACTATTATATCTACCTAAATACCACTTTATAGTGTCTCAGATCGCTGTACTTAAAGAAAACAAGGGGCTCAAAGTGAAGCCCTTTTCCCTCTACATTCTCAACATAGCCTCAATCAGAAGTGTTTGGCTTGGGTTGGGTCCGACTTGGCCCGGGCGGTCAAAATCTACTTTAAACGCACAGATGTATCTTCAATTGTATTTACATCTATAGATCAGTGTTATATCTACCTAAATACCACTTTATAATGTATCAGTACATCGTCTTTAAAGAAAACAAGGTGCTCAAAGTGAAGCCCTTTTCCCTCTACATCCTAGACATAGTCTCTATCAGAGGTGTTTGGCTTGTGTTAGGTCCGACTTGGTCTGGGCTGTCAAAATCTTCTATAAACACAAAAATCTATCTTCAAATGTGTTTACATCTATAGATTAATATTAAATCTACCTATATACCACTTTATAATGTCACGGTACATCGTATTTAAAGAAAACAAGGGGCTCAAAGTGAAGCATTTTTACTGTATTTTCTTAAGAAAATCCCTGTTAGAAGTGTTCGGTCCGACTTGGCCCGGGCTGTCAAAATCAACTTACACCTCACAGATGGATCATCAAATGGATTCGCATCTATAGATAACTATTATATCCACCTAAATACCACTTTATAATGTCTCAGATCGCTGGACTTAAAGAAAACAAGGGGCTCAAAGTGAAGCCCTTTTCCCTCTACATCCTAGACATAGTCTCTATCAGAGGTGTTTGGCTTGTGTTAGGTCCGACTTGGTCTGGGCTGTCAAAATCTTCTATAAACACAAAAATCTATCTTCAAATGTGTTTACATCTATAGAATAATATTAAATCTACCTATATACAACTTTATAATGTCACGGTACATCGTATTTAAAGAAAACAAGGGGCTCAAAGTGAAGCATTTTTACTGTATTTTCTTAAGAAAATCCCTGTTAGAAGTGTTCGGTCCGACTTGGCCCGGGCTGTCAAAATCAACTTACACCTCACAGATGGATCATCAAATGGATTCGCATCTATAGATAAGTATTATATCCACCTAAATACCACTTTATAATGTCTCAGATCGCTGGACTTAAAGAAAACAAGGGGCTCAAAGTGAAGCCCTTTTCCCTCTACATTCTCAACATAGCCTCTATCAAGATAGACACAATTTTTATGGATAACAACTTCTTTAATACTGTGAAAAGCGACGTTTCGGTATAGATCCTTATACCGTTGTCAAGCAAGACTGAATGAGGGACTGACTGACTGATATAAAAGATTTAACGTGCGCTTTCCGACTACAGCGTATTTCGCACACGGGCCTGGTCGGACCATTTAGTGTATTCCGAGAAGGGTGAAAGTGGTGTGTGCAACCCAAGAGGGGGCTTTTAGGGGTTGCTTATATTGATTTTTTGAAATTTTTAAATTTGGAATAAATGCCGAGGTGGGTGGAGGAGGGAACTAAGGGAGCCGGGTGAGGTGGGTGTTTGTATGTTAATTGGATTTTGAATTGGTAGATTAATTAATTTTTAGATGCGCTTAATTAG
Source organism: Haliotis cracherodii (assembly GCF_022045235.1). NCBI lineage: Eukaryota > Metazoa > Mollusca > Gastropoda > Lepetellida > Haliotidae > Haliotis > Haliotis cracherodii. The sequence goes on from NW_027266269.1 coordinate 22,455,343, forward strand.
GTCTGTTTTGATTAGGAATACGCCTAGGGCCTTGAAGTTTTCTAGTTTATTTTGAGGGTTTAGTATTTCATCTAGAGTAGGAACCTTATTTAGATTGAGGGCGGTTTGTAGTGTGGTTCTGTGTGTTTGATAGTGGGTGCAGTGAATGAGTGCGTGTTCTGTGGTTTCGGGTTGTTTGCAGTGGGGGCAGTTGCCTGTGGTGTGTCTTTTAAGTTGTTTTAGGTGGTTATTTAGGTTGGTGTGTCCTGTTTGGAGTTTTGTAATTAATCTGTCAATTTTTTTTAGAGGGGTGTAGGATTTTAGGTTTGGCTAGTGGTTTTCTGAGCACTTTTTTGATTTGACTATTTGAGTTTTGATATTGATTATGCCATTTTTTGGTTATTTTTTGTTTGTTTACACTTTTAATTTCTGATTTTGAGATGGGTAGGTTTAGGCTTATTTCTGGGATTTTGAGAGATAATTTAGCTGCTTTATCGGCGCTTTCATTGCCGTAAATTCCTACGTGGGCGGGGATCCACAAGAAGGTTATTTGTTTGCCTGCTTTTGTTAGGTCGTTGGAGCTTTTAAGTATTTGGTTTATTAATTTAGGTCGTTTTTTGGTATTTTTGTTTTGGAGGGCTTGTAGTCCACTAAGGGAGTCAGTGAGAATTAGGATTTTTTTGTTGTTTTTAGATTGTTGGTTATGCAGGGCGGAGGCCATGCCCATAAGTTCGGCCGTGAATATAGATTGGTTGTTAGGGAGTCGGTAAGATTGTGTGGATATAACTGGTTGTGTGGTATGGACTCCGAAGCCTGTGTGGTTGGAGATCGGGTCTGAAGATCCGTCAGTGTATATGTGACACCAATTTGGCCAATTTTCGTGTATGTATGCAAGTGTGGTGGTTTTAGCTATGTTTGGGTCGGTTTGTTTATTTATTTGGTTAGCTAGCGTTGTGTCTATTTGGGGTATTTTGAGTTTAGGGGTGAAGATATTTGATTTTTTGCAGTTTTGTTTAAGATTTCGAGTTTGGTGTTCATTGAGGTAGTTAGTTATTCTTTGGGATATTGGGGTGAGTAAGGGGTGTTTGCGAGCTAGAGCTTGGTTTCTTGGGCTAATGTTTTGGTTAATTAGGTTTTGGATGAGAGGGTTTGTTTGGGACGCGGCCCAGAAGTTAAGGCTTAGATGTTCCCTGCGTAGATTTAGTGGCATTTCTCCTGTAAGGGCCTGAAGTGAGGTGTAGGAGGTGCCATGTTGGGTGCGTGTAATTAGTTTGAGAGCCTGATATTGTATTGAGTCAAGTTTTTTAGAAAGAGAGTTGTTTAGGGTATTGTATATGGCACAGCCGTAGTCTAGTTTTGATCTAATTAGTGTTGTATATAGTGAGAGGAGGGTATCTTTGGAGGCTCCCCAGTTAGAGCCGGTGAGACATCTTAATGTGTTAAGGTCTTTGCTGCATCTAGTTTTTAGGTTTTGGACGTGAGCCTCCCAGGTGAGGTGTTGATCGAAAATAAGTCCTAAGAATTTTGTTTGTTTTTGGAATTTGATTGTTTGGTTGTTTAGCTGGAGGATTGGGTAGGCAGGTTTCATGTTTTTATGTTTGAATACTACTCCTGTTGTTTTATCTGAGTTAAGGGAGAAGCCCCATTTGTCTGCCCATTGTTGTATTTTATTTAGAGATTTTTGGATTAAGTTTTCTGCCATTTTAATGCTTTTAGTGCGGATCCATAGGGCTCCGTCATCCGCGAATTTTGAAGTGTTTAGTTTAGGGGATAATCCCTCGAATAGATCATTTATCATTATATTGAAGAGGGTTGGGCTGAGGATGCTGCCCTGGGGAGTGCCATTTTCTAGGGGACACTGGTCCGATAGTGTATGGTCTATACCCACGGTAATTTTGCGATTGTTTAGGAAATCTTGGATGAAGTTTATTATTTGACCTTTTAGTCCTATTTTTTTTAGTTTTTGTATTAGCCCGTGGTGCCATACCATATCGAAAGCTTTAGAGAAGTCGAGGAATATGCCTATGGTGTATTGCTTGTTTAACTGTCCTGTTTTTATATCCTGTTCTAGTCGGGCAAGGTTATCGAGAGTTGATCGGCCAGGAGTGAAGCCGCTTTGGTCAGGATTTATGATGTTGTTTTGGTCTAGGTAGTGCTGTAGCCTATTTTTAGTCATAAGTTCCATTATTTTGCAGAGATTTGAGGTTAAGGAGATGGGCCTATAGGAGTTTGCCTGATCTGCTGGTTTATTTGGTTTAGGTATTGGGATTACTAGAGCTTCCTTCCATGAGGATGGGACCTGTCCGTTTAGGTAGACTAGGTTGTATAGTTTAAGTAAAGTTTGGAGTAGTTTGGTAGGTAAGTGTTTGATTATTTGGTAAGAGGTGAGGTCTAGGCCAGGGGCTGTTCCTTTTTTTCTATTGTTTAGTACGTGATTTAGTTCTTCTATGGTGTAAGGTTGATTTATTTCTAGGTTGTCTTGTCTGTTTTCTTTGGAGAATTTGGTTTCTTTATTTAGTGTATCTTGGAATTTCTTACTGAAGTTACTGTTGCTGCTAACTTTAGAGAAGTGTTTGGCTAGGTTGTTGGCCTTTTGGGTGGGGTTAGTTGAATTGTTTATATTGGGGCTTTTTTTGTGCTGTTTGATGCCTCGGATGGCGTGAATTTTGCGCCACACCTTCCTAGCGTCGGTGTGGTGATTTAGCTCCTCACAGAATTTTTTCCAGTTTTTGGTTTTAGCAGTTTTAACTAGGTTTTGCACTTGGTGGTTAAGTTCATGAGCTGTTTTGAGATGTGAGGGGTCTCGTTTAGCTCTGTTGAAAGCTGATTTGCGTTTTAGTCTAGTTAGCTCTATTTCCTCATTCCACCAAGGGACAGTGGGTTTTCCTGGGTTGGATGATTTGAAGGGGATTGCGGATTTGGCTGCGTTGATTATGAAGTTAGTTAGGTTTTGACAGAATGTTTCGGGGTCTGTTGTTTCTAAATCGTTTAGATTAGCTTCGTTGCATAATTCTTGGAATTGGTCCCAGTTGGCGTTTTTGTACTGAAATTTAGGTTCCTGTTTAGGGGTTTGATTTGGTATTTTTATATTTCCTAGGGTTATATTTATGGGAAAGTGGTCGCTGCCTAGAGGTACTGGGTGGACGTCCCACATCAGACTTTGTGCTAAGTCTGGCGTACATATTGTTAAGTCGATAGCCGACATGGTGTGGTGGGTTTTGTCGTATCTAGTTGGTTGGTTATTGTTTAATAGTATTAGGTCATTTTTTTCGATCCACTCTGATATTAGTTGTCCATGGTTGTCTAGTTTATCTGCAATGCCCCAGGTAGGATGATGGGCATTGAAGTCTCCTAGGAAGATGGTTGATTTATTTCCTAATTGGTAAAGGACATCTAGGTCTGTATCTTTAATTGGTTTTAGTGTTGAGTGATAGATGTTAATGATTTTTATTTTTTGGTTATTGATGGTGACTTGGATTCCATTAGCTTCTAGATTAGGAGTGTTTACTTTAACTTCCTCGTAGTTAATATCCTCTCTAACGTAGATGATTAGACCTCCTCCTGTTCTGCCTGGCATGGTTTTGGACCTGTCGGTTCTCACTGCGTTATAATTTGGTAGGTTGAATTTAGTTTTATGTGAGAATTTGGTTTCTTGAATACAAGCTACATGGGGACCTTTATCTATTTTGAATTTAGCTTTGAGTTCAGAACCATGGCCGGCGAGGCCATTGGCATTCCATTGAAAAATGTTTAGGCCTTCCATTGGGAAACTGGGTGGATTTATGTTTGGTTTAGGCTTGGTTTAGGTATTTACTTTAGTAGGTTATTAAGGTTGCTGCTGAAACGGTCGAAAGAGGTGGTGACGAGTTTTAGTTTATGTGCTACACCAAAGAAGGCTTTGGAGCTGGCTTCTGGATTAGACTGCTTTAACACGTAAGCTAGTAGGAGGACTAAGTTGTTTAGATTTTTGCTTGCTACGTTTTGGGTGAGTTTTTTTCTATAGCTTTTGGTTTTTGGGGCTGACAAGGTAAGCTCGTTTATTTCCTCTGAGGATGTGTACTCGTCCTCTTCGGTTAAGTTGTCTTTAGTTTGGTCAATCTGTTCGGTGGTGGGTTGCATGCTGGGTTTGGGTGCGAGAGTCTGAGTGGTTTCTGTAGTTTCCCTGTTGACTGGGTGTTCGGGGGTTGCCTGTAGGTTTGGGAGTGTTGTTGCCCTTGTGGCTGTGATGGCTTGTGTTGGTGCTGGTTGTGTGGTGGTCGTTGTGCGTTGGGTTTTGCTTGCGGGTGTAGATGTGGTAATTGTAGGGTGAGAGGCGGGGAGGGTGAGAGTGTGAGTTTGTGGGATGTGTGGGGTGTTTGTTTCATTTGCGGTGTATGCGTCTCGCTGATTTGGGTCCCATACGGAGACTGGGTATACTGTTTTGCGTGCGTGAGTGTTGTTGTTTGAGGGTGGTGTTGGTAGTAGTGGTTTGTATGCTTGCGGTGTGGGTTTTTTGGTTTGGATTTTGGCCGTGTTTATGTCTATATGTCTGTTGGCCTGTTGGGTGAGTGATAGTCTGTGGGGGCATTGGTTCGAGAGTGATGAGTGTTTTATGGATTTGCAGTGGATGCACCAGGGTGTGCATATGCCTGGGCAGTCCGTTTGAGCACAGTTTTTGCATTTAGTTTTTTTGAAAGTACATTGGTTAGCGGTGTGATTATGTTGTAGGCAATTAGAACATTGCTTTACTTGCTTGATGTATGGTTTGACCTCTAAGTTATGGTTAGCGCCGAAAGTGATATGTTTGGGGGCTTCAGGGTGTTTAGCTGTTTTTTTTAAGTTTATTATTACAATAGGTGTGGGGGTGGTTTTCCCGTTTCTGTTTGATTTAATCCTGCGGAGGCTAGTTATTTGTGGTTGGGTTTGGATAGTGTTAGCTTCTTTGGCGTATATGTCGAGGTCCTCGTCGGTTTCCCTTGGGTGCACTCGAATAACTCCCCTAGTGTATATTTGCCAGTTAGGTTTAGAGCTATTTACGGTGAATTGGAATATCTGTTTAATTTTAGTTGCTGCTATGTAGGATTCTTGATTTGGGAAGATTATCTGATATCCTTTGAAACTACGTTTGATGTTTAGGTAATTGATTTTTTGTTGCCTTAGCCACATGCCTATTTTATTTATGGTCAGTGTTGGAGCTAGTTGTACTGAGGGGGTGGCCGAAAAAAAGTAGAGGGCCCATGTGGTGATGAGGGCTGCGGGTGAGAGGGTGTGTGAGGTAGGTGATGCCGATGCGTCTAGTTTGCGTTTTTTTGATACGCATGCTTGGGGAGGTGGGGTGCTGGGTTGGGTTTCCATGTAGGAGGCTTGAGGGTCTTCATCGCCGTAGCCTGCGGGAATGAGTGAGGGTGTTGCCCTGTCGGAGGTGTTGTGCGCCTCCGCAGGTGTAGGGGATGTAATGCCAGATATTTCGCATATCTCGATTTGTCTTTGGTCTGTCATGCTGGGATTGGGTGTATAGGATGTGTGTGTGAGTTTTGGTGTTTGAGGTGAGGGGTTGTGGATGGAGTGTTTTGGAAGGGGTGAGTAGTGTTTGCGGTGTTTTGGTTGTTTTGGGTTTGTGAGTTGTATAAAGCTTTAAGAGATTAATTGGAGGGCTTGTGTTTTAATTTGAAGTGTTTGAGTTTGTTTAGGTGGGCTTTGTGAGTGTAGTTTTAGGTTTGGGCTTGGGTGTGAGCGTTGATTAGGAGGTGTAGGTTGTTGTGAATGGATTGGTGAGTGGTTATATAATTACCTTTGAAGTTCTCCCTGGGCTTGCTATCAGCGGTGCTGTGCGTGGGCTTGAGGAGGCTCTGGAGGCTTGGAGAGGTGTTGCTTGCTTGGAGTACAAACTGCAACTGTGAATGAGGGACATAGTGCAGAATATATATAGCAAGTGGATGATAACAATAGAGGATTAACAGTAACAACAAGGGCATACATGAGTGGGATAACATAGGTAGGTGTGACAACAAAGGGATTATGCTATCACAACACGATGGGCAGAAAACACATAGCTAGAAGCCAATAGGGGCATGAAGCCAAAAAAACAGGTGATTATTGGTTGATGAGTTCATAGTAGGCGGATGGGATGAAATAGCCTTGATCTCTGTTGATTGATGGCTTGTGGCGGCGAATATGGACTGCTTCTGTTAGTTTTCTTTTGGTGAAGTCATGGAGGCTGTTGGCGAGGATTTGGACGTTGTCCCAGTTGATGATGTGATTGGGACAGTTAATGATATGGTCCGAGATGGCTGATTTGCTGTCGGATTTGGTGGTGGAGGTTTTATGCTCTTTGATTCTGGTGTTGATTGGGCGGGATGTTTCACCTACGTAAGATTGCCCACAGAACAGTCCATATTCGCCGCCACAAGCCATCTATTATATCTTACTTACTTACTTACTTACTTACTTTGGAGATTTAACGTGCGCTTTCCGACTGATGCGTATTTCGCACACGGGCCCGGCCAGGCCATTTAATGTGTTTCCGAAAGGGGCGAGGGTGGTCTGTGCAACCCAAGAGGGGGCTTTAGGGGTTGCTTATATAGAATTTGGGAATTTTGAGATTTGGAATAGATGCTGATGGGGTTGGGGAGGAGAACTAAGGGAGCTGGGTATGGTGGATGATTGTTTGTTTATGTGATTTTGATTTGGTAGGTTATTATGGTTTTAGATGCGTTATATTAGTTCCGTTTTTATTAAGAATACGCCTAAGGCCTTGAAGTTTTCTAGTTTATTTTGTGGGTTTAGTATTGCTTCTAGAGTGAGAGCCTTGTTTAGATTGAGGGTGGTTTGTAATGCGGTTCGATGTGTTAGGTAGTGTGTGCAGTGGATAAGTGCGTGTTCTGGGGTTTCTGGTTGTTTGCAGTGTGGGCAGTTACCTGTAGTGTGTTTTTTACATTTTTTTAGGTGGTTATTTAGGTTGGTGTGTCCTGTTTGGAGTTTAGTGATTACTCTGTCGATTTTTTTTGATGGATGGAGAATTTTTGGTTTGGTTAGTGGTTTGCTGAGCACTCTTTTGATTTTGCTATTTGAGTTTAGATATAGGTTATGCCATTTTTTTGTGATTTTTTGTTTGTTTACACTTTTAATTTCTGATTTTGAGATGGGTAAGTTTAAGCTTATTTCTGGGATTTTAAGGGATAGTTTAGCTGCTTTATCGGCGTTTTCATTACCGTATATTCCTACGTGGGCGGGTATCCACAAGAAGGTTATTTGTTTGCCTGCTTTTGTTAGGTCGTTGGAGCTTTTAAGTATTTGATTTATTAATTTAGGTCGGTTTTTGGTATTTTTGTTTTGGAGGGCTTGTAGTCCACTTAGGGAGTCAGTAAGTATTAGGATTTTTTGGTTGTTTTTGGATTCTTGATTGTGGAGGGCTGAGGCCATGCCCATTAGTTCGGCCGTGAATATTGATTGGTTATTTGGGAGTCGGAAGGATTGTGTGGTTTTAGTTGGTTGTGTGGTATGGACTCCGAAACCCGTGTGTTTGGAGGTCGGATCTGAGGATCCGTCCGTGTAAATGTGACACCAATTTGGCCAATTTTTGTGTATGTATGCTAGTGTGGTAGTTTTAGCTATGTTTGGGTCGGTTTGTTTATTTATTTGGCTAGCTAGTGTTGTGTCTATTTTGGGTATTTTAAGTTTAGGGGTGAAGATATTTGATTGTTTGCAGTTTTGTTTAAGATTTTTAATTTGGTGTTCATTTAGGTAGTTTGTTATTCTTTGGGATATTGGGGTAAGTAAGGGGTGTTTACGAGCTAGAGCTTGGTTTTTAGGGCTGATGTTTTGGTTTATTAAGTTTTGGATGAGAGGGTTTGATTGGGACGCGGCCCAGAAATTTAAGCTTAGCTGTTCCCTGCGTAGACTTAGTGGCATTTCTCCTGTTAAGGCCTGAAGTGAGGTGTAGGAGGTGCCATGTTGGGTGCGTGTAATGAGTTTGAGAGCCTGATATTGTATTGAGTCAAGTTTTTTGGGTGTTGTATATGGCGCAGCCGTAGTCTAGTTTTGATCTAATTAGGGATATGTAGAGAGAGAGGAGAGTATCTTTGGAGGCTCCCCAGTTAGAGCCAGTTAGGCATCTTAGGGTGTTTAGGTCTTTACTGCATTTAGTTGTTAGGTTTTGGATGTGAGCATCCCAGGTGAGATGTTCATCGAAAATAAGTCCTAAGAATTTGGTTTGTTTTTGAAATTTGATTGTTTGGTTGTTTAGCTGGAGGATTGGGGAGGCGGGTTTCATGTTTTTATGTTTGAATACTATTCCTGTTGTTTTTTCTGAGTTAAGGGAGAAGCCCCATTTGTCAGCCCATTGTTGTATTTTATTAAGAGATTTTTGGAGTAGATTTGTGGCCATTTTCATGCTTTTAGTGCGGATCCAGATGGCTCCATCATCCGCGAATTTTGATGTGTTTACTTTAGGGGATAGACCCTCGAATAGATCGTTTATCATTATATTGAAGAGGGTGGGGCTGAGGATACTGCCCTGTGGAGTGCCATTTTCTAGGGGACATTGGTCCGATAGAGTTTGGTCTATACACACGGTTATTTTACGATTGTTTAGGAAGTCCTGGATGTAGTTTATTATCTGACCTTTGAGTCCTATTTTTTAAGTTTTTGTATTAGCCCATCGTGCCATACCATGTCGAAAGCTTTAGAGAAGTCTAAGAAGATGCCTGTGGTATATTGTTTATTTAGTTGTCCTGTCTTAATATCTTGTTCTAGTCGGGCGAGGTTATCTAGGGTTGAGCGGCCAGGAGTGAAACCGCTTTTGATCTGGGTTTATGGTGTTATTTTGGGTTAAGTAATGTTGTAATCTATTTTTAGCCATTGATTCCATTACTTTACATAAGTTTGAAGTTAGGGATATTGGTCTATATGAGTTAGCTTGATTAGCTGGTTTATTAGGTTTAGGGATTGGTATGACTAGGGCCTGTTTCCAGGGTGTAGGAACCTGTCCGTTTAGGTAGATGAGATTGTATAGTTTGAGTAGTGCCTGGAGCAGTTTTAGGGGGAGTTTTTTAATTATTTGGTAAGAGGTTAGGTCTAATCCTGGGGCTGTGCCCTTTTTCCTGTTTTGGATTACGTAGAGGAGCTCCTCCATTGTGTAGGGTTGATTTATTTCTAGATTGTTATTGTTTGGTTCTTTTGTGGGTTTGTTTTCTGTTTTAAGTTTATCTTGGAATTTTTGGCTGAAGTTGCTGTTACTGCTAACGGCCGAAAAGTGGTTGGCGAGATTATTTGCTTTTTGGGCGGGGTTGGTTGAGTTGTTAATGTTAGGGGTTTTTTTATGTCGTTTTAAGCCTCTAATGGCGTGGATTTTGCGCCAGACCGTTCTGGCATCTGTACGGTTATTTATACCTTCGCAGAATTTTTTCCAGTCTCTACTTTTGGCTATTTGGACTAGTTTTTGAACCTGGTGGTTTAGTTCGTGGGCTATGTTTAAATATTTGTAGTCGCGTTTTGCTTTATTGAAGGCTGATTTACGTTTTCGTCTAGTCTGTTCTATTTCCTCATTCCACCATGGTACCGTCGGTTTGCCTGTCTTAGATACTTTGAAGGGGATGGAGGTTTTGGCTGCGTTTATTATATAGTCTGTTAGGTTTTTACAATAGGTTTCTGGATCAATATTTTCTATTTCGTTTAAGTTAGCTTCGTTGCAGATATCTTGGAATTGGTCCCAGTTAGCTTTGTTGTAATGGAATTTTGGTTCTTGGTTTTCTGTTTGGATTGGTACGTTTGTATTTCCTATGGTTATGTTTATGGGGAAGTGGTCGCTACCTAGCGGGACGTCGTGCACTTCCCATTGAGTGCTTTGGGCTAGATCTGCGGTGCATATGGTTAGGTCGATAGCCGACATTTTTTGGTTTATCTTATCGTACCTCGTGGGTTGGTTGCTATTAAGGAGTACTAGGTCGTTTGTTTCTATCCATTCGGAGATTAATTTGCCATGATTATCTATTTTATCATCTATGCTCCATGTAGGATGGTGAGCGTTAAAGTCTCCTAGGAATATAGTAGATTTATCGCTTATTTTGAGTAGTTTGTTTAGATCCTCAGGTTGGACTTTTTGTTCCGCCCAGTGGTAAATATTAATGATGTTTATGTTTCGGTTATTTAATGTGATTTTAATGCCGTTGGCTTCTAGGTTTGGCGTGTCTATTTTTATTTCTTCGTAATTTATATCTTCCCTGATAAATATGATTAGTCCTCCTGCGGCTCTTCTTGTTTTCGGTTTAGCTCTGTCAGTTCTAACTGAGTTGTAGTTAGGTAGTGTGAATTTCGATTTTTTTGAGAATTTGGTTTCCTGTATACAAGCAATGTGAGGGCCTTTATTTAGTTTAAATTTAGTTTTTAGTTCATGGCCGTGGGAGGTGAGTCCGTTGGCGTTCCACTGAAAAATATTTAGTCCTTCGAATATTGGGTTCGGGTGATTGGTGATTTAGTTTTTAGTTTTTATTTTATTCGGTGAGTTCTTTTAGATGGAGGTTAAAGAGGAAGAAGGGAAGATCGGTTAATTTTAGATTGAAAGCTACTTTGTGGAAGGATTCCATACTAGCTTTTGGTGAGTTTTGACTATGCATATATGCTAGGAGTAAGGTGAGGTTATTTAGGTTTGGGGTGTTGGCTGGTTGGGAAGTTTGGTTTGTTTTAGTTGGAGTAGTGTCTATTGTTTCCTCAGTAGTGGAGAAATCTTCGTCATGGGTTGGATTAGGTTTAGCTGGTTGAGTTTCCATGGGGGAGGCATGTGATGTGGAGGGTTGTGAAGGTGTTGGCGGGATGGGTGTAGCTGATGTTTTCTTAGTGTTTGTGTTTTGTTGTTGTGCTTGCTTGTGGGAGAGCGTTGTTGCCATATGGGCTGTAGGGTGCTTGGATGAGGGTCGTGTTGTGGTGGTCATTTTGAGGTTTGTTTTGCATGCGGGGGTTGATGTTTTGGGAGGGTTCGTGGTTGGTTGAGTGGCTGCTTGTGTGTGTGAGGTGGGTGCGGTTTTTCGGTAGGGGTCCCAGACAGCTGTCGGTTATGGGTGTGGTGTTTGTTTGTGGGATGGTGTTTGGGTGTGGTGTAGGGAGGAGTGGTTTAGATGCAGGTGTAGCAAATTTTCGTGTTTGGATTTTAGCCGTTTCTATGTTTATGTGTTTGTTGGCCTGCTGGGTGAGTGTGTGTCTGTGTGGGCATTGGTTTGAAAGTGAAGTGTGTTGGGTGGATTTGCAGTGGATGCACCAGGGTGTGCATGTGCCTGGGCAGTCTGTTTGTGCGCATTTTTTACATTTAGTTTTAGGGTAGGTGCATTGGGAAGCAGTGTGGTTGTATTTGAGGCACTTTGAACATTGCTTAACCTGCTTTATATAGGGTTTGACTTCTAAGTTTGTGTGGGCTCCGAAGGATATGTGTTTGGGGGCTTCAGGGAATTTAGCGGTTTTTTTAAAGTTGATTATGACAATGGAGGTTGGGACCGTTTTTCCGTTTCTAGTTGAGGTTATTCTGCGCGTGCTGGTGATTAGGGGTTGAGGGTTTTGGTCTTGGTTTATGTTAGCTTCTAGAGAGTATAATTGTAAGTCCTCAGTTGTTTCCCTTGGGTTAACCCTTATTACGCCTCGTGTATATTGTTGCCAATTAGGTGTTTGTTTGATTACCGTGACGTGGAATATTTGAGTTATTTTATTTGCTGCGTTGTAAGATTCTCGGTTAGGAAAGATTATCTGGTATCCTTTGTTGGCTTTTTTAATATTGTTGTAATTTATTTTTTGTCTTTTGAACCAAAGTCCTATTTTGTCTGCCGAAAGTTCTAGTGAGAGAGTGGTGCCTGAGCCTGCTGAGAAGAAGTAGAGGGCGAAGGTGGTGAGGAAGGCGGCCGGGGAGGGTGTTGGCGATGGAGGTGGAGTGGATGTGTCGAGTTTGCGTTTTTTGGTGTTTTGTGGTGGCGAGTTAGCTGGTTTGGTTTGGGTGGTGTATGTCGTGTTTTCGCCATACTCGGTCGGGACGATGTTTTCGAGTGACCTCCCAGAAGTGTTGTGCGCTTCCGCAGGCGTGGGTGAGTAAGGAGCTGGAATGTCTGCGAGTGTGGCGTTGCGGGTGTCAGTCATATTGTTTGGGTGTTGTGTTGGAGAGCGTGTGTTGTGGTGAGTGGTGGTGGTTTTGGGGAGGTGAGTTGGTTTGTTGTTTTTACTTGGTGATTTGTGTTTAGGAGGCGGAGGAGGTTGCGGTGGTTATTTGTTGTTGGTTTTAGTAGGAGGGTTTGGGAAATGGGTTATTTATTGAAGATTAAGTTTGATTCTGGAAGGCTGGGATAAGGTGAGACAAGTGGAAAGCGGGGATTAAGAGATATTTAGTCGAAGGAGTGGAGGTATGTGAGTGGTGGGCGTGGGTGGTGAGTAGGAAAGAGCGAGCGTTGTGTTTAGGAGAAGGGGGGATTAGGTGTTTTTTGCTTTTAGGAGTTGGGTCAAAGGGTGTGTTTGAGTGGTGGGCGTGGGTGTGAGTAGAAATGAGTGCGAGCTGTGTTAGGGAGATTGGGTAGGATAAGGTGTTGGTTATTTAGTGTTGTTGTTTTTTAAGGATTTAGGGGTTTTATGATTAATTCGGTGAGAGTGATTTTAAGAGTATGTGAATAAGGATAACGTGATAATTACCGATGATGGAGTTTCCTTGGCTGGCTATCAGGCAATGCTCTGTGCTGGCTTGGGAAGTGTTGCTCGCTGGGAGTACAAACTGCAACTGATTGTCTGGCCAAGACTCGTTTATTTTCAAACCGCTGTCCTGTAGCTGGAACACTGCTAGGTTCGGCGTTAAACAACAAACAAACAAACGGTGAGAGTGATTGTAAGAGTATGTGAATAAGGCTGAAAGGATGACGTGATAATTACCGATGTTGGAGTTCTCCTTGGCTGGCTATCAGGCAATGCTCTGTGCTGGCTTGGGAGGTGTTGCTCGCTTGGGGTACAAACTGCAACTGTCTCTATTATATCTACCTAAATACTACTTTATAGTGTCTCAGATCGCTGTACTTAAAGAAAACAAGGGGCTCAAAGTGAAGCCCTTTTCCCTCTACATTCTCAACATAGTCTCAATCAGAAGTGTTTGGCTTGGGTTGGGTCCGACTTGGCCCGGGCGGTCAAAATCTACTTTAAACGCACATATGTATCATCAAATGTCTTTACATCTATAGATTAGTGTTATATCTACCTATACACCACTTTATAATGTCACAGATCGCAGTATTTATAGAAAACAAGGGGCTCAAAGTGAAGCCCTTTTCCCTCTACATTCTCAACATAGTCTCTATCAGAAGTGTTTGGCTTGTGTTGGGTCTGACTTGGCCCGGGCTGTCAAAATCTACTTTAAACGCAGATATGTATCATCAAATGTGTTTACATCTATAGATTAGTGTTATATCTACCTATAAACCACTTTATAATGTTACAGATCGCAGTAATTATAGAAAACAAGGGACTCAAAGTGAAGCCCTTTTCCCTCTACATTCTCAACATAGCCTCTATCAGAAGTGTTTGGCTTGTGTTGGGTCCGACTTGGTCCGGGCTGTCAAAATCTTCTATTTATACAAAAATCTATCTTCAAATGTGTTTACATCTATAGATTAATAATAAATCTACTTATACAATGTCACAGTACATCGTATTTAAAGAAAACAAAGTGCTCAAAGTGAAGCCCCTTTCCCTCTACATTCTCAACATAGTCTCTATCAAAAGTGTTTGTCTTGTGTTGGGTCCGACATGGCCCGGGATGTCACAATCAACTTTAAACAGACAGATGCATCAGTAAATGTGTTAACATCTATAGATTAGTATTATATCTACATACATACCACTTTATAATGTCACAGTACATCGTATTTAAAGAAAACTGGTCCGTTAAAATCAAACACTTTTACTGTATTTTCTTAAGAAAATCTCTGTCAGAAGTGTTGGGTCCGACTTGGCCCGGGCTGTCAAAATCAATTTTAAACAAATAAATGTTTCATCAAATGTGTTTACATCTATAGACTAACATTATACCTACCTATATACCACTTTATAGTGTCTCAAGTCGCTGTATTTAAAGAAAACATGGTTCTCAAAGTGAAGCCCTTTTCCCTCTACATTCTGAACATAGTCTCTATCAGAAGTTTTTTGCTTGTGATGGGTCCGACTTGGCCCGGGCTGTCAAAATCAACTTTAAACTCACGGATGTATCATCAAATGTGTTTATATCTATACCTTGTTTTCTTTAAATACGATGTACTGTGACGGGAACGTTTACATAAACATTATAATGATTATGATGATAATAGTTGTTTATGATGAGGATCATCACCATATTTTAACGTCTATGGTGTGATTAACAAGGAGGCCTTTCATGATTGAATTTAATCGTGCACTATTGCACATATTTATTTATCTGAAAATCCTCTTGTGAAGAATGTCAAGACTGAAAACAAGTCATTCAATGGATTTTCCTAAACGACCCATTGATGCAGTACTGAATATCAATGTTAATGTTTATTTTGTTGATGGTGCTGGACGGTACAGAAATGAGTGTCAATCAAGCGAAGTGCCATATCAAATCGACCCAGAACCAGTCACTTGCCACTCGAAAACGTCAATGTGTGATTTTGTGTCAAAGCTGATGTCCAGCTTGACACAAACACTGTATCTTTGGCATGGTTCGATCCTCTTGTTACCGTAATATGTGGTTTTGACTCCGAGACCATCAATGGTACGATCCAGAATATGCAGAGGGCGTCATGGGAAAGGATAATTACATATGAAATTCTTTGGATTACGCCCACATACAGAGTCAGACGTATCCAAGCGAACAAACCTGATATGGTTCTTTTTGATAAATCCAATGAAAGCATTGTATGACCGATTTATCTGTTTCTTTTGAAACTAATGAGATTCAGGAGAAACAAGGCAAAGACAGTATGAGGACCGTACTAACGAAATGTCAAGCTAGCTTCCCAAGTTGTTATACTCGCCATTCATGACAAAAATGAAAAATCCCGTTTCCTGAAAAATAGTGTTTATATTAATTAAATTGCACACATTTCCAAATATTCGAAATATTCCAGTGTCCATACCGTCCACTGTCCTTGAAGGATAATGATGACGTAGACGACAAAAACGACAACGACAACAACGATGTGCTGGATTGACTTTCAGAAAGCATATGATTCTGTCTGTTTGGGAATGTTTGGACATGTTGTAGAAGTTTTCGTCAGTGTCCACATTGTCCACTATCCTGGAAGGTGTATATTGCCACATATATTTGCGGGTAGAGACACAATACCAAATAAAGACATGACACATGTGTATGCATACAATTTGGAATAATATGGACAGTTTACAATCCTAGACACATTCCACATTAAGCCATGTTAGATCATGTTTACACTGCTGTTTTATGTATGAGAACACAATAAAGTACGGATTTGTCAGTCATTCAAATCTCGGGTTCACCAAAAGTTTTCGTATCTATTTTTAGTAAAAATCGTTAAGAGTTTTGCGATCAGGGTGTTAGTTGTCAATTTTAGGTGCTTAAAATGCACTTTAATGAATCTGTAACCTTGAGAAACGTTGTAATGTTATTAATACAAAAATCAGTGAAAGATAAAGCATCTATTTTGTGACCGGAACTAGCATGTTCGAGGTAAAGCTTACGTTTTGTGTACCATCAAAAGCATGCCAGTGATGACATTTCTTCAAAACATGACAAAATCCCTATCATCCACAACATGAGAGATATTGACCACGAATGTGTGTACCGAACTCTCAAACCTATTCTCCGATCACGACCGCCTCACCATAAAAATACATATAGATTTGGACCTGTGAAGATCAGGGTTAGAACAGATCTTCAGCAACCAATGCTTGTATTAAAAGGTGACTATGGTTGTCGTTAGAGGCGACTAACAGGATCGAGTTGGTTGTCAGGCTCGCTGACTTGGTTGATTGGATGCATGTCATCTTATCCCAATTGTGTGGATTGATGCTCGTGATGTCAATCACTTGATTGTCAGGTCCAGACTTGATTATTTGCATGACCTCCCTCATATAGCTGGCATATTGCTGAGTGTGGCGTTAAACAAAACAAACAAACAAAAAATATGAATTTAACAGCTTATTTCAAATTCGAGATAAAAATACATAGCGCCATCTCGAACTCCCAATCTGACTTTACAATAGAACTATGTACCATGATATCGAAGTTTGAATTTGCCACCGTGACAGCTTTAAGAAATCTTAATTAGAATTTTACTTAACTGTAAACAATTCTTCTCGATACAGGTTGAGGAATCCGTAATGAAGTCAAAGAAAGTGATCATTTGCAACATTGTCAAACTTAGTTTCATCCACAGAAACCGCGGACCTTTTTCGCAAAACTAAAATTCAACTCAATCCTTCACTTTTTTTCTGTCACAATGTTTATTGATTATTACCTGCGAAATACATTTCAATTAGTCATCGAGATACATTTCAATTAGCCACACCTTACACCTGTTGTATTCTCAATTGATCGTCTATGCAATCGTATTTCTATGGATCTATAATACACAGTCTGTTACTCAGTTTTATTTCGCTTATTGACTTTCTACAAGGGTGAACAGGGACATTTATTCTACATGCAAACAACATGTTATTCAGGAAAATATAATTACATGATAGGGGTTTGTGAACACACAAATAATTATTTATTTAAACACCTCTTCCTTTAAAAAACATATATATTAACACACACAAATGGTTTTTACAAACAATAGTTGATTTTATGCTTCCAAACAAACCACACGCAAGCTATTGTTGATTTTAAAATATAGCCAAGGTAAATGTATCCACAATCATATTTCATCACAAATATTGTTCTGTTCTATATAAATGTAACAAGTGAACTAACCATTTCAGTGGATCTCAACATGGACAAAACTGTTGGAGATGTTCAATGAGTGAATGTTTATTTAATGAAGTAAAAACGTAGATTCTTTCTTTTGGTAAATACATGTAGCTGTACATCTTATAGATGTTCCAAGAGAAAATGATATTATATCTGCCTATATACCACTTTATAGTGTCTCAGATCGCGGTATGTAAAGAAAACTTGGTGCTCAAAGTGAAGCCCTTTTCCCTCTACATTGATGATACATCTGTGCGTTTAAAGTTGATTTTGACAGCCCGGGCCAAGTCGGACCCAACACCAGCCAAACACTTTGGTAGAGACTATGTTGAGAATGTAGAGGGGAAAGGGCTTCACTTTGAGCACCAAGTTTTCTTTAAATACGATGTACTGTGACATTATGAAGTGTTTTATAGGTAGATACAACACTAAGCTACAGATATTAACACATTTTATGATACATATGTGTGTATAATTGATTTTGACAGCCCGGGACAAGTCGGACCGAGCACAAGCCAAACACTTCTGATAGAGACTATGTTGAGAATGTTGAGGGAAAAAGGCCTTACTTTGAGCACCTTGTTCTCTCTCTCTCGCTGGTGTGTCGAACACTTTTCCGCAGCAGTAACAAAGCGATCTCGAAGATGATGTCGCACAATCTGACGATCCTGACGTCGGGTAGTGACCCTTGGTCTTCCACTACGTGCTCGGTCATCTGAAGTGTTGATGGTCTGGTACCGTTGTTTTGGAGCCTTATATGTTCCTTACGTGGACTTGAAATGCATTGGCTACTTGTCGGGCGGTTTATCCAGCTTGCAATCGTCCAAGGGCTTGGTTCCGCTGATTCCTTGTCAATCTTGGAATATTCAAAAACGAATGAATGTTTTCCGATCTGCGTGGATTTTTATAGGGCAAGAAATGGGGGAACACATGTGCATTTCAATTTGCACGGAACTCACGGGCATCGGGTTACCATGGCCGTTGCCGTGAGTGACATTGTTTATTCAAGAGTAAACTGACCTAGTTATAAGAAGAAGAGATTTTTACTGAAGGTATTCATCAATCTGCATATACAGAGAGACAGTTACAATGAACAGTTAAAAACTTTTATACAATATCTACTCTTAAGGATCTCATTTACAGGTAAGATATTATACAACGTACTAGTTAGAATATGGGATATGTTCCCGATTTCAAATCAAAAGTGGCAATGCATTTAAAAGTTGCATTCGTGTCCCAGTATTCATATTATTTTTTCATTAATCGGCGGAATATCATATCGTCATTTTTCCAATATAGCCGTCGCACCCATATTAATGCCGATGTAAATAGTATATACCCTCAATGTAAAGTTCTACATTAGAAAACTCAAACCCCAGTGTACTTGTTGTTGGAGTTTGTTATTATCAGTCAGTTATTATCGCTTTATTCAACTTCCATCCCACACTTCCACGAGAGCATAACTCGAATACGCTGTTTAACATCTGGAGAAAAACACAAAGTGAGTGAGTGAGTGAGTGAGTGAGATGGGTTTAACGCCGCTTTTAACATTATTCCAGTTATATCGCTGCGTGTCAGCTTAATGTGGGAGGAAAGCCCCAAGTGATGCAGGTCTCAGATGTTTACCATTTCGGTGAAACCCACGAGCACGGGTATGGTGCTGACAAACCTAGAAACATAATCGGGGCGAACCGGGATTCGAACCCACAATCATAGGTTTGTTGCGTGCCCAAGGGACGCAACTCTGCACAGCGAATCGCGGCGCCTTAGACGACTGGGCCACCCGTGCCCTGAAGAACGGAAGGTCCGGGGTTCGATCCCCGGCCGCGTCATACCAAAAGACGTTAAAATATGGTACTTGTTGTTACCCTGTCTGGCGCTCGGCATTAAGGGGCTAAAACAAGGACTGGTCGGCTCGGAGTCAGTATACTGTGTCTGAGTGGGATATTCAAGTTAAAACTGCGGCATGGTATCTCAGTGAGCTAGAACTATAAATCGGCATCAGTCCGGACTAGTAGAAGCCACACAAACAAACACACGTACATGCACGTCGCTATAGAAGTGCAATAATCTTGGACGCGATGTTAAACCCCATTTCACCTCACCTCACCTCAAGTCAAGACTATGATATTCAGTGTGAGTGAGTGTGTATGGTTTTACGCAACTTTTAGCAATATTCCAGCAATCTCCCGGCGAGTGACACCTGAAATGGGCTTCACACCGGGAATTGAACCAGGGTCTTCTGCGTGGCGAGCGAACGCTTTAACCACTAGGCTACCCGACAGCCCCCTGATATTCAGAGATTGAGATGGGCCCGGACTGTACGTCGTTGGCAACGACGTGACTGCAGAGGTCGTCTTCACTGATGAAACCCGGGCCTGTCAGTTCAGAGCTGGTGGAAGACAGTGTGTTTACCCCATACAGCCCGAGGGGGCACGGGTGGCCCAGTCGTCTAAGGCGCCGCGATTCGCTGTGCAGAGTTGCGTCCCTTGGGCACGCAACAAACCTATGATTGTGGGTTCGAATCCCGGTTCGCCCCGATTGTGTTTCTAGGTTTGTCAGCACCATACCCGTGCTCGTGGGTTTCACCGAAGTGGTAAACGTCTGAGACCTGCATCACTTGGGGCTTTCCTCCCACATTAAGCTGACACGCCGTGATATAACTGGAATACTGTTAAAAGCGGCGTTAAACCCAACTCACTCACTCACCATACAGCCCGACTGAAGCGACGTGTGGTCACACTCGCTATTCTTGTGACTTGTCATTAAACTTGAGCGATTTTAGATGTGTGTGTGTGTGGCCTTTGTCCACAAGGTTGAAAGCTTGTTTTTGCTACGCCACCTCAATTCGGGCAACTGTCATGACAATATCGGATGTTGTATGACTGTCATTTTAATTGTTGATTTCGTTGAGATTTTTATCTTTTAAAAACATTTTACTTCATGTATCTATCTTTTGTGGATTTTAAACTAGAGTGATTTAAAGCTCTGGTAAAGTTTCTTTTGGTCGTCTGTTCACTACATCCACGTGTATACGAGTCAACATAACAACTTTACATATTTTGATACGTTAGGACATACATAATCAGAAATGCTTGACCGAAATGAAATTTGAAAATCGGAAATAGCGTGAAAACGACGATAAAAAAAGACACGGAAAATCGTCAGCCCAGTGTGTGTGTGTGTGTGTGAGAGTGTGTGTGAGAGAGAGAGAGAGTGTGTGTGTGAGTGTGAGAGAGAGTGTGTGAGAGAGAGAGAGAAAGAGACTTTTGTGGATTTTTAAACTAGAGTGATTTAAAGCTCTGGTAAAGTTTCTTTTGGTCGTCTGTTCATAACGGCCACGTGTATACGAGTCAACATAACAACTTTACATATTTGGAGAGAGTAATGGTCTTACGAACGATCAAACTATGAGTCTGGCGGCGCCGTGGGGAGCGTTATTCTTATGCTTGTGTTGTTGAGAGAGACTCGTGGGGTGGTCCGAGCATCATGGTGTGGGATGGAATTGGTCATGCACAGAGGGTCGACCCTGTGGTCTTGCAGAACATCGATCCAGGGAGAGTCAATGGTGTCACAGCAGCTCGGTACATTGATTTAGTCGTGAGACCACACGCCATACCTCATTTGGCATGTCGCCGCAACCATGACTTTTCAGCATGATAACGCCCTTGTCTACACTGCGAGAGCAACAAGAGACTTCCTTCCTCCAGCAGAATGGCATCAGCACCATGCAGCGGCCTGCCCTCAGTCCCGATTAAAATCCCACTGAGCACTTATGGGACGGACCGCCTCCGTTCATATGGTAAAGTAAGGGACTTACGAACGATCAAACTATGATCACTTTGTACAACGTAACCCTTCATAGATTGTGGGTGCCAATTCTAAACCGGCATCCCCACGGGGGCGTGATGGCAGCAACAGTAGCATCAGCGGCAGCAGGTCATCCAAGGAAGCTTGAAACTCGACACACGTGACGCAGTACAGAAGCAGGCATATATTTATTCATGAATACTAATTATCTGGGCACACTGGTTTACACGTGCAGATAAACTCTGGAAAACAAATGTGATACCCGAAAAGATTATAAACATATTTACCAAACTGTAAATTTTTAAACATAAAAGTCATGACAAGAACTCATTCGACATTTGGTGTTTCACCTTGAGTATTCTACGATAGGATATATACTAGTCGAAAAGGGGCGGTCGGGTAGCCTAGTGGTTAAAGCGTTCGCTCATCATGCCGAAGACCCGGGTTCGAATCCCGACATGGGTACAATGTGTGAAGCCCATTTCTGGTGTCCCCCGCCGTGATATTGCTGGTATATTGCTAAAGCGGAGTAAAACCATACTCAATCAACAATGGTATACATCTTTAAGAAATCATGTAACACAATATATTTGGGAATCAAGGTTCATCACCACGTTTAACAATAATCCAGCAATATCAGGGCGCGGCACATCATAAATGGGGTTACAATGGGCGTTCCGATGTGGGGAATCGAACCTAGGCCTGCAGGGTGACGAGCTAGTGCTGTGACAAGGCTACCCCGCTGCCTCTGTTCTTGATCATTTACCTTGTGATTTGGAGTTATGTAGAACAAGTTGTTTTTGTTTAAAGGGGAAGTGTACACGCAAAAATCACTTTCTTGCTTTTTCTAAACAAAACGCAATTTTAGAATTAGTTAGTATCTGTGTTTGAAAATATACACTCATTTTTTTTCACAGTGAAAGTAGGAAGCTCACAATAGTGTGAAATTGAGATGCCGTTATGAGGCCTTCGTTTTACGAGCGAAATAGGCCTGAGTTATCCCCCTTAGATTATGACGTAATTGGTGCCAATTCAACTGGGTCCCTGTCTATTCTCAACGCAAAAGATATCAAGGACCAGTTTACGGTAAAACAACATGGTCTACGACACACGCCGGCGCAGTGGTGACTCAGCATAACACAATTCTGGCTGGCATCTGAGATGCTAGAATCACAAAACTGTACCTACACCACGTGAAGCGGCTCTAACAAAGCATGATGACGTCATAATGTTTATCAATTGGCACCAATGACGTCATATTGCAAGGGACATAAGCCATGGTGTTTTTGTTATGGAAATAGAACACTTGGTAAATGTGAAAAATATAAATCGTTTTAGTGCAAAAAATATGTTAATTAAATATGATGTTTTTATATTTTTGTCTATGACACTTCTATGTTAACACTTTTAATGTGGAAAAAGTACAAGAAAAAAAGGTTCATTTCCGTGTGAACTTGCCCTTTAAGCTGTTAAGACAACGTTTCAGTTGTATCACAGCCTTTGTGGAATGTCATAGATGTGTGCCACATTGTTAAATCACACGAGGAATGGTATGATGCTGACTCGCGACCAGAGCATCCTGACTCAGGTAAGGGGGACAACTTAAAAATGCATGTTATTTTTCAATTCTATTCTAAGCTCGATTTTGTCCCTAGGTTTTGGAAAAAATACTTTTATACAAGGGAGTGGGCGACCGAGAATGGATTTTTGGATTTGTGTTTCAGTTATATTATTTGTTTGTTTATTTTGTCTGGACCAGACAATCCAGTGATTGATATCATGGGCATCAATCCACGCAATAGGGATACGATGACATGCATCAACCAAGTCAGCAAGCCTGACCACCGATCCGGTAAGTCGCCTCTTACGACAAGCATATTCAGTTATATTAAAGCATGTCAGCTTGATGTGGTTGGAAAGCCCCAAGCCATGCAGGTCTCAGACGTGACCACTTTGGTGAAACCCATGAGAAAACCACGGTGTGGTGCTGACAAATCTGGAAACATAATCAGGGAAAACTGTATTGGACCTCACAATCATTCCTGGCATGCCTAAGGGAAGCAACTCTGTACAAATTACTGGGTAACATGAGCCTCTACTTGCATACAAAGTAATTTAAAAATTTGAAATATAAATAACAGACAAGTACATCTTTTCTGATTGTCATAGGCATGTGTTAAACATGAATATGCCAACACATAAGTTTGATTGGACACAAATCAAGTAAATAATACTGTGTGTGTATGTGAACAGGGAACGAGAACATGTTGGTTGGTTGGTTTGTTGTTTAACGCCGTACTCAGCAATATTCCAGCTATATGACGTCAGTCTGTAAATAATCGAGTCTGGACCAGACAATCCAGTGATAATGCCATGAGCATAGATCCACGCAATTGGGATTGATGACATGCTTCAACCAAGTCAGGTGAGCCTGACCACCTGATCCCGTTAGTCGCCTTTTACGACAAGCATAGTCGTCTTTACGACAAGCACAGTCGCCTTTTTACGGCAAGTATGGGTTGCTGAAGACCTATTCTACCCCGGATTTTCACGGCTGTATACATGAACATGTGTTTCTCGAACACAACAATATTATG
Source organism: Haliotis cracherodii (assembly GCF_022045235.1). Lineage (NCBI taxonomy): Eukaryota > Metazoa > Mollusca > Gastropoda > Lepetellida > Haliotidae > Haliotis > Haliotis cracherodii. The sequence goes on from NW_027266269.1 coordinate 22,478,623, forward strand.
GCTGAGGACACCAAAAAGGAGGACACCTCGCAAGTTGTACACTTCCTGGGGTTTCCAGACTAGACAAAGGATACATAAACTCATATCAGCAAATCACATCACTGATTGCCCAAACCAGAGACCATATACCGGTATACCATCGGTATATGGTCTCTGCCTGAACCAACATCGCTTGCTGTGGACCCGTTGAAACCAGGAATCCTCACAATTTTAATTTTTGCTCAATTTTAAACACTGCATAGGCTATAATGCCACTCGATGTAATGAGGTGTTTTGAGACCTGGGCCCCGTCCAACAAAGCTATCGTAGTGCTGAGGGAAAGACTCCTATACTATAACATGGACTAGTAACAGTTGCAGCGCTTCGATCACTTTGTGGAACGGGCCCAGGATGGAAGCGCCGTAAAATCTACTTTGTATAAGTTATAAATCTTCTATCTTACAAAGCAAAACTAATAATAACAACAATTACAATATGTTGCCTCTGGTGATATTAAAAAAAAACAAGATCTTAAACAACAATTTAAAAATAAATATATCTTGCATACATACATCCTCCATGTTAAGTGCCACTGACATTTCAAGGGAAGGTAGAAGAACACTCACTTCAGATGGAACTACCAGTTGTTCCTGGAATCCCCATTCAGAGAATTGGGCTGGGTGGGGAGGATGGGGGGTGTGGGGGGGGAGAGGATGGGTTTGGGTGGATGCAGGGGACTGGGACAGAGTGCGAGTGGGGGGTTGTGGGGGTGGTTTGTTGGGGGATGGGCCTGAGTGGGGGTGGTTTGTGGGGGGGATGGGGCTGGGTGATTTGGGTGGGTGCAGGGGGTGCGACAGAGTAGGGGTGGGTGAAAAGGGATGGGACAGCGTATGGTGGTTTTTTGGGGGAGGGGGGGATGGGACAGAGTGGTGTGGTTTGTGGGGGGAGGGGGGGGTGGGACAGAGTTGGGTGGTTTGTGGGGGGAAGGGGGGATGGGACAGAGTGGTGTGGTTTGTGTGGGGCTGGGGCTGGGGCTGGGGCTGGGTGGTTTGGGATGGGATTAGACTAAAATACATTTTCCCTTTTCAATCGTGAATGCAAATATTTGCTGTTGTCTGTTGTTATCTCAAAGCCACATTCCACAATATCATGCGACAGTGGCCTGTAAGTGGTCAACTTTATGCCAGACAAGTGTTGATCATGTCCGTTTGTGGTTATATTCTGGATGCTCCTGTGGTACGAAGTTTGGAGCAGCAAAATAGTGACGTACAGGAAACACCTCGTCTTCAGTTTGGTGTTTAATCTTGGAGATCTTTTTTGTGAAAATATCCTGAAGTTGTTCTTTTGGCAAGTCGTAGTTCCCATAGATGGAGACCCTGTAGAGGAGGAAGTCGATGATGTACATCATGTGGGACGAGACGTAGTGGAAGCTGATGGAAAATTGGCTGCAGCAGTCTGGACCCTGAAACAGACAACAGTGTTGTACAGTGACATCACTCTGGACCCTGAAACAGACAACAGTGTTGTACTAAGACATCACTCTGGACCCTGAAACAGACAACAGTGTTGTACAGTGACATCACTGGGCCCTGAAACAGACAACAGTGTTGTACAGGGACATTACTGGACCCTGAAACAGACAACAGTGTTGTACTAGGACATCACTCTGTACCCTGAAACAGACAACAGTGTTGTACAGTGACATCACTCTGTACCCTGAAACAGACAACAGTGTTGTACAATGACATCACTGGACCCTGACACAGACAACAGTGTTGTACAGGGACATCACTGGACCCTGAAACAGACAACAGTGTTGTACAGTGACATCACTCTGGACCCTGAAACAGACAACAGTGTTGTACAGTGACATCACTCTGTACCCTGAAACAGACAACAGTGTTGTACAGTGACATCACTCTGTACCCTGAAATAGACAACAGTGGTGTACAGTGACATCACTCTGGACCCTGAAACAGACAACAGTGTTGTACAGTGACATCACTCTGGACCCTGAAACAGACAACAATGTTGTACATGGACATTACTGGACCCTGAAACAGACAACAGTGTTGTACAGGGACATCACTCTGGACCCTGAAACAGACAACAGTGTTGTACAGTGACATCACTCTGTACCCTGAAATAGACAACAGTGTTGTACAGTGACATCACTCTGGACCCTGAAACAGACAACAGTGTTGTACAGTGACATCACTCTGGACCCTGAAACAGACAACAATGTTGTACATGGACATTACTGGACCCTGAAACAGACAACAGTGTTGTACAGGGACATCACTCTGGACCCTGAAACAGACAACAGTGTTGTACAGTGACATCACTCTGTACCCTGAAATAGACAACAGTGGTGTACAGTGACATCACTCTGGACCCTGAAACAGACAACAGTGTTGTACAGTGACATCACTCTGGACCCTGAAACAGACAACAATGTTGTACATGGACATTACTGGACCCTGAAACAGACAACAGTGTTGTACAGTGACATCACTGGACCCTGAAACAGACAACAGTGTTGTACATGGACATCACTGGACCCTGAAATAGACAACAGTGTTGTACAGGGACATCACTGGACCCTGAAACAGACAACAGTGTTGTACAGGGACATCACTCTGGACCTTGAAACAGACAACAGTGTTGTAAAGGGACATCACTGGACCCTGAAACAGACAACAGTGTTGTACAGGGACATCACTGTACCCTGAAACAGACAACAGTGTTGTACAGTGACATTACTCTGGACCCTGAAACAGACAACAGTGTTGTACAGGGACATCACTCTGGACCCTGAAACAGACAGCAGTGTTGTACAGTGACATCACTCTGGACCCTGAAACAGACAACGCTGTTGTACAGTGACATCACTCTGTACCCTGAAACAGACAACAGTGTTGTACTGAGTCAAATAGTGAGTGTGTTGATCACATTAGAAATAAATTGTGATTATATGGCAATTGATTGGCTAACCATGCAGTTTTGAGTGTTTGTTTCCATTAGGACCTAAGAATTAGGTCATACCCACTAACGGATTATTATTATTTCCTGATCGGCTGATAAAAGAATAATGGATAATAGCTTTTGTTGTATTATTGCAATGAATGATGTTACAGATTGTGTACCATCGTCTTCAGTGCTTTTTGTGTTAATGATTTAATATTGAAGTTAATTCTAAACCAACAATGCATTCAATGACTTATAGAAACAGCGGTAGAAACTAACATTTTTAGTCCACTGGTCCTTACAATGATAACATATAGAAAAACCCATTAAAAATTAAAAATTTCTACCAGTGCTTAACTATTGGGCAGTTTGGCAATGACTATAGGACTAGTGCCAATTTCTAACGCCGAGAAACCATCAATATATTCTAACACCGTATTTGACGTAACAAGTGCCCAGGGCGCAACTCAAAAGTAGAAATAGGGGGCTCTTATTAGAATTTCATTTTGGTAAATGGTGAATGTAAATTTTGTGGTTTATGCTGATGGCCTGAAATGTTTATATACGACAGATATATTTTTCCAGAATTTAATTGCCCATAATTAAGGGTGCAAATAACACATACACGTATTATACACGAATAAATAAGTCTTGTGTACATTGATAAATCGGAAGGGGTGCTAATTGGGATTGTTCACTTTTCAATATATTAGCAAATATCGCTGTGGGCTCTTATTATAGCGGGGCGCTTATTACGTCGAATACAGTATGTCTTAAATTACTGTCAAGTCCGGTCCACGCTTACTGCTTGAATTGGTGATGCAGGATAGTCCTTGAGATACCAAGGTAATGGGCCGATCAGGTGCTGTTCAATACTTTGAGGATGAAACGTGTCTCTGCCAAACTTGTCATATGAAACGTAGGCTTTAACGCCCAACTTTTCCATACAGCGTCCGACATCCACATCTTCATCATTACCGTCGGTGGCGCATCCCCCACTGAAACCTTTCTCAGCGACCAATCGCAATGCAGCCTTGCTGATCACGTAACTACCACCGCCACTCATGTAGCCATTGTGAGCAAGCACCTTGAAATGGTATCCGATGTACGCTGCATCGTTTGGGTCAAATTTGGATAACAGAAAACGTAGGTTTTCCATGATAATAAAGCTGTCGTCGTCCGCTTTAAGAATCCAGTCGTAAGAGTCCCCATATTGCTTGTACACTGCTTTAAATGCTTGCATGGTTTTGGCAGTCAGGTGTGAACGACCATCCGAGATGTTGAGTGATATATGATGGAACCTTGAATGGTGGTAAACAAACACGAACAGTATTTTGTTGCATCGCGATCCCCATGTCGCATTCACTGCGTACACTTTGGTATCTTCGTTCTTCACAGTGGTAGGGACAACACAAAGAATACGAACTCGTTTCTGCAAGTCTTGGGAAACTGTGTCATTCACCAAAACTGCAAGGAAACCACATGAAGCATCATGAAACATCTGGATCTGTTTCTTGCTTTCACCACAATGAGGCGGCTTGTAAATAATCATAATATATACTAGACAGATTCACCAATTGTTTTCTTGCTTCTTTGTCGTTTAAAGCCGCGCTCAGCAATATTCCAGCTATATGATGGCGGTCTGTAAATAATCCAGTCTGGACCAGACAATCCAGTGATTGTGAAACATCTGGATCTGTTTCTTGCTTTCACCACAATGAGGCGGCTTGTAAATAATCATAATATATACTAGACAGATTCACCAATTGTTTTCTTGCTTCTTTGTCGTTTAAAGCCGCGCTCAGCAATATTCCAGCTATATGATGGCGGTCTGTAAATAATCCAGTCTGGACCAGACAATCCAGTGATTGACATCATGAGCATCGATCCACGCATTTGGGACCGATGACATGCATCAACCTAGTCAGCGAGCCTGACCACCCGATCCCGTTTTCTTGTGTTGAGTCCTTTATTAATAGTGAGGTGAGGCGAGGTGAAATGTGGTTTAACGACACATTCAAGATTATTGTATTTATAGTGACATGGATTCTCACAAGTGGGGAAAACGCCAGACAAGCAAGCTTACGGGGTACTTACTGTTCCTCATTGATGAGTCATTCCATGTTATACCGGCTGTGTCGCGGACCCTCAGGCCCAAAAATATCACTGGAAGAGAAATAATGATCTTTGAAAAGCAAATGAAGTTATGAAGGAATAATTAAATTTTCGTTGTGTTCATTGAAATTCCTGCATTCTGATTAGCTGAATTGGTCACGTGTTATTGCATTCATTTCCCAATGAATGTAAAAAATTAAGCCACGTCCACCGAGGCGCACTACTTTTATTACTGCGGTATGTCGGCTGCTGACAGATAACAAACAAATGTCATTTACCATGTTTACCCTACTGACAGATAACATACAACTGTCATATACCCCGCTGACAGATAACATACAAATGTCATATACCCCGCTGACAGATAACATACAACTGTCATATACCCCGCTGACAGATAACATACAACTGTCATATACCCCGCTGACAGATAACATACAAATGTCATATACCCCGCTGACAGATAACATACAACTGTCATATACCCCGCTGACAGATAACATACAACTGTCATATACCCCGCTGACAGATAACATACAACTGTCATATACCCCGCTGACAGATAACATACAACTGTCATATACCCCGCTGACAGGTAACATACAACTGTCATATACCCCGCTGACAGGTAACATACAACTGTCATATACCCCGCTGACAGATAACATACAACTGTCATATACCCCCCTGACAGATAACATACAACTGTCATATACCCCGCTGACAGATAACATACAACTGTCATATACCCCGCTGACAGATAACATACAACTGTCATATACCCCGCTGACAGATAACATACAACTGTCATATACCCCGCTGACAGATAACATACAACTGTCATATACCCCGCTGACAGATAACATACAACTGTCATATACCCCGCTGACAGATAACATACAAATATCATTAAGCCACGTCCACCGAGGCACACTACTTTTATTACTGTGGTATGTCGATGAATCCTTCTAACTATCATTTTTCCAACTGTGTTTTCCCGTTTTCAGGGAAGTAATGTTTGAATCTGGCGGTAACTGACCAGGTCATTTGAGACAGCCGCCTACTCCCGGACATATTTCTTCCGGTTCGTTACAGTCTGACTGTTGCAGTTCTTCTCGCCTCTTGCCTTAATTGACAGTTCCTATGGACATTGTTTTGATCCTACTCTCCGTTGATTGGCTACTGACTGTGTTGGCGTGTCAAGTTGTGTGCATCAATTAAACGATCACCTGATTCAAGTCATGCCACAGTATGTATTCCTACACCTGATATGTTTATCAATCTCGTCACTTTCGTCTGTTTTGATATATATACAACTGTTTTTGGTTATGAACATGTTTTACGTTGTCGAATTTAATTATAAGCATTGACTGTGTATTTTTTTCTGTTCATTGAGGTATGAATCAAAAATCCGAATACAAACTTTTATAAGAATTCGCATAGCAGATTTTTTTATTCATACCTCAATGAGCCTTAAAAAAACACAAAGTCAATCCTTAAATAAGCCTGAACTAGCTTTATCTCACCTTGCACTAAGATACTTGATTCTGATTGGTTACTGATTGAAAAATATTCCCATGTACCCCGCTGACAGATAACATACAAATGTCATTTACCCCGCTGACAGATAACATACAAATGTCATAACCCCCGCTGACAGATAGCATACAAATGTCATTTACCCCACAGACAGATAACATACAAATATCATTTACCCCGCTGACAGATAACAAACAAATGTCATTTACCCCGCTGACAGATAACATACAAATGTCATTTACCCCGCTGACAGATAACAAACAAATGTCATTTACCCCACTGACAGATAACAAACAAATGTCATTTACCCCGCTGACACATAACAAACAAATGTCATATACCCTGCTGACAGATAATAAACAAATGTCATATACCCCGCTGACAGATAACATACAAATGTCATATACCCCGCTGACCGATAACACATTCATGTCATAAACCCCGCTGACAGGTAACATATAAATGCCATATACCCCACTGACAGATAACATATAATGCCATTTACCCCCCTGACAAATAATAAACAAATGTCATTTACTCGCTGACAGATAACATATAAATGCCATATACCCCGTTGACCGATAACACATACATGTCATATACCCCCCTGACAGATAACATATAAATGCCATATACCCCACTGACAGGTAACATGTAATGCCATTTACCCCCCTGACAAATAATAAACAAATGTCATTTACTCGCTGACAGATAACATATAAATGCCATATACCCCGCTGACCGATAACACATACATGTCATATACTCCGCTGACAGATAACATATAAATGCCATATACCCCACTGACAGGTAACATATAATGCCATTTACCCCCCTGACAAAAAATAAACAAATGTCATTTACTCGCTGACAGATAACATATAAATGCCACATACCCCGCTGACCGATAACACATACATGTCATATACCCCGCTGACAGATAACATATAAATGCCATATACCCCCCTGACAAATAACAAACAAATGTCATTTACCCAGCTGACAAATAACATAAAATGTCATTTACCCCGCTGACAGATAACACATAAATGTCATAAACCCCGCCGACCGGTAACACATAAATGTCATATACCCTGCTGACAGATCTCATTCATATGATAACAAACACCATGATCAGAAAAATGTATAAAAAAATTATCCTTTGTAGTCAGTGTTATTGCCTGTCATACTCACGAACGTCATGGCCGTACAAGAAGAATGCCAGGGTGGGAACACAGGACAGGAGCAAAAATAGTTTCAAGCGCTTGTTGACACCAAGTCTCCTGCAGGAAAAAACATTGTCATTACTGGAATATCAACGCCACACAATAAGAAGAAGGAGTCTAGTATGATTTGCCAAGTCTAGATTGCTCCGGAAATGAGCTCTGCCCTCATTTTCAGTCAAGTCAAATTTGTTGTAATTAAAACAAAAATTGATAAAAAAATATATACCGTATTCGACGTAATAAGCGCCCCGCTGTAATAAGCTTCCACGGCGATATTTGCTAATATATTGAAAAGTGAACAATCCCAATTAGCACCCCTTATGATTGATCAAAGTACACAAGACTTATTTATTCGTGTATAATACGCATTCGTGTGTTATATTCACCCTTAATTATGGGCAATTAAATTCTGGAAAAATATATCTGTCGCATATAAACAGTTCAGGCCATCAGCATAAACCACAAAATTTATCTTTCAACTCTGTTTTTTCCACCAAAATAATATTCTAATAAGAGCCTCCTATTTCTAATTTTGAGAGCGCCCTGGGCGCTTATTACGTTGAATACGGTTTCCCAAATCATCTGAAGGCACCATTTCACCACTACATTCATCTGTAAGATTCAGAAAGAAACATTCAACGGTTTTGGAGTTCTGCTCCAAAAACGAGCCCCACCCTCATGAAACAAAAAAAGATTTAAAAAAACACCCAAATCTTCAAAAGGCACTCCTTCACCACAAGAATGATCTGTATACCGTGAGATTGCCTCAGGCCTGAAATTAAGAATTGTTCTTGGCTTCAGGTTTGTGTGTGCCTTCTGTTCCAGACAGGAAACGACAGACATAAATCAAGTTCGAGTTGATATCCTTAATTGAGTGAGTGAGTTGGGTTTAACACCGCTTTTAACAGTATTCCAGTTATAACGCGGCGTGTCAGCTTAATGTGGGAGGAAAGCCTGAAGTGATGCAGGTGATACATTTACCACTTCTGTGAAACCCACGAGCACGGGTATGGTGCTGACAAACCTAGAAACATAATCGGGGCAACCGGGATTGGCACCCACAATCATAGGTTTCTGTTGTGCCCCAGGGACGGAACTCTGCACAGCGGATCGCTGCGCCTTAGACGACTGGGCCACCCGTGCCCCCTGGTATCCTTAAACTGAAGTGTGTTCCTACACAACAAATACTGCTCTACCTGACAGAGTTCCACCAGGGAACATTAGTGGAAAAGATCAAACAAACAAACTTTGTATCAAGTGTTTGGAGAAATGCTAACACACCAATGACTACTGTTCAATTATGAACCAAAAGGAAATGGCTGGAAATTAGTAGACAGAACATACCCAATTGTTTGGTTTGATGGTCAGAGCTCTAGATATGCCTTTGGTTATTTGGGTATTTCACCCAGGAATTTTCATTGTTATTGGGTATTTTTAGAGAGTTTTCAAATATTTTTTACCCACCCGTTTCTGAGTATTTTAACTTAAAACCTGTTTTGTAACAATCCCCTTAAATCATTTAAAACTATGTGAATTGTGGTATATCCGTCTGCGTCTGCTTGCAGCACCCTCTCCGGGAAGCTATTTTTGTTTGCAAAACTTAGCATAGTAAGAAAGGCATTTTCTTTAAATCCCCAATCAGCGACTGTTTAAGATACAACAAGTACATTGACTAGGCCCGATGTTCTTTTCAATAGGCATCTATCAGTATGGTTGTCGCACAAGCTTTTCCGATTCTAACTGTCGGTAAGTGAGTTTCGCGATTGGCCGTTACACAATCATGTTATCTAGCAGTTGTAAAATACCCAATCTTTTAATCTAATCAAATGCCCAGCCACATCATGAAGCAACTGGTGACCATCAGTGATGATTCAGATAAAATAAATGCTGATTTGACAGTTCAGACAGTGAAAGTGACACAGACACGGACGAAGAAGATTAACGTGGTATAATTTTTAAATTTGAAGATTACACGATAGACGTTTTCTTCCAATGGACGAGAGGTCGGTCATATGACTGCAAAACTGAAGCTCATAAGTGTATGACTGACACATTTTGAGGTTCATACATTTTGCATGAGACTGTATTCTTGAAATGATGTAAACACTGACGGACTATGAACTACTTTCACATTCCAGAGGAAACCCTTGCTCAAATAAATACAGAAGCGTTGTTTCTCGTCATTCAGACCCTTTAATCTTGAACTTAGCGTTTGAGCATACATTGGGATAAGTCAGAGAGTTTGATAGCATGCCAATTCAAGGATATCCTTGCTACAACCCATTTCAGTGCTGACGTTCGTACACTTTGGCCCTCACTCTATGAAGGTTCATACTCCAATGAACTCACACAAAGTGAAAGTCATTTCATGAATGTTTGTCGTGCCATGAAGATGTGAGCTGGACATTCGTTTTAGTCAGTCAGTGAGTGGGGGACGCAATTCTGCTTTATTCCAGGTATATCACGGCGTGTCAGCTTCATGTTGGAGGAAAGACTATGCATTGAAAGGAAATGAGTGAGTGGGTATGGTTTCAAGCCGATTGTAGCAATATTCCAGCAATATCATGACGGGGACACCAGAAATTGGCTTCCCACATTGCACCCATGTCGGGAATCGAACACAGGCCTTCGGCATCACAAGTGAACCCTTTAACCACTAGGCTACCCCGCAACCCATCTAGAGTGAGTGAGTGAGTATGGTTTTACGCCATTCTCTGCAATATTTCAGCAATATCATGACGGGGGACACCAGAAATGGGCTTCACACATTGTACCCATATGGGGAATCGAACACAGGGCTTTGGCGTATTGCAAACGCTTTAACTACTAGGCTACCCCACCGCCCCGAGAACAAACGAAGGCAGTAAATAGCTAAAATAGCAATTTGTGTCACACTGAATAAGATCATGACTTTTACCGGAGGCAACAATCAAATAGGTCAGTAACTTGTGTATTCAGGTCAGTAACTGTTTGATTTGTGGCTTCCAGATATGCAGATTTGGACAGCGGAAATATATCTGAAGTACTTACAATAATGCGGTCATTTCAATTCACTACAAGAAACTCAAAAGATAGTTACATGTGTGATGAATATGTAATTTGTAGGCCAATAAGATGAAACCTCTCAATGTTAGTGCTATAAGTTACCCTAATGGGTAATATTTGTTAATTGAAGCTGCAGTAAAATACCACCTTTAACTGAAGTTTATTTAGAAATGTTTTTTTCTTTTAACAGATCCCATGGTAACTGATAACCTATTTACTGAAGATTCTTATCTTAGGTGCATATATGCTGATTAATATTCCAAATAACAAAATGTATGAAAACCCCTTGTGTCATCACATGAAATATTCCCTTGGTCACTAACTTTTTAATTACTTTTAATGGAACTTTAGAAAAAGAACATCTTATTTTCACTGTTAGAGAAAATATTATTTATGCAATGTTTCTTTGCTTGTTTTAATGTGAAGTAAGGGGATGTGTCAATATTGATAATTTTTGTGACTTGTTAAAAACAAACAAGTTAAATTTAAGTTGCAAAAAAAGTATTATTTAAAAAAACTTACTGTTTAAGTATGACTGTGTAGCTTGTTGTATTTTCTTTATTTTGACACCAAATATTAAAAGAAAAAAATAGTTTTGATGAAAATATATTAACTAAGAAGGATAACATTTATTAGTTGTTTAACGCCGCACTCAGCAATATACCAGCTATATGACAGTGGTCTAAAATAATCAAGTATGAACCAGACAATCCTGTGATTTACATCGATCCACACAATTGAGATATGATGACATGCATCAACCAAGTCAGCGAGCCTGACCACCCGATCCAGATAGTTGCCTCTTAGGACAAGCATAGCCACCTTTTATGACAGTCATGGGTTGCTTAGGACCTATTCTACTCCGGATCTTCACGGGTCAGAAGAATAAAGCTTTAAAAGTGCTGTGATGACTTCAGCCCCCCCTTAGTGTGAAAATGGACCATCAGATTCTTAGTCATTTCATGAAATTCCCCCTTTTTTGTCTTAGAGACAAGCATTTATTTGTATGGACCACTAACATGAAAAACATCACTCCCATCTCTTGGACTATACATTTGGAGCATTTTTTTATTTTGTAGATACATGTATATATTTTTCAATAAGATAACTTTATTTCTGGGACTAAATGTTAGTCTAGCATATGAACTATGCTTCGAGTTGAACCTTGCCCTGGACACTGGATGCTGATACAGACAGTTACCGAAGGTTAAATTGTCTATTCACTACGGTCGATCATATCACATGACACACTGTACCAACTGTTGCTGCTGTCTATTTGCACATGGTCAGATAAATGATTGTTGTGGACTTCTCAGGTATTCAACAGCACACCCAATGCTCTGGGAACATGTGGGTGATAGACTAGCCTATCAGTGGAAGCTTTATCTTGTGAGGTGAAATAGGGTTTAGCGTCGCCATCAAGATTAATATGGCCACGTGCGTGCATATGTGTGTTGGTTTAGCGAGCTATAGTGTGTTTTTGTAATTAAACAATATATCATGTGGCTAATCATGGGTCTGGGAGGTCCTATGGTACCCGGGTCCTACTCAGGAACCACCTGACCCGGGTACCCGAGTTACCCGTCCCAGCCCTATTTCACAGTGTCAGGGATGAGTTACCCGTCCCATTCCCTATTTCACTGTGTCAGGGATGAGTTACCTGTCCCAGCCCTATTTCACTGTGTCAGGGATGAGTTACCTGTCCCAGCCCTATTTCACAGTGTCAGGGATGAGTTACCCATCACAGCACTATTTCACAGTGTCAGGGATGAGTTACCCATCACAGCCCTATTTCACTGTGTCAGGGATGAGTTACCCATCACAGCCCTATTTCACTGTGTCAGGGATGAGTTACCCATCACAGCCCTATTTCACAGTGTCAGGGATGAGTTACCCATCACAGCCCAATTTCACAGTGTCAGGGATGAGTTACCTGTCCCAGCCCTATTTCACTGTGTCAGGGATGAGTTACCTGTCCCAGCCCTATTTCACTGTGTCAGGGATGAGTTACCTGTCCCAGCCCTATTTCACTGTGTGAGGGATGATTTACCCGTCCCAGCCCTATTTCACTGTGTCAGGGATGAGTTACCTGTCCCAGCCCTATTTCACTGTGTCAGGGATGAGTTACCCGTCCCAGCCCTATTTCACTGTGTCAGGGATGAGTTACCCGTCCCAGCCCTATTTCATTGTGTCAGGGATGAGTTACCCATCACAGCCCTATTTCTCAGTGTCAGGGATGAGTTACCCATCACAGCCCTATTTCACAGTGTCAGGGATGAGTTACCCGTCCCAGCCCTCTACCTACAGACCATTTTAGTCGTCAATGCGACTTAAAAAATGACTGATACTGATTTATAGTGCTCGCCTACTGCAGTTTAACATGAATACCCCAGACACAGTATACTGATTCCGAGAGGACCAGTCCTTGTTTTAGCTCTTATTAAAGTGGGGCGCTTATTGCGATGAATACGGTAAATGGAGTTTCATGACATGGACAACACAGTGCAGACCTTTCTGACCCTTAGGTCACCACATAAGTGTCATTACAATATATACGACTCGTGAAGACCATGCTTGCCGTAAAAGGCGATTATGCTTGTTGTAAGAGGTGACTAACGGGATCGGGTGGTCAGGCTCGCTGAAATGGTTGATGCATGTCATTGATCCCAATTGCGTGGATTGATGCTCACAATATCAATCACTGGATTGTCTGGTCCAGACTCGATTATTTACAGACCGCCATCATATAGCTGGAATATTGCTGAGTGCAGCATTAAACAACAAACCTACTTACTACCTACTACAATATATACAATAGGTTTCTTTTTTTCGTTTGGGCACTCTATCGAAACTTTACCTTCCAGACACCAACATGATCTTCTTAAGCATGTTCCTGAAAAAATAGAAAGACATAAATCAGGCATGTTTTTGTCTGGTCAGCCATTAAGAATAAATTAGGTCCCTCCAAGTAGGGATCTAACTTTTAAAATTTGACAGTTTGATCTCTAAGGGCGCAGCCCGCAGGGTCTAACTGTCATATTTAAAAAGTTTGATCCCGGCTTGGAGGGATTTAATTTATTTAAACCATGTCCAACATTCATAGCACCTAAAATGCTTAAAAAACATTGTTCTGTTAAAGGTATTTGGAAAGATATTCAGAAACTCTATGCTCAACTGTGAGAACACTGTAATAGTCAGCCCTGTGTGAAGCACGTGAAATTGTTCCCCGAACCTTTCGCACGTGCACCTAGCACTTTGCCGATGTGGGTTATGAAATGCATGTCCCGGGGCAAGTATACCATTCGTTTTGGACTAACGGCACCAGTGGCTGTTACGAGTCATGTCCCTTCTATGCCTCTCCTATGGACAAATCAGATTCCATCTCTCGTATCACTTGCATTTGCTTCAAACAAAATGGTGGTGCCCGGCAAGAGGATCTGATCGAAAATCAAGATCTATATTGTGAGAAAACAGGTCTTACATCGCGAAGTGCATCAAATCACGTGAGCACCTTGATTAAAAACTTTGTTGACAACGAGTTGGCGGTGCACATGCTGTGAGTGAGTGAGTGAGTTTGGTTTTACTCCGCTTTTAGCAATATTCCAGCAACATCACGGCCGGGGACACCAGAAATGGGCTTCACACATTGTACCCATGTCGGGATTCGAACCCGGGTCTTAGGCGTGACAAGCGAACGCTTTAACCACTAAGCTACCCGACCGCCCCTGCACATGCTGTGAAAATCCTGCAATCAACCGAAATCTGCACGACAGTTTACAAACCGGATTTTGATTTAAGTGTGCGATTTTGATTGGACTATTCATCGACTTGTTAGTCCAGCCAAAATCTTACTCCATAATACCAGCCTAGTTCAGCAAGGATGGAAACTGGACTTTTATAGTCAGTTAACTCTCTTGCCTCGGCAAGATGTGTCATGCCAGACGGAGATCCTTTCTAATATTAGCACAGCTGTTTCAATCAGAGGGGGTTTATTGTCATTTGATAGCTCTGATTGACCAATCAGAAAAGAGTAATTTCCAAATTTAAGGAAGAATCATATTTATAGCTCTTCAATTGGATCTAAATTACTGCATATTTTAGTACACAACTTGAACCATAGCAAGTAGTGTTTCAAACTCAATCCTACACAGCGGTAGGCATGCTTTAAGTTACAGATCAAATGTCACAAGCATGCATATTTATTCTGTTACTCAGTGACTGTATTCCCCGTCACACTTCCATCCGACTCAAGGGTCTCTATGTAAACAAGCCGCTGTGATGACAGTCTAGACCCATCGAAACCTTTACACTTCATTCTGGGCAGATCAGTGTCTCATATTTTACAAACAGGAGCAATGGCTTTACTCAGTCAGCGGCGAATCAACACTGTCTACAGTGACAATTCAACCTTGCTTCACGGTAATCTTACATGTACTTGTAATCTTGTCTGCAAAATAAACATTAACATATAAATATCACGTGTCAAAGTGTTAGGATCACTGCTTTTATGAACCTCCAGTGACGTCACGCTATTGTTCTTCAGTTGGGTCAAATCTCATAAACAGGGATGTTATAATATCCTCAAAATTTTATATATCCCGGGCATTCAAAACGACTAATATTTTGTATTTGAATTTTTCCTGGTTCCAAATATGTATTACTTGCTAAACTATAATTATATGAAATGTTGTATAAATATTACACCATGATAACTTATAAAAACACATGCTGTGGATTTAATTATTACATGAAAACACAGTATAAATGTTATATTATGATAATAATCCCCTATACATTAGGGGACTAGGCTATAGTCCCTTTTGGTCTATGGCCAAAAGTAATAGAAAATATCATAGAGATTTGTTTTATTCACACCACATATAGTCTGGAGGGTAATTTAAGGTACCGACGTTTACTACAATACCTGAAAAATATATGGGCCATATGACACAGTTGAACCAATCAACTCAACTCGAAAGGGTGCACAGAAATCACGCACGTTGAGACGCCCAACGCCAACACCGTATTCATGCGTGCGTGATTCCCGTGCACCCTTTCGAGTTGAGTTGATTGGTTCAACTGTGTCATATGGCCCTGTGACGCAGGGGTAGCATCATGCAGATGGCTGTTTCAATGAATGCTCGTTCCACCCGTGACGAACAGGTCTGGTTATTGATGAAATATAGTGATAGCTAAATAGACAGATTTTTTATTCATGCACCGATTGTCTTTAAATGTAATATCCAGTTATGTATGACTGTTCAAAAATCTCATACCAACTTTGACTGGAGTAGATCTAATAGTTTTTCAGATATTGTAGTAAATGTCGGTACTTTAAATTACCTTCGAAACTATAATTCTGGTGATGTGTTTATATTTCATCACACTAATTCGTGCAATTATTTTATATTTTATCATAAAATGACATTCATATAATTCGGTATTCATATTATATTCACAAATACAGTAGTCAGCTAATCAATATCTTCAATATGTATTATTCATATCAGTATAGCATATACCGACATATTTACAGTGGCACACCAACAAGATGGGAAACAGCATCTCCATAGTCAATGGCAGATTAGGTTGCCTGCAGCAGACGGGTCTACAGGACGGTCAGGTTGTCATCCATGGCACGATACATTTTCTATTTGGGACTGCATGGTTAGATATAGAAATGAAATTATTGTATTCCTTCACCTTACAAAATTGTTTGACTGCATTTACAACTCCACAATATTCCATATAACTTGTTTTGATTCAATATATATGCACAAAAGCATCAAATACATAAATTTTACCTTTGTCATCAACTAAATCCCCAATGAACGTTACACCTCAGCTTGACCAATGTTTATAAAAGATTGGGCTATTTCCTATTTGTATTCTACTATTAAACCATATAGATTGTCTCATGATATCTTGACCAGTTTTCGGTTTCTTTTTGGACAAGTTTGATGCCCAAGCTTCCAAAACATCCTTCCAAAATAAATTCATGGTATTTGGAGCAATAAATACATCAACATAGGAGGCATCTGCCAACCATAATCTCTCTCTATTTGGAATACAGCAAGCAACCAACTCAGTCCATTTTGAGTGATAACAATATAATCTTCTGATCCATGAAAGTTTTTGAGTTGCAATCACATCCTTCATAATTGGCATGTTAATTCCACCATGTTTTTTTTCTGGTTGAGACATTATTTGTTTTTTCACTTTATCCAGTTTTCCCTTCCATACAAAGGATATACATCTTTTCTAAAAAGTATCAATCACATCTTTTGGAGGGTTGGGTATGGTAGAAAAAACATGATTTAATTTTGACAATAAGAGTTTTTTTAGGACTACAGTAAACTATGGTTATGACAAACACGCTTATAACGAACTAACGGATGTAACGAACTAACTTTTTAGTCCCGACTATATGCTGTAGTTATGCTGTATATATGCTTATAACGAATTACGGTTATAACGAACTAAAATTAGTAGTCCCTTAGAGTTCGTTATAACCGTAGTTTACTGCATATGTCTACCCACTGGGGACAAATTTCTTACCGTCCAAAGGTTCATTTCTCTCTCAATTTTTTCAAAATTTATTTTATAATTATCCTCTACAATATTATCTAAATCAACATCAAAGTTTATTCCTGACAGTTTAAACTTTGTATTAGTCCAGTCTAAATGCCAATCTTTACATTATATAAAATTATAAAGATATATGGCGACATTGGGTCACCTGGACAACAGCTTCTTAATATCTTAAAAACTTGCAAATCCATTAACTACTACACTGGATTCCATGCCATTAAAAAATGTTGACATCCATTTTTGAATACTTGCTCCAAATTGAAAGAATTTTAGTGCATTAATGATAAAAGTTCTAGTTACCGTATCCAAAGCTTTCTCGCAATCTATTAATACCAGTAACCCTGGGTTTTGATAACTTTCTGTATAATCCATTAAATCATATATAAGTCTAGTCACATGAATAGTCAGATAATAATCCTGTCTGGACTAGACAATCCAGTGATTGACATTATGACCAACCAAGTCAACAAGCCGGACCACCCGATCCCGTTAGTCTCGTCTAACGACAAGCATAGTCGCCTTTAACAGCAAGAATGATCTATTCTACCCGAGATGTTCTTAGATCTTTTTGTATTCTGAAAACTCTCAGGTCTTACATGTGTTGTCAATGATTCCATTACATATCATTAGGGTCAGACACAGTACACTCTTTAAAATCAAATTGATTGAACACAGTCCAGTCATAATCATAGTCATCTTCCCGAGGCAAGAGAGTTAACTGACTTATAAGTCCAGTTTCCACCCTTATCGATCTAGGCTGGAATTCCTGGGCTCAATCGTAGCGCCACCAGTGGTTATTATGAGTTATGTCCCTCCTGAGCCTCTGCTATGGACCAATCCGATTCCATCACTTGCATTTATTTCAAACACGATCTATATTGTGATAAAACGGGTCTTACATCGCGCAGTGCATCAAATCAAGCAAGCATCTTCATTAAAAACATGAGTGAGTGAGTGAGTTGGGCTTAACACCGCTTTTAACAGTATTCCAGTTATATCACGGCGTGTCAGCTTAATGTGGGAGGGAAGCCCGAAGTGATGCAGGTCCTAGACATTTATAAAAAACATGAAAAGGTTTGGAAAATATCTGTTGACAACGAGTTGACGGTGCATGTTTTGCAAATCCTGCAATCGACCAAAATCTGCACGACAGTTTATGAACCAGATTTCAATTTCATTTTGGAATTTTTGATTGGACTATGCATAGACTTGTTAGTCCAGCCAAAATGTAACTCCATAATACCAGCCTAGTTCAGCAAGGGTGGAAACTGGACTTTTATAGTCAGTTAACTCTCTTGCCTCGGGAAGATGAATCATAAAACGACCCCACTGGCTGAATGATCCTAGGTGCCCCGTGAGTAGTGTTCAGTTGAAACAGACATTTTCGTCAGCTCATCACTAATCCACGACTAAAGTGAGTGAGTGAGTTGTGTTTAAGGCAGCTTTTAACAGTATTTCAGTTATATCACGGCGTGTCAGCTTAATGTGGGAGGAAAGCCCGAAGTGATGCAGGTCTCAGACGTTTACCACTTCGGTGAAACCCACGAGCACGGGTATGGTGCTGACGAACCTAGAAACATAATTGGGACGAACCGGGATTCGAACCCACAATCATAGGTTTCTGGCGTGCCCAAGGGACGCAACTCTGCACAGCGAATCACGGCATCTTAGACGACTTGGCCACCTGTGTCCCCCATCCACGACTAAAACAATACTCAGCCTGTCGGCAATGTGGAAACAAACCACCACAGATGCAGACTGGCCCCTTGTGGCTGCTCCGGCCGTGACCCAGTGAAGTGTTACAATCACCCATCACCAACCGTTACATTACTCATGAAGAGATTCCGTGACCCTGTATATCACAACACTGGATATTTACCTGTTTAGTGAGTGAGTGAGGATGGTTTTACGCCACTTTTAGCAATATTCCAGCAATATCACAGCGGGGGACACCATAAATGGGCTTCACACATTGTACCCATGTCGGGAATCGAACCCGGAAGGAAGCTCTTATTAGAATATTATTTTGGTGAAAGACAACAGAGTTGAAAGATCGTAAATTTCGTGGTTTATGCTGACAGCCTGAAATGTTTATATACGACAGATATATTTTTCCAGAATTTAATTTCCATAATTGAGGATGCATATAACACACTTATTATACACAAATAAATAAATAAGTCTTGTGTACATTGATCAATCGGAAGGGATGCTAATTGGGATTGTTCACTAGCCAATATATTAGCAAATATCGCCGTGGGCGCTTATTACATCGAATAAGGTAATGCCAGATGCTGCCTGTGGCAGTGTTGTGAGGTAATGCGATATGTGACTCACTGGGGGCAGAACATGAACATATGCTAAGTAGAAACTACATGCATAGAAGTAGATTTTTTTCAAAAGAGTTCAATCATTGGTTCACGAGACCAATGAGAGTAATAGGGTAATGAGTACCCTAGGGACACTACAATACCCCATGTGAATGAGAACATGAGTAATTACTCAGAACACGATCTCAACCCTAGTCCTGCACCATGACCGTGGAATATGTTTATTTTATGAAAAAAAAATAATCTAGAAATTCATACAAAAAGAAAGTGTAGCAAGCTCAAGCTAGCTTTCAATCAGCATTGGGAATTTTTATTTTATTTTTAGAGTCAAGAATGATCTTAATAATATAAGATTTCAGAGACTAAATGTTAGTCTATCTCGACGCCTGTATGGGTAACTAGAATGTGCCTGTGAGTGACAGAGTACTCTGAGTGAGTGAGTGAGTGAGTGAGTGAGTGACAGGGTACTCTGAGTGAGTGAGTGAGTGACAGGGTACTCTGAGTGAGTGAGTGAGTGAGTGACAGGGTACTCTGAGTGAGTGAGTGAGTGAGTGAGTGACAGGGTACTCTGGGTGAGTAAGTGAGTGACAGGGTACTCTGAGTGAGTGAGTGAGTGAGTGAGTGACAGGGTACTCTGGGTGAGTAAGTGAGTGACAGGGTACTCTGAGTGAGTGAGTGAGTGACAGGGTACTCTGACTGAGTGAGTGAGTGACAGGGTACTCTGAGTGAATGAGTGAGTGAGTGACAGGGTACTCTGAGTGAGTGGGTGAGTGAGTGAGTGACAGGGTACTCTGAGTGAGTGAGTGGGTGACAGGGTACTCTGAGTGAGTGAGTGACAGGGTACTCTGAGTGAGTGAGTGACAGGGTACTCTGAGTGAGTGAGTGAGTGAGTGAGTGAGTGACAGGGTACACTAAGTGAGTGAGTGAGTGAGTGAGTGACAGGGTACTCTGAGTAAGTGAGTGAGTGAGTGAGTGACAGGGTACTCTGAGTGTGTGAGTGAGTGAGTGACAGGGTACTCTGAGTGAGTGAGTGAGTGAGTGAGTGACAGGGTACTCTGAGTGAGTGAGTGAGTGAGTGACAGGGTACTCTGAGTGAGTGAGTGGGTGAGTGACAGGGTACTCTGAGTGAGTGAGTGACAGGGTACTCTAAGTGAGTGAGTGAGTGACAGGGTACTCTGAGTGAGTGAGTGACAGGATACTCTGACTGAGTGAGTGAGTGACAGGGTACTCTGAGTGAGTGAGTGAGTGAGTGACAGGGTACTCTGACTGAGTGAGTGAGTGACAGGGTACTCTGACTGAGTGAGTGAGTGACAGGGTACTCTGAGTGAGTGAGTGAGTGAGTGAGTGACAGGGTACTCTGAGTAAGTGAGTGAGTGAGTGACAGGGTACTCTGAGTGAGTGAGTGAGTGAGTGAGTGAGTGACAGGGTACTCTGACTGAGTGAGTGAGTGACAGGGTACTCTGAGTGAGTGAGTGAGTAAGTGAGTGACAGGGTACTCTGACTGAGTGAGTGAGTGACAGGGTACTCTGAGTGAGTGAGTGAGTGAGTGACAGGGTACTCTGACTGAGTGAGTGAGTGGGTGACAGGGTGCTCTGAGTGAGTGAGTGAGTGAGTGACAGAGTACTCTGAGTGAGTGAGTGAGTGAGTGAGTGACAGGGTACTCTGAGTGAGTGAGTGAGTGAGTGACAGGGTACTCTGAGTGAGTGAGTGAGTGAGTGACAGAGTACTCTGAGTGAGTGAGTGAGTGAGTGACAGGGTACTCTGAGTGAGTGAGTGAGTGAGTGAGTGAGTGAGTGAGTGACAGGGTACTCTGAGTGAGTGAGTGAGTGAGTGACAGGGTACTCTGAGTGAGTGAGTGAGTGACAGGGTACTCTGAGTGAGTGAGTGAGTGAGTGAGTGACAGGGTACTCTGAGTGAGTGAGTGAGTGACAGGGTACTCTGACTGAGTGAGTGAGTGACAGGGTACTCTGAGTGAGTGAGTGAGTGAGTGAGTGAGTGACAGGGTACTCTGAGTGAGTGAGTGACAGGGTACTCTGAGTGAGTGAGTGAGTGAGTGAGTGACAGGGTACTCTGAGTGAGTGAGTGAGTGAGTGAGTGACAGGGTACTCTGAGTGAGTGAGTGAGTGACAGGGTACACTGAGTGAGTGAGTGACAGGGTACTCTGAGTGAGTGAGTGAGTGAGTGAGTGACAGGGTACTCTGAGTGAGTGAGTGACAGGGTACTCTGAGTGAGTGAGTGACATGGTACTCTGAGTGAGTGAGTGAGTGAGTGAGTGAGTGAGTGACAGGGTACTCTGAGTGAGTGAGTGAGTGACAGGGTACTCTGAGTGAGTGAGTGAGTGAGTGAGTGACAGGGTACTCTGACTGAGTGAGTGAGTGAGTGAGTGACAGGGTACTCTGAGTGAGTGAGTGAGTGACAGGGTACTCTGAGTGAGTGAGTGAGTGAGTGACAGGGTACTCTGAGTAAGTGAGTGAGTGAGTGAGTGAGTGACAGGGTACTCTGAGTGAGTGAGTGAGTGGGTGAGTGACAGGGTACTCTGAGTAAGTGAGTGAGTGAGTGAGTGAGTGACAGGGTACTCTGAGTGAGTGAGTGAGTGAGTGACAGGGTACTCTGAGTGAGTGAGTGAGTGAGTGAGTGACAGGGTACTCTGACTGAGTGAGTGAGTGACAGGGTACTCTGACTGAGTGAGTGAGTGACAGGGTACTCTGAGTGAGTGAGTGAGTGGGTGAGTGACAGGGTACTCTGAGTAAGTGGGTGAGTGACAGGGTACTCTGAGTAAGTGGGTGAGTGACAGGGTACTCTGAGTGAGTGAGTGAGTGAGAGTGAGTGAGTGAGTGCACACTACCCTCCTCTGTGTCTGTGTGGTGTGTGTGTGTAGTGATATGTATCATCAGACTACAGACTTCTTTAATCTAATGTTGCAACCCTCATGTGTGTGTGTGTGTGTGTGTGTGTGTGTGTGTGTGTGTGTGTGTGTGTGTGTGTGTGTGTGTGTGTGTGTGTGTGTGTGTACATTTGTGTGTGGTGTTTATGTGTGTGGCATGGCATGAAAGGCGTGGCATCTGTGTGATGTGTGTGTGGCATTGCATGTGTGTCGTGGTATGTGTATGTGGTGTGTTTGTGCAGTGTCTCTGGTATGTGTGAGCATGTGGTGTATGTGTGAGACATGGTGTGTGTGTGCATGTGGTGTATGTGTGTGTGACATAGTGTGTGTGTGGTGTATGTACGACATGGTGTGTGTGCATGTGGTGTATGTATGTGTGACATGGTGTATGTGAAACGTGTGTGTGCATGTGGTGTATGTGAGACATGATGTGTGTGTGTATGACATGGTGTGTGTGCGTGTGGTGTATGTGTGTGTGACATGGTGTGTGTGTGTGTCTGTGTGTGTGTGGTGTATGTGTGTGTGACATGGTGTGTGTGTGTGTGTGGTGTATGTGAGACATGGTGTGTGTGTGTGTATGTGTGTGGTTTATGTGTGTGTGATATGGTGTATGTGTGTGTGACTTGGTGTGTGTGCTTGTGACATGGTGTATGTACACGTGTGCGTGTGGTGTATGTGAGACATTGTGTGTGTGTGTGTGGTGTATGTGTGTGTGACATGGTGTGTGTGTGTGTCTGTGTGTGTGTGGTGTATGTGTGTGTGACATGGTGTGTGTGTGTGTGTGGTGTATGTGAGACATGGTGTGTGTGTGTGTATGTGTGTGGTGTATGTGTGTGTGATATGGTGTATGTGTGTGTGACTTGGTGTGTGTGCTTGTGACATGGTGTATGTACACGTGTGCGTGTGGTGTATGTGAGACATTGTGTGTGTGTGTGTGGTGTATGTGTGTGTGACATGGTGTGTGTGTGTGTCTGTGTGTGTGTGGTGTATGTGTGTGTGACATGGTGTGTGTGTGTGTGTGGTGTATGTGAGACATGGTGTGTGTGTGTGTATGTGTGTGGTGTATGTGTGTGTGATATGGTGTATGTGTGTGTGACTTGGTGTGTGTGCTTGTGACATGGTGTATGTACACGTGTGCGTGTGGTGTATGTGAGACATTGTGTGTGTGTGTGGTGTATATGTGTGTGACATGGTGTATGTGTGTGTGACTTGGTGTGTGTGCTTGTGACATGGTGTATGTACACGTGTGCGTGTGGTGTATGTGAGACATGGTGTGTGTATGTGTGACATGGTGTGTGTGTGTGGTGTATATGTGTGTGACATGGTGTATGTGTGTGTGACTTGGTGTGAGTGCTTGTGACATGGTGTATGTACACGTGTGCATGTGGTGTATGTGAGACATGGTGTGTGTGTGCATGTGATGTATGTGCATGTGACATGGTGTGTGTGCGTGTGACATGGTGTACCTAGATCGCAACGTTCAACCCCATTTCATCTCACTTCACATTTCTTAATCTTTGTCTTTGTCTATATTTGTAATCTAATGCCGCACTCAGCAAAATTCCAGATATATGATGGCGGTCTGTAAATAATCGAGTCTTGACCAGACAATCCAGTGATTGATGTCATGAGCATCGATCCATACAATTGGTATACAATGACATGCATCAACCAAGTCAGCTAGCCTGACCACCCAATCCCCTTAGTCGCCTTTTTACGGCAAGCATGGGTTGCTGAAGACCCATTCTACCCTGGATCTTCATGGGTATATTTCTTAAGCCTTGGTCCAGAGATGATCGAAAGACAGGTCTCACCCTTAGTCTAGCTAGATTCAGCCAGGTGCTCCAGGGCAGCAACTTCACAAACACTATGTGCTGACCTGGCACATAATGCTTCTTGTACATATACATTTACTTGTACACAATAAACATTTGACTTACTTCACAATACAGACTCAATGTTGTCATCAAGAACTTCACAAAATTACCGTATTCGACTTAATAGGCGCCCAGGGCGCTCTCAAAATTAGAAATAGGGGGCTCTTATTAGAATATTATTTTGGTGAAATAAAAACAGAGTTAAAAGATAAATTTCGTGGTTTAGCTGGCAGCCTGAAATGTTTATATATGACAGATATATTTTTCCGGAATTTATTTGCCCATAATTAAAGATCCATATAACACACAAGTGCGTATTATACAGGAATAAATAAGTATTGTGTTCATTGATCAATCGGAAGGGGTCCTAATTGGGTTTGTTCACTAGCCAATATATTAGCAAATATCGCCTAGGGCGCTTATTAGAGCGGGGCGCTTATTACATCGAATATGGTATGTTATATTTATTTCAGGGAGAAGTAACCGATGCATCACTAATCCCTGTGTTATGGGTCTTCGGACACTTAAGAGGTGAGGTGAAATGGTGTTTAACGTCGCATCCAAGATTTTTGCACTCATATAGCGACGTGCATGCACATGTGTGTGTTTGTGTGGCTGCTTGTACTAGTCCGGACTGATGCCGATTTATAGTGCGAGCTCACTGAGATACCATGCCGCAGTTTAACATGAATACCCAACTCAGACACAGTATACTGACTCCGAGCTGACCAGTCCTTGTTTTATCCCCTTAATGCCAAGCGCCAGACAAGGTAACAACAAGTACCATCTTTTATCGTCTTTTGGTGTGACGCGGTCGGGGATCGAACCCCGGACCTTCCGCTCTCTGGGCGGACGCTCTACCACTAGACCACGGAGGCGGTCCGGACATTTAAGACAACTTCGTAGTTATCTCTCTAATCACATAAACAACTGTAAAACATCTCATTCATTTATAAATGACAACTTTCTCCTAAAACAATTTTTAAGCCATTATCTGAGTATTTACAATGTGTGATGCTACCAGCCTAGTGTGCACCATGACTGTGGAATATATTTCTTTTATGAAATATGGTAGAGACAAGTGACATTACTCAGATAAATTCACTCTATTTGTTAATTTGGAAACTGGCCAATCCGGAAATATATGTTAATCTGAGCAGTTTCATTTGAACTTTCCGGATAAATCAGGTTTCACAGTATACCATGCAGTTTAACCAGGTGCTTTCCGGTTGAGCGAGTCTCAAATGTATCAGCTACCGAGAGCAGAGCCTATATATATCAAGAAATTGTATGGTCTCTGCCGAGAGCGTTTGTCCTCCGGCTAAGTAAATGAGGTCAGTCTCCGTTCGTCATCTCATATAAAAGTGCAACCACGTCATCAGCTGGTCACGAATTCAAAACATCGCTCAAAACAAATAACTTGTCGCCCGAATCAGGAACGATCTTCACCTCTGCTCGAAAGAGAAATGTCACATTTGGTAAAATCCGGGCGACATCTTTCCGGATGCCGTAAAAATCCAAACGAATTTAGATCTAAATTTAGATGTTAAATGGAAATATGGATTATCACGAACGTTCATGTTTCGACGAATTAGATACAGAGTATTATTCTGACCGGTATTACCTTTATCACGTCGTCGATATATCCATTTGGGCTACGGGCGTGGAAAATTGGCCATCTATGGGTCTCTCATCACAGCGCCTGGCCTCCTTGCTAACTCATGCCCTTGTAGGCTGTCGTTATCAGACGGGGTTCATTGTGGCCATGCAGTGACACGGCAGTGGAGGAAGTAGCGATGCTACAATAGCTACACGTATAAGGACGTAAGCGAACTCGACTGTGCACTCGTTATTATCCTCTGGCGAACATTTGGGCACATAAATTATGGTCCAAATTATGTCTCATCGTCGCCCGACCCAACCTATCGTTCCCTCCCTAACAGTGTCAGTGCATGTCAATCACTGCCTGCATGCTCTTCGCCGTCTGGGCACTACACCTCAACTCTATACATCGACTTCAATTTGCTCGAAATATCTGTCAAATCGAAGGATCTTGTTTTGTATTAAAACAATAGGTGAAACTAGCAAAACACACGCATCTGCCACCTCGGGACTTGGTTTAAAATATTCGCTGATCTGTGAATAAAATTATGAAATATATCGATCGTCTTTATACTTCGTTCCTTTCAGGATGGGCATCATCTATTTCTCAAGGGCTAGCATTTCGGTAAACCGACAACTGCCCTTGATTTTCATAGACCTAGAAGCGAAGCCAATCAAATTGACAAAAGGAAAACAAGGGCGCGTAATTTGAGGGGATGGGTCCACGGGTTAGCGCAGTAACAACGCGTGTCGGTCTGACGTTGTTTAATGAATAATTTGCATACTAGTATATGCAAGGGGCCGACGTATGGTTCTCAGTAGGAAGTGACAACTTGGAGACGATGGCTTGCGGTATATACAGTTTTACTTTATACATGAAGATATATACATACAAAAGACACTATGTGCCAGGTCAGCACATAGTGGTAGTGGTTGTTGTCTAGGTGCCCCGGAGCCCCCAGCCTAACCCTAGCTAGGCTAAGGGTAAGACCTTCCTTTTCTCATTTGGACCAAGGCTTATATAACTATGGTCACCTGACATTTAGTAAGTAATAAATATAAATGTAAACAGTAAATCATCAGTGACATACTTGCACATCTCGTTCAGGATGGCAGACGGTCGATGTACCCAAAAATGGGGATTAACAAATAGGATTAGCATCTTATAAATAACAGCAATTAAGTGTTTCAAGGCATATAGATGTCATGGCTCCAGGGTAATGAGACTTTGCAATTAAATGTTCTTCAGACAATGGGTGTTGTAAATCAGTCGCTATGACAGCAGCCTTACCAAAGACACGTGTGTGCAACAACAGTGTGGTTATGTATGCTTGTAATATATAGAGAATCTCACCCGAGTGTCTTTTGATATCAAATATATCAAGGAGTGTTCATATATTTGATATCAAAAGAAACGAGGATGAGATTTTATTTATCTTCCAACATCATTCTTCCAACTTTTTCAATTCGTAGACAGTAATCAGAAGTGTCTTCAGTGTAAAAAGTACTGCTAACAGCTTCAGTAGCAGAGCCATTAGTGATGTCATTTAATTGTGACGTCATGGTAACCAGTGACGTCACAATGGTCTGCAAAGCATTGTGATGTAATTTCATTGTAGCGATATCTTCAGTGTAGATATTGCTTGTTATCATATAATGGGTAGGTTTCTCGGCAGGATAAAGCCAACGGATAAAAACGATATCCGTTGGGGTCATATGCGGATAGAGATGCAAATATCAAAGGTCAAGTAGGGACTACTTTCAGTGTTTATAAACAAACATGGCGTCGCACTTGTCATTCGGCGATCGAGTCAGAATTAACCATCGTGAATCCGGATAAACTACAGGTATAATTGATACAATTATTAAAAAAAACAGTCTTATATACTGAAAGTCAGTGTCGAACTGCGACGTAACTAAGGCATTTTATAAGTTTGGGCAACTTTGGAGATATAAATTTCGAAACAATTTTGCGAGGGCACTAGGCCTAGCCAAGCGGGATCAGTAGCCATATCTGTGCTTGTAGGCCTCTGCGGCTTGAAACCTTTTCCACAAATAAAAATAGTTGGGTTTAGGCGAAATATGTATGAATTGTTACCTTGTTTCGTTTTGGCGCTGTGTATACTTCTTAACGTTATGACAGACCAGGCCGACTGTGAACAATCACTGGCCGTGATGTCTCATAGACTAGGGTTAGAGTAGCTTCCCTTTGACAAAGGGCAGTTACTCTAGCGGACAGACCGATGGATTGTCGCGAAAGGCAAGTAAAAACAATTGTTGTTTTGCGTATATGTTGCTTCGCCACTGTATAAGAAACAGATTTCAGTTTGAACTATATTGGCTACTGTCACTGTCCGACTGACACATCACCTACCCTGTGACGTAATAAATATTAATGCGCGCATTCCAGGAAAACTCGCAATGTTTAGGTAATGTTTGTGAGTGAGGGGAAGCGATTTTCAAGCACAGAATTGAAGAATGACATTATATGATAAAGAGGTTATCACGCTTGTGTGTTTAGGGATGGTAATTATCCTGTATTAGGAATAAACACTATGTATATAGCTCGCCAAGGCTCGCTAAATACAATGTTTATTCCTAATGCAGGATATTTACCATCCCCAAACACACTCGCGTGATAACCTCTATTTATTACTTGCCCGTGAAGAGATCACCCGTTTAATAAACATACAGCTGTATTACAGATTGTGAAATACCAAAACGCGTGCTTATATACTCTCGGAACACGTTTCACGAACAAATATTGAAACCTCTCAACATCCCTTGGCTTATTCCACGACATTGCGTGTGGAGTTGATAGATCACTGAGAGGAGGTTATGCACACTCGATGACCCCAGCAACCTTGTTGCTAGCTACGTCACATGGCATTGTTTCGCCAATGGATCTTGCAACACAATTCCACAAATTACGTCATCGGGTATTGTGACGTTATTGTAAACTTTTAGGTGCAAGGCCCGTTCCACAAGGCGATTGTATTGTAGCGCAACGACAGTCGTTAGGTCTAAGTTAAAGTATGTGAGTTGCGATAGTCTTAGCCCTACGATAATTTTGTGAATTCTAAAGGTTGACCGTTGTATGGTATCAAATTCATACGTTTCAACGTTTGACGTGTTTAAAGTATTATTCTGTTAAACTCAATTGGACTATGCCGTGGATCGTGAATGTGTCAGCCTATTCATACTCAACAGTATAATTCTAAAAACGTTATAAATGGCAAGTAATAAATAAAATACTAAACTCGCTCCCGAGTAAAACCAATTTTATGAAACTCCGGAATAGTTGTGGTATCTGACGAGCGAAAGCGAGTCAGATACCACAACTATTCACTCGTTTCATTAAATTGGTATTACACGGGAGCTCGTTTAGTATTCTATATGTATATCTCATCCAAGCGATATCTCCTGTGGGAGCTAGTTTTGGATGATAAATGGTACTGTCGCCCAAAGGTACCAATATACCATAGTTGTATTTGTCCGCGGAAGCAAGGTGACAGAAATTTGTTAGTTTCTGATTTCATGTGTAGAATCGGCAAGAGAAAAACGGCGGTTTATTGGATAGGTATACTGCCATACATTGTAAAATAACCATGGTGACTGTGCGACATACGGCTTGAAGAAGTGTGGTAACACTTGCAGATAGTTCTACAGGTGAGTGAGTGAGTTGGGTTTAACGCCGCTTTGAACAGCATTCCAGTTATATTACGTGTCAGCTTAATGTGGGAGGAAAGCCCCGAAGTGACGCAGGTCTCAGACGTTTACCACTTCGGTGAAACCCACGAGCACGGGTATGGTGCTGACAAACCTAGAAACATAATCGGGTCGAATAGTACTACAGGACCAGCTTTGACCCATTACTTCACAACTATTGTAAACATGGAATTGGACCTGTGAAGATCGGGGTTAGGATAGGTCTTCAGCAACCCAGCCATGCTTGCCGTAACAGGCGACTATGCTTGTAAGAGGCAACTTACGGGATCGGGTGGTCAGGCTCGCTGACTTGGTTGATGCATATCATCGTGTTTTCCTAATTGCGTGGATCGATGCTCATGATGCCAATCACTGGATTGTCTAGTCCAGACTAAATTATTTACAGACAGGTGTCATATAGCTGGAATATGGCAGAGTGCGGCGATAAACAAACAAACAAGCATGGAATTGAGGGATCATGCCCCATTTTTTAGATACCCCAATTGTTAGCGGAGCAGAGATGGCTTATCAAAACATTTGAGATTTACCTGTTGTGGTTATGGACCAGTCCTAAAGTGCGAGGTATTTATAGACAAGCGGACAAGACGTGCCTCTCGCATCTCACATTACATCTCACAGTACATCAAGACCAGCGGTTGCGTGAAGATATGTTTTTTACCCTGGCCTATTTTGGAAGTTTGACCACTGTTGCTGCTCGGTGAATTTATTTTTTTTCTTTTATTGTTTTTAGAAAGACGCACCTGTTACATAAATGGGCTTCCGCCCAGGGTAGCAGAAAGCCCATGACATAAAACACAACTTATCAGTACATCTTACTTAGTTGTTGTTTTTTTACAGAAAACAACATTCTTCTCACTCACACATTCACTCTGCTCGGTGAATATTAATACCACTGCTATTATATTTTATACTGTGCCATTGAAGTTTGTACTGCCACTCTGTTGTGGTCTGCCATTGTAATTGCTGTGCAGTAATTGTAATACAAGTTCATTTATAATGCAATTGTTAATTGTTTATCATTTCCTTGTTATTTGTTGGTTTCACACTGGATTCTTTTCGTATACATTTCCGGGTTAACTTCTTGTACGGACATACAACAGTAACTGAGCAGGAACAGACCAGTTAGCACAGTGAGTGAGTGAGTGAGTTAAAATTTAAAGTCGACGTGAACAAGTTGATATACACACAAGTGAGTCATGAATACAAAGTTATATCTAATGATGAATTTGTCAAACATATGTGTACAATGATGAATGTGAACGTACATATGTATAGTAAGACCCGTGAAGATCCGGGGTGGAATAGGTCTTCAGTAACCCATGCTAGCTTGCCATAAACGGCGATTATGCTTGTCGAAAGAGGCGACTAACAGGATTGGGTGGTCAGGCTCGCTGACTTGGTTGATGCATGTCATCGTATCAATAGCGTGGATCGATGCCAAAGATGTCAATCACTAGATTGTCTGGTCCAGACTCGATTATTTACAGACCGTCGTCATATAGCTGGAATATTGCAGAGCGCGGCGTTAAACAACAAACAAAGAAACAAACACAACAATTTGAGACTTGTCTTTTTTAACTGCCCTCTCGCAATGCCGATTTAGACAATCTATTAGACGATTTATTTCAGTTAACCTTATAACGAGATAATATATCCATTTTAAGCTATAAACCTATTTTAATCAAAATATGCCACATGTTACTTCTGATTATGTTCTTATACAAATAGGGGGCACGGGTGGCCCAGTCGTCTAAGGCGCCGCGATTCGCTGTGCAGAGTTGCGTCCCTTGGGCACGCCAGAAACCTAGTCTTGTGGGTTCGAATCCCGGTTCGCCCTGATTATGTTTCTAGGTTTGTCAGCACCATACTCGTGCTCGTGGGTTTCACCGAAGTGGTAAACGTCTAAGACCTGTATCACTTCGGGCTTTCCTCCCACATTAAGCTGACACGCCGCGATATAACTGGAATACTGTTAAAAGCGGCGTTAAACCCAACTCACTCACTCACTTATACAAATATGAAGGAACATAATATACTGAGTCAAATTAAAAACTTCACATTTTTAAAAGTAATCCCATATATGATATACAACGGACAAATGTATCAGAGAAGGTAATTTTTAATCATTAATGTCCAAAGAAGGATTTTAATTGACGGTGGTAACTATAATTTGTTCCAAGCACCTACGGTATTCGGTAATAAGATCAACAGTTTAAATCATAAGTCCCAAGCACGAGAATCTGATGGCACACACGTTCAGTAGCGTGTATGGCCACCATGTGCGTTGACAACTGCCACACAACGCCTCCGCATGGACCTTGTGATGCTTGTGAACACATGATTGGGAAGACGACGCCATTGTTGCTGCAAAATGGTGCCAAGATCTGGCAAATTCTGTGGTTGGTTCTGGACAGTGCACTGACTTCTGCCAAGAGCATCCCAGACGTGTTCGATGGGATTGAGGTCGGGAGACCTTGACGGCCAGTCCATGACGTTGACTCCCGCATTCTGAAGGAAATTCCTTGTCAAAATTGTTGTGTGGGGTCTGGCATTGTCGTGTTGGAAGATCAAACCGGGTCCATGTGCTGCCATAAATGGCAGACGTTCTGGTGCCAGTACCTTGTCGCGGTAAGAAGCAGCGATGAGGTTGCCACGGATGACAAGAAGCCTGGAACGTGCATTGCCACAGAAAGCACCCCACACCATGACACTTCCGCCTCGAAATCTGTCAACTTCCTGTACACAACACTGGGCGTAACGTTCATGACGGCGCCTCCACACCCTCGTCCTACCATCAGCAAATCGAAGATTAAATCGGGATTCATCACTGAAGAAGATTTTATTCCATCGTAGTCCATCGTAAGTGTCGCTGTGCCCACAATTGACGTTGACGTCTGTGTAATTGAGTCAGAATCGGCCCGCAGTATGGCCGTCGTGCTTGAAGGTGAGCAGTTCTCAGACGGTTTCGAACAGTTTGCGCACTCAGTCTACCCCTAAACAGTTCATTTCTGGTTGATGTAGCCGTCAAAAATCGGTTACGGAGGTGACGTAAGACAATGTGACGATCCTCTGCATGTGACGTCACACGTGGTCGACCTGGCCGAGGGCGATCAGCGGTGGTACCCGTTTGATGTAGATCCGTCGACTACAACCCATCGTCATTGCGACTTCAGCTACGGACGTTCCCGTCTGCAACATGCCGATGGCACGTTCACGTTGCACATTTGAAAGGCGTGGCATGACAAATGGCCGTGACTTTTGTTTTCTTGTGTTTTTCTTTTTTTGTTAATGACTGCAAACAAGTATGGCTGAAAAAACGTGCGGTATTACTGCCACGTGACCAGTTGCACGTTAAAAAAAAACACTTTTGCCACTATAGTGCTTTGCACATGATTTTGATCGATTCACCTGCACAAAACGGGTGTTATCTGAAGACAATACGTGGCCATTACTGTTTAAATACACAATAAGGGCCCACAATGATAACAGGTCAAAATGTTAAAATTTTAGGATTGTGAAGTTTTTAATTTGGTTCAGTATATATTAATGAATTCTTTGCAATCACGGCATATTATATCAGAATGTTACTATTATATACCGAACCGCAAAAGAAACGTCACCATGGGTAGATATATGAAAAACCTTTTTTGTCCAAACACTGTAAACATACTTTTAGACATATTAACAAGATGAAACTTGGCAAAACTGATCATCAAGGTTGAAATTAAAGTGTCAAATGTTCTTAAAGTGAAACACAACACTAGTCTCTGAGAAAAGGGCATCACAAGTCAGTATCTCGTGTGTCCGACATGTTCATTGATGACTACCGTGCAATGTCAATGCATGGAATGGATTAGGCGGTTGATGAAGGCCATAGGCACTTGAGCCCACACTTTGAGGAACGCCTGGCGCAGTTCAGCTGCAGTTGTCGGCCTTGGTCTGACGTCATTCAGACGTGTTTGAATCTCGTCCAACAGGTGCTCAGTGGTATTTAAATCGGGACTGAGGGCAGGCCACTGCATGGCGCTGATGCAATTCTGTTGGAGGAAGGAAGTCTCTTGTTGCTCTCGCAGTGTGGGCACGGGCGTTATCATGCTGAAACACGAGGTTGCGGCGACGTGCCAAATGAGATATGGCGTGAGGTCTCAAGACTTGATCAATGTACCGAGCTGCTGTGACACCATTGCCTCTCCCTGGACCTATGTTCTGGAAGACCACAGGGCCGACCCTCTGTGCAAGACCAATTTCACCCCACACCATGATGCTCGGACCACCCCAAGAGTCTTTCTCAACAACACAAGCATCCGAATAACGTTCCCCACGTCGTCGCCAGAATCTCTCTCTCTCTCTCTCTGCCACCTGCTGTTGAGATACAGTAACGGCTCTCGTCTGAGAAGAGGACTCTTCTCCACTGCTGGTGGCGCAAATGCTGGTGCTGTGTTGCCCACTGAAGACGGTCCTGGCAATGATGTGGTGTCAGAATGGGTCCTCGGTGTGGCCTGTGACAGTGGAGGTGTCTGCTCGTCAATCGTCGACGCACGGTGTTCGCACTTATGTGTCGCTGGTGTGTCCCCATGGTCTGTCGAGCAGTTTCCGCAGCAGTAACAAAGCGATCTTGAAGATGCTGTCGCACAATCTGACGATCCTGGCGTCGGGTTGTGACCCTTGGTCTTCCACAACGTGGTCGGTCATCTGTAGTGTTGGTGGTCTGGTACCGTTGCTGGAGACTTGAAATGCAATGGCTACTTGCCGGGAGGTTTGTCCAGCTTGCAATCGTCCAAGGGCTTGGTGTCGCTGATTTCTTGTCAATCTTGGCATGTGGTAGCAATTCAATAACGAACGAATGTTATCCGATCTGGGTGGATTTTTATAGGTCAAGAAATGGGTGAACGCATGAGCATTTCAATTTGCACGGCACTTGGGTGCATCGGGTTACCATGGCCGTTGCCGTGATGCGTTTGGGCGATCGGTTTCATTGTCATCTGCTTTGTTTTTTTATCATCAAATTTATTTTTTCCGGACAAGGTAATGGTAAATTTTAGAAACTTTGACAAAAAGTACCCAGATATTTAAATGACAACTTTCCTTGCAATGTTTCTTGCGGTGACGTTTCTTTTGCTGTTCAGTATATTTTGAACACTTTGTCGTGTCAGTCATGAATGTACCTTAATTATTAGCATGTATACGTATAGAGCTTAGCAGGCGAATGTGTTTTGGGATGGTAAATATCATGTAACCTATTATAGGAATACACATTGTAAAGTGGGCGGCAAAAGAAAGTATAGGTCGAGTTCCATGATCGATAAAAAAATAACAAGAAGAGGTTTTGTTGTGAATTATAAAATAATCTTGGGAGGGGTAACAAATGACAGTTTGAATGAAATTGTGCAATATCAAGTAATGTTAGCTCAAGGCAGAGACCATATATCGGTATATGGTCTCTGCTCAAGGTAAACAATGGTGGGGTAAGAAATTTCATTTTCAAAAGTTGTCTGAAATGTCACCAAAACATTGTCAGACACACTGCAAGTCCATTGTCGACACAGTTGCCTTCAATAGGGTGTATGACCTCCAGCTGCCTTAATGCATGCTGTGATACGCCGCCTCATCGATGACGTCAGTCTTCTCATGACGTGGACTGGAATCCGTTGCCACTCGTCTCTCAGGGCCTGCTGCAATTCTTGTCGGTTGACGGGAGGCTGATTGCGTGCTCTAATCTGTTTGTCAAGATGGTCCCACAGATGTTCAATAGGATTCATATCGGGTGAGTGGTCAGGCCAGGGCAAAACGTCAACGTTCTGCTGGTTTAGAAAGTTCCCAGTCAGTCATGCAGTATAGGGCCTGTCATTGTCGTGTTGAAACAATGTCCCCTGCTGTTGGTTTTGTAAGAACGGAAGCACAACTAGCTGCAACACTTGGTCTCAGGTTTCCCTGTATAATCACCAAATCAGTCTTCTGATCTCCACAAAAACCGCCCCACACCATGAAACCTCCCCTGCAGCATGGATGGACCTTTCGAATACACGCCGGAGCCAAACGTTCCCCTCTGCGTCGACAAACTCGTTCTCTGCCGTCATTTCGAAACAAGTTAAACCGATTTCATCAGTTAACAGCACTCGACGCCAATTTCTCACTTGCCAGCGTCGAACCTGCCTCGCCCATCGCAGTCTCAGGCGTCGATGTTGAGCAGTCAGTACCATACCTCGGAAAGGACGATATGCTCGGATTCCAGCAGCACGAAGTCGTCGTAGTACTGTACCTTGGCTAACGGGATGTCACAACGCAGTTGCTGCCGTCGCCGTCGCCGTTACGAATCTGTTTCGCAGATGAATGAGCTGTATCTGACCGTCTTCCAGTGGTGTTGTCACTCGGGGTCGTCCGGTTCCAGGCCTGTCCTGTGTCCTCCCTGTCTGCCTGTACCGTTGAATCAGCCTGGCTACTGTCAATGGTGTAGTACCAAACCTTCTGGCAATTTGGACCAGTGTTGCCCCCATTTCGGCCATACCGATGGCTCTCTATCTCTCTGCTCCTGTGACAGTCGTTGCATTTCTTTTGTGTGCTTTCATCACGTGTGGTTATACCCTGCAGACGAACGCATTTATACAGCTAACATACACTTGCCGTTTATGGCGGATTGGGGGGCAACTGCTCAAGAGGAATTTGAAGATCGGGTTAGAAAGGGCTTCAGCAACCCATGCTTGCCCTAAGAAGCGACAATGCTTGTGGTAAGAGGCGACTAACGGGATCGAGTTGTCAGGCTCGCTGACTTGGTCGATACATGTCATCGTATCCAAACTGCGTGGGGGGTACACTGTAAATCAACGATAGAAAATAAATTTTGCGTTAGTCAGAAGACAGGTCGAAACAAAGAAGCCACGATTTAACTCGCGCTTACACCACTAGTGCGCGTTATGTCTATTATTTCGAGGGCGGTCGGGTAACCTAGTGGTTAAAGCGTTCGCTCGTCACGCCGAAACCCGGGTTCGATTCCCGACGTGGGTACAATGTGTGAAGCCCATTTCTGGTGTCCCCCGCCGTGATATTGCTGGAATATTGCTAAACGCGGCTTAAAACTGTACTCACTCACTCTATTATTTCGAGGGGTCGTTATTTCGAGGTTATTTTATTGAAGTTTCATATTCCCCATATCAACCCGAGACCCACATATCAGCCCTCTGTTCTTGATATGGTCACTAATTGGTAATTGGCAACGGACAATGGGCAAACGGGAGACCGGGGGTAATTAGCACCGAGAGGTAAAGGAATGGAAATAGCAACGGGCAAATAAAAGCCAGCAAGATAATTAGCAACGACAAAGATCAAAGCAATAAGTTCCAAGCAATATGCAGATATATTCCCTAGTCACGGTCCATGGCTGGCTGGTGTCTCCTGGTGTAAATGGCTTCTTGTAGTTTTCTTTGTCGCCAATTGTTGTTGTTGGTAGACAGGACTTCCATTATGATGTTATGATCTTTGTTCTTGAGGATGTGTTCGGAAACAGCGGATTTCCGGTCTAGTTTGTTGACAGAGGTCTGATGGCTTGTTTTATCTGGAGATGGTGGCATGAGTTGTAGTTGATGTACTGGTCTGAGTGTGTAGGCTTGCGGTACACTGATGTTCTAAGTCCATCATCTGTGGTTTGGAGGGACATGTTTAGGAATGGAAGGCGTTGATTGGTTTGTCTCCATGGTGAACTGGATTCCCTAGTGTTTGGCTTTGAGATGTTTTAGGAGCTCTGTGGGGTCGTTCTGGTGGGCTATAGTCGTGAATATGTCGTTGACTTGCCGGTACCAGCAGAGGGGTTGGAATGGTGCTCATCTTTCGAAGGTGGAGATAGAGGGGGGCCAATATGCAGTCCGTGGATTTGTTTGTAGATTTTGTCTTTGAAAGTAAAAAATGATGTGTCAAAGCAGCTGGGGGAGGCTAGGATGATGATGCTGTCTTTGGTGAGTTTGGTGTCTCGATCTTTATTAAATAAACAAAGCTTTTCTCAATAACGCACTAATGACAGATGACCTTATCATGTGAATAGCAATATATATACCCCATTATTTACTTTTTGATTATTTACTTTTTCTGACATATGATTGGATGACATTGATGTCAAGGTCACCAGGTTTAACACCAGCTAGTGTATACCATAACTTGAGGATTTATGAATGGAGTTTGATGTATATATATATATTATACTACGTACACACACACACTCTTTACTATCTTGTTGTAAGAGGCCACTAGCTGGAATAGGGTGGTCAGGCTCGCTGACTTGGTTGATGCATGTCATCGTATCCCAAAAGCGTTGATCGATGCTCATGATGTCAATGACTGGATTGTCTGGGTCAGACTTGATTATTTACAGATTGCCCTCAAATAGCTGGAGTATTGTTGAGTGTGGCGTCAAACAAACAAACATCAAAAAATTATTACACTGCAAATTGGCTTGCGCAATACAAATATCCACACTCATCCACCCACCGATTTTTCAGATTAGATTATCCCCACAATATAATATTCTGAGGATGAAATGGTTGTTACATATATTACATATGTTAAGGTTTCAGGGCCAGAATATGTTCCCACCAAATTATGTTGGTAGTAAGAGGCAACTCGTTTGGTTTGGTTTGTTGTTTTACACCGCACTTCGTGCTATATGACGGCAGTCTAAATAATCGAAAGGTGATTTTGCTTGTCGTAAGAGGCGACTAACTTGTCGTAAGAGGCGACTAATGGGATCAGATGGTCAGGCTCACTGACTTGGTTGATGCATGTCATTGTATCCCAATTGCATGGACCGATGCTCATGATGTCAATCACTGGATTGTCTGGTCCAGACTCGATTAATCACAGACTGCCGTCATAAAGCTGGAATATTGCTGAGTTCGGCGTTAAACAACAAACAAACAAACAAACAAAACTAATGGTTGTCATATACCCAGAGTATACCTGAGTGCAGCGTTTTTGAAATAAAAATGTAAATTACCACTTTCATGACACAAGAAGACGCCAAGCAAATGTTCTGATATGTTTATTATTTCATTCTCCCAGTTGTTGCTGGCTGAGACTGATCTCTCCATGACCAGGTCACAGAGCGTACAAAAGCAGTTGAACACCACACCCAGATCCCAAGCTCGGGTTGCCATGACAACCGAGGCGGAGGCCAGGTAGGAGAGAGTGATGATGACATGATGATATATTGATGCTGAGCCTCAAGCATGATCCTGTCCAAACTTTTGTAGACCTTACAAAAGTTTTAATGCTATGAGAGAGATCTCTACAATACATTTATGAACCTTCAAAATATTTTAATGCCCTAAACTGAATCTCTCTAAACATTTATGAACCTAAAAAACATTGGATCCCAAAACAGAATCTTAAAAAATCATAACCTTTTTAACATTAAACGAGGAGGCTTGAATTTAATTATTATTAATTTCCTAGCCCTATGACTATTTATGTTTTAGTGATTGGAAGATGAAATGTACAGTTATTTTACTGGTGGTTACATACTATTTTTTGTGGTATTATTCCCTGATGAATTAATTAATTAATGGATAAAAGTAAGTTAAATTTTGATCCATGTATTACTGGGCAGAGAATTTACAAGTTCCATATAGTCTTAAAATCCTTATAGGTAATTAAAGCAATACCATTATTCAAATACCATTAATAAAATACCATTAATAATACCATAAAACCAACCGAACAAATTATGAAAACGAACAAATGTATCAAAATTAGAATCACGGACATCAAAATTTAAACATAATATTTGAAAACTTTGTATATTCCATACTTCATCATATTTCATACAAACATATTGTGAATTCTTAATTATGATTATGAAATGGAACAATAACAAAAAATATCTGCAGTAGGATCAGTTGTTATGAAGATTTTTAAAAATTCATTTAAGGGACTGACCACTTCCTGTTTGAAAAGAAATCTGCAAAATACAGCAAAAAAATCATTCTGACACAGGTATTATAACAACATGAAATTGTTATACGAAAAAAAATACGAAAATGTTTTTTAGGTGCCCCTTGCAGAGAGGACAAGATATGACCCATCTCCAGCAGCCCAAGTGTGATAGCTGAGGCTCAGCCATCAGGAAGAGGATGAATTCGTGCCCACACAAAAAGTTAGCAAAAGGACTTAGTACACAAAGTCAACTCAGAAGCATTGGTTTGTAACTTGTATAAAAATTACAAGTTCATAAACATGTACAAATTTTATCATAATAAATTATTGGTCGCTCATGCACATGCACAGGCTGCTAAGGCGTCAGGGTCACTGAAAATAATCATTACTTTGGACATCGGGCTCACTAATGCTTTTTTGTGACTTATTGAAACATTTCATTGTAAGGCCATATAAAAAACATGTTTGTAATCCCCACCTAATGCTAAAATGTATGCCAACCCTAATTTCTGCTTGATATCTGGTTATGATTTTTCCATGTTCCAATCCTACTTTTCATTGTCACAAAAATGGTAGGAGTTATGTCCCTTGAAGAGTTTCATCAAACTGCTGAAAGTCTGTAGGTTTTCAAAAGTTGTAAGACAAAAATTCTAGAAAAAATGTAATGTGAATCAATTCGCTCACAATGACACAACCTTATATTCAATTATTAATTCTTAAACTTTTCATTGTTTCATGAAAGTCATTTCTTGAGCTTTACAGTTTCTAGGACTTTTCTTTTGTTTCTCCCTCATAAATTCCTGACACAACAGATCCCACATGGAAGAATATACAGTGCCGTAGCCAGCTGGGGGGTCTGGGGGGGGGGGGGGGGGGGGGGGCAATTCCCCCCTTGATTTTTTATAGAAAACAGTTTTATTTGAATGAAGTTGGGGACAAGTGATACT
The DNA here is from genome assembly GCF_022045235.1 of Haliotis cracherodii. Lineage (NCBI taxonomy): Eukaryota > Metazoa > Mollusca > Gastropoda > Lepetellida > Haliotidae > Haliotis > Haliotis cracherodii. The sequence goes on from NW_027266269.1 coordinate 22,519,372, forward strand.
TGTACAAATATTTGCCCACCCTGTCAAAAAAAGTTAACTACGGCCTTGATATACCAAGGTCATTCTCACCAAATAAATTTTGTTTCACTTTCATATAGGGCAAGAAGGTTATTCTGGGTTTTTTTTGCATGCATATAACGAAATATGCATTTGATTTCTCATGCATTACTTAATCAAATGTTTCATGTTCACCCTCACAATACATAAGTTGTTTCTATGGAAACCAGTGGCAGAAATGTACAATTCCTTCTCGAAACTGCTGTCATAGTTAAGGCGCAACCTATCAAAACAACTAAATTGTCTCAGCAACGGACAAAATTCCTGTCAAGACTCTTCAAAGAGAAAATATTTCACCCAACACGAAGAATGAGATACCATACAATGCAATTTCTTTTCATATCAATGTTTAAATCTGAAAAGTGTTGAGATGAAATACTGTCAATCCTTTTTTCCAACAGTTCAGATTCTTAAGGGTTGAAACTTCATGAACATCAGAAAAAAGTATGGTTGATGTCAAATAAATAGATGCTTCTTTGGTCAAGAGCAGTTCAACACTTTAAAGTACTACCAGACAGTCATTGACCATCATGTACTGAGTTGCAACAGAATAATTAAACATAAGAACACTGCATGGTGATTTCCAAACATTTTCAAAGAGCCTTCAAAGCTATTAAGTCTCTTTCTATGTATACACAATTCACATTTCTTTCTAAAATTATTCAACATTTTTTCTGTACATTATATTCAAAATAAAACTTTCAAATACAGTTTCATGCTTAATCAACACTAGAGAAAAATGTATATGTTTGAGGTAATTTTCACTTTGTTCATATGGCATAAATAATAGAGTAATACGAGGGGTAAAAGATGATGACAATGAATTGCAGTCATAAAAATGTAATAAAAACTATTTGAAAAAATCACAATAATTATTTGTTGACCTTGTAAAAATACAAAGGCATCAATGCAACTAAAACCGCATAGTAATTTTGACCATTAGTACAAAGTATATGAATATTCACACTTTGCATCTTAAAATAATCACTTTCCAAATACTGTATTCGACGTAATAAGCGCCCTGCTCTAATAAAGGCCCACGACAAAATTTGCGAATATATTGGCTAGTGAACAATCCCAATCAGCACCCCTTCAAATTGATCAACGTATACAAGACTTATTTATTCATATATTATACATACTTGTGTGTTATATGCCCTCTAAATTATGGGATATTAAATTCAGGAAATATATATTTGTTGTGTATAATACACACAGACTTTTCTTTCGTATCATTTAGGCTGTCAGCATAAACAACAACATTTATGATCTTTCAGCTCTTTTTTTTCCACCAAAATTATATTCTAATACGAGCCCCATATTTCTAATTTTGAGAGTGCCCTGGGCGCTTATTATGTCGAATGCAGTACTTGCATAAACAACAACAAAATGGACTTTAAAGTGAAGACAACAATGATATCAGCACAGCAACTATTTCTGCTACAGGCAGGCTTCATTGTCATTTAGTTTTAAATGTTCAATACACATAGAGAACCTTATGTACAAGTCATGATGCAAGAAAGCAATTTCATACAAAATGGGTGTGCCTTACGTACTTTGGCATTGGACAAAACACAAGGGCTGTGGTGGAAGATCGTTAGTCAACTATAAGTAAACACAAGCTGACAAATATTTATTTGGTTTTGGCCCTCTACTTCTAGATACTGATACCAAGGCGAAGGGTGCTTCATCTTAACAGCGGAGCAGTCCAGCGGGAGGCTCATGACTTATTCGGGTCGGTTGAAACGGACGCTGGGTCTTACTTGTCAGGTCAAAACTTTGTTTTTTGACCCCGTTATTCTTTTTTCTATAAAATTTGATATTTGGGGTTGAAATCAATTTCATACTTCAGCTTCATGTTAGTCAGTGGTTCAATTACCTAATTATTGTGGGACGTAAATACCTGTCCACCCTCAATAATAATGTTCTGATCCAGCATGCATAATTAGCCTCATGAATATTCATGTTCCAACCCTTGAACGGCTTCGCTGTTGTACCGACCTATGTTTGGAATATCTCTGTCCAAGCTATTGACAACCATATTTCTTTAAAGTGTTCGAGTTGTCGTAACATTGCGTAGTTTGTTCATTTATATCTAAAAATACCCCAATTACATATTTAAAGCACAAAACCTTTATTCCTGGATAAATTCTCCATTTTATGATTATTTCAATAGTGTCTTATTTGTGAAAAAAAATATTTCTTACCTACAATAGTATTTTCCTTCAAACTTTGGCGATATATTATTATTTGGCTAATTCAAAATGAGGGAAATATGACTTTAGTCCCAAATAGGCCAACCCAATTAAAGTTCTTGTTCAAACAGTTGGAATATAATACCTTAGAATACATGTATCTAGAAAAGCACACATTCCCAGGGATACATTTTTACTTTATTGAAAAACTCAAACATTCCAAAGAAATATGGTATTTTTCATTACTTGAAAGAAATTCAGCAGTTGATCATATATTGCTCAGCTAGTTGGCCAGCACTTCTAAAACATGTACAAAGTGTTTGTTCATAAGGCAGTTGCTGTTGTTCCAAGTCTTAAACTGACAGACATTCTGGGTAGTTGTGACACAAATAGCACCACTGTCTTCTCTCAGAATTATCTCCCTTTGCTAATACTGCAGACGTGACATTTTCCACTACAGCTTGACAGAACTTCACAACCAAACAGGCAGCGACACGACAATGGAAATGTGTTACAAAGCAAAGGGAGATAACTGGATCAACTACGTCAGAAAATCGGCCAATAATCTTTGCTTGTGAATGTAATCCCTTTGCTGTGAAAAGTCAACTTCAAACCTCACTGTATTAGTGTTCCATTCCCACACAGTCCACACGCAGAAATCTTTTCTTGAGCCCTTCAGCAGAAATGACTTATGAAATTTTGAAGAAATATCTTCGTCTCTGCTCTGGAGTCCATATCGTATAACAAGTTGTCCGGCGAGTAGTACACGTATGCCGTGTACTATAAATGCTGTCGTCATAGTAACCTGACTACACATCCAATAGAAAGCCACTGCTGGGGCTGTGTCCTCTCACAGTAGTATTGTCATATAAATACATATATATAACAATATCAACACGCTGTAGTGGCCCACCCATCGTTGTTAGCATTCAAACTCCTGTTGTGTGATGGCATTCAGATCTTTCATCAGGCCTTCCAAGTTGGCCATCTCCGCCGTCAGCTCCTCGGTACTCAGAGATTTCTGGAAGTGAAGACATGAGTTAACAAAACACTTAAGTCTCAATAAATAAAAAGGCAGGCTCGTCACACCGATCACCCGGGTTCAATTCCCCACGTGGGTACAATGTGTGAAGCCCATTTCTGGTCTGCCGATATTGCTGGCATATTGCTAAAAGAGGCGTCAAACCATACTCTCACTCACTCACTCACTCACTCACATTCACCTGTGTAGCGCCTGAGATGAAATATATCAAGACGAGTTGAAAAAAGTTACAAATATCCAAGGCTTGATGAGGATAATGTTATTTTAACAATGATCTTGTAACATTTGTGCTTGGAAAACACTCGGGTGAGATTCTGTTTATTATTCAAAAACTTTCTGCCAACCTTTTCAGTTTTTAAACAGAAATAACCAGTGTCTTGAGAATAAAATTTCAGCTAACAAGCTCCTTTGGTAGTGAAAATCGTGACGTCACTTAATTATGTGTCATGCATAGCATGGAATGCACAGCATAATGTTGCAATTTCATTGTAGCAGTTTCTCGTCAGACATATTGTCTGATCTCATCCACGTGCTATCTTCTTTGGATGCTAGTTTTGGATGACTAGGTTGTGCCCGGTGAACTTTCTATTTAGACAATATGCATTGAGGATTCTTGGTATGAGTCAGAGAGCATTCAGACAAACATACTTGATTTCTGTATCTTTGAAAATGAATTTAAACATCCAATTCTGAATGTAACTAATAAAAGGCCTTGTTATAATGTTATTCTAGATATTGGATATTTAGTGCCAACCAACTGCACCCAATTAATATAACTTATACCTTGATTATTTTAAGAAAGACATTATAAGAAAAAAAAGATTATTACCCATGTGTTAATGAGATAGTCTAGAAAGTCTTTCATAACACAATTCATATCTCTTTTCTAAACAATTTCATTTTCAATAGAGCTGGCTAGACTTGCTTTGTTATAATCTAGATTGGCTTGGGTTGAGTGAGTGAGTGAGTTGGGTTTAACACCGCTTTTAGTATTCCAGTTATTTCACGGCATGTCAGCTTAATGTGGAGGAAAGCCCGAAGTGATGCAGGTCTCAGACGTTTACCACTCGTGTGAAACGTGTTTGGGTTGAAACAACATAATTAGGAATAATAAATTTGATGTTGTTATCATTCTCCTCAGTTCTCCTACAAACATACTTCATTTCTGTATCGTTGAAAATGAATTTAAACATCCAATTCTGAATGTAACTAATAAAAGGCCTTGTTATTATGTTATTCTAGATATTGGATATTTAGTTCTCCTCAGTTCTCCTACCTCCATGCCATTGTCTTCTTTTCCCGATTTCCCCGCTTTGAGCGTCACGTCCGGTGCTTTGGAGGTGATCAGTGGGAGAGGCGACCGAGACTTGATGGGTCCGGTCGTGATAGGCGGAGTGGGCTTCTTGTAAGGACTAAGATTAGGCTGTGGTTTAACTGTAAAGAAATACACCTTGGTTATGATCCCTTCAAGAATTGTCTTATAGTAAGACTAAACATTCTTGTTTCTTAGGCACTGTAAACTACAAATCAGACACATACTGTTATCGACTTAATAAGCGCCCCGTTCTAATAAGCACCCACTGCGATAGTGAACATCCCAATTAGCCTCCTTTCTTTCCGATTGATCAATGTACACAAGACTTATTTATTCGTGAATAATATGCACTCCTGTGTTATATGCACCCTTAATCATGGGCAATTAAATTCTGGAATAATCTGTCATATATAAACATTTCAGGGTGTTAGCATAAACCACGAAATTTACGATCTTTCAACTGTTATTTTCACCAAAATAATCGTCTAATAAGAGCCCCCTATTTCTAGTTTTGAGAGTGCCCTAGGCACTTATTACGTCGAATATCGTAAATAAAAAAATGTATTATTCTACACTAAGCAACATGGCCCCTTTCCACAAAGCTATCTTATCTACTTTTTTGGTAGGTCTATGTTAAAATATGGGAGTGATGATGGTATAAGTGATAAGGCCAGATGCTTTTTGAAAACTTGATTGACTAATCCACGACTCCAAAACATTGAAATGTAAAACAATATAAAATAATGAAAAGCAGGTTTTTTTATTCCACCTACAAAAAGATAAATAAGATGTTAAAAAACAAACTCATTTACTATAGCCATAAATACTAATAAAATATTAAAAATACTATAATTAAAACCTGTTGAAAATTTATCATAAAAATTTCAAAACACAAAGAGTGGAATTCTGTTTTAGTTTTAGGCCACAAATGTGTAATCCCACCCCAAGATTCTTGGTTTGGTTTGTTGTTTTATGCTGCACTCATCTATATTCCAGCTACATGACAGTGGTCTGTAAATAATCGAGTCTGGACCCGACAGTCCAGTGATTGACATCATGAGCATCGATCCAAGCAATTGGGATTGATGACATGCATCAACCAAGTCAGCGAGTCTGACCACCCGATCCCGTTAGTTGCCTCTTACGACAAGCATAGTCACCTTTTGCAGCAAGAATGGGTTGCTGAAGACCTATTCTACCCCGGATCTTCACGGGTCCCCCACCCCCAAAAATCTGTCTGAAGATCAGTTTGTGGAAAAAGACCCTGATGTTTTCACTCTAACAACCGACTTAGGGAGTGAGTGAATGTTGTTTTATGCAACAGTCAGCAATATTCCAGCCACACCATGCCAGCTTGTAAAGGACCAGGCAAATCAGTGACTAACAAAATGAGTAGACAGTGCTATATTTTGTTCTGTTTGTTTGTGGTTTAACACTGCACTCAGCAATATTCCAGCTATATGACGGCGGTCTGTAAATAATCGAGCCTGGACTAGACAATCCAGTGATTGACATCAGGATCATTCATGGAATTGGGATACGATGACATGCATCAGCCAAGTCGGCGAGCCTGACCATCCCTTTAGTTGTCTCTTACGACAAGCACAGTCGCCTTTCACAGCAAGCATGGATTGCTGAAGACCTACCCCGGATCTTCACGGGTCGTCAGTGACAGGAATAGTATAGCACAGTCACCTTTTGCGGCAAGCATGGATTGCTGAAGACCTAGCCAAGATCTTCACGGGTCGTCAGTGACAGGAATAGTATAGCATAGTCGCCTTTTGCGGCAAGCATGAGTTGCTAAATCTTGCCGGATCTTCACAGGGGACTGCCATCAGACACAGTGATGTGCCAACAGCAAAGGCACTGAGCCTGACTGACAACCAATCCACATTTATATCCACTACCAAAGTAATCTCAACAAGACAACTATCCTAAGTCTATGTTAAAGTGTAGGAGTGATCTAGTCGGTCACAATCCCTAAACAATGACAACGAAGAGTCGTTTTTTCCGACCCCAATCAAACCAAACTTCCCAACCATTTTTTCCCAGCAAATTATCGTTTTATACATATGACATATAAACATTCACACATAATTTGAACAAAATCTAATTGGCTTCATATTATGGACCTTGCAGAGAGAGTGAGAAAAAGGTTCTTGTTCTATTCTGGGGCCTTGGGAATTTTGAGTCACAAAATATTTTAGTTCACTGGTTCAATTACTTTCTTCAGAAGGAAGAGCAAAACAAATCTTTTTTCAAGAACAGCTGTTTCAGCCATCGAGTAATTTCCGTGAAAAATGTTTTGTTTGGAGACCCAAAAAATTCGTTCTGTCTCTGGAACCAATTATTTTTAATTAAATTGCAAGGGATAAACCCCCTAAAAATTAATAAGGCCACGCACACAAACAGATTACAGTTTCTTGATTGGCTCATAATAGAATTAGCTTTCTGGAATGAGAAATAAATTGTAAGAGTTTCTGTGGCATTTGATTGGCTAACCGAGCAATTTGTTTACGTTTCCATAAACCGAAAAACAAAATGCCATGCCAATGGACTCCTGTTTCCTTATCAGCTGATGATAGAATGGGAAGTGCTTTGGTTGCCCTACCGCACTGAATGATGTCACTGATGTCGTGTAGTTGTTTACGGCTTTTTCGTGTTGACAAAATAAACAGCCGCTGAAGTTTATCTTTAACATATTTATTTACACGAATTGACCTGATTATGTTTTTGTGTTTTAAGTGTTCTAAAATTAACAACTTAAAAAAAAAAAATACCAGTCCCCACCCACATCAAATGGTCGGTGCCCTCGTTGCTTGGCAACCCTGGAAGCTGAGTGTTCATTGACTCCTACCTATGTGTCTGGGTGGGGTAGCTCCTGGGGAAGGGGGGCCAGGGAGAGCAAAACTCCGCAGCGGATTGGGGGTGCGCCCCAGTGAAACCTTCAAGGCCTCTGACGAGACCACCCCACTTGTCGACTCAGCGAATGTGTTTGCTTGCTGATCATATTGGGTTGGTGATTCAGGTGACATAAGGCCTGGAATTAAGCATGATCACAGTTATCTCCCTTTGTCACATGATCTTTTTCAAATTTTCAAATATTTTCCGATGATGTTTGATTTTAGGTCTTGAATTGATTTGTCTTTTCTTTTCATCAAAACACGAACTTGTTAGAAACAAAGACAAATTCACTCGACAGATTTTGGAAGACGAGACTGTTCTCATGCATTTGGCGACTCTGGAGAATGGAAGGGGCGGGACGAGAGATGTTATAGCTGGTTGGATGAGTCAGTACGATGTAGGGGTCACATGCAAATGAGTGGGGTCAAAGCCTTGAAGCTATGATTATACATGTCTAGAACACTCAGCTACCACACCGGTGCTAACCCGATTCACCGACACTCAATCTCATTAAAATCAGATCTTATTTCTCACTGCTGCTAAACAAGGATCTGAGACTATCCCATTACGGGTCACGTCAGACCAAACTTTGACCGACCAGTAGAATGACTGACAAGAAGTCGACATCAGCCAATCAGAAGGTAGCTTTCTCAAGCTTTACGGCATTAATATCAAATTGGCGACTACGCTTTCGAAACCTATTTTGACAAATTTTCAATTAAAATTTTGGAACCTGAACATAAGAACATTCTGGAATGGCTAATGTATGGTCTAGATTGTATGATTAGAAATCACATTCCAACTATCACTTTGATCCGGTAAGCAACGCTCTGATTGGTCAGATGAAAGGTTGTTCTGACTAGACCCCTTACGGGATGTCCTCAGATCTTTGTTTAGCGGTAGCGAGTACTAAGATCAGATTTTAATGAGATTGCACCGACACTCAACATGTACAAGGGTCACGTGACTTGTGACAGACATGACTGGACACATGGAGACATTGAACGTCACTTCGGGACAAAGTTAATCATTTCTCACACAAGTCTACAGCACAATACTCAACCTTGGAACATGAAACTGCGGCGTTTAAATCATCGTCAAAACTTCACGGTCTGTATATCCCAAATCCCTCGATCAACCAAGAATACATGGCCGCTTTGCAGTGTAGTAATGATGTGCATCTATTTTTAGTAAACTTATACTGGTATTAGGCCGTTCTTAACTCATGGAAGGTCAATAGAGCCTTTAAAAGTAACACCTTTGCACGAAACCATATATGGCCTTATGTTTTAAGATTTATCCATGGGCAATATTTCAGCCACATCGTCACCTCACAAGGCTATACAACCAGTGAAGATGCGGGGTAGAATAGGTCTTCAGCAACACATGCTTGCTGTAAAAGGCGACTATGCTTGTCGAAACAGGCGACTAACGGGATCAGGTGGTCAGGTTTTGCTGACTTGGTTGATGCATGTCATCGTATCCAAATTGCTTGGACTGATGCTCATGTTATCAATCACAGGATTGTCTGGTCCAGGCTTGATTATTAACAGACCGCCGTCATATAGCTGGAATATTGCTGAGTGCAGCGTTAAACAACAAACAAATAAACATGGCTATATCGTCACTTCACAAGGCACAATGCACACATTGTGTCAAGTGAGAAATATATCCGATTGTGCAACCTTAGCCGAGCTGAACTCGACACTTTTGAAATTGGTTGGTAATAATAGCGACAGATCGAGTGATGGAGGATTATACAAACCCGTGAAGTATTCGCGATGTGTGTCTGAGAGAGTATTAGTATCAATCCCTGGACTTACCTGTCAAGCACATTAATATGGATGTGAGGTGTGTGTAAAGTGTGGTACCGATAGATTATGTATAATCTAAACATTGCCAACAGGCAGGCATGGGTTGCTGAAGACATATTCTACACCGGATCTTCACGGGTCAGTTTATTTTGTAGCAAAATTGAAGTATTGAGACTTGGATTAACACTTGTCCACAGCAGTGTAGGAGTGCCAGGCTAGCAGACTTGTGTGACTTTCGAAGGCTGTATAGGTCACAATAGAAGATTTTTCTTTCAACAAGTAAAGGTCACTCATAAATCAAGAAACTTTGGGGGTAGAGATGTCTGCACTACATCTGATTGGCTACAGCTAAAAGAAACTACCGTATTCACCAACTGTTCAGAATACATCCAGAGTATGAAAAATGGAAAATACATTTCAAATTGGTGTGTGAGGGAAACAATAGGGATATACAAACCTTAGGTGTGCATGTTCATGCAATAATCAAGTATCAAAGAAATTAAAAGTGTAAGATGGTGAGTGTACTATACGTGTATCAATACTCTCAAAACCTGAGCAGATTATTTATTATGTGGTTAAATGTAAGATGCATTTAAGTGCCCACTTTGCTGAAACAGTGAATTCCAACAATTTCTGCAAAATTTCCGAATTTTTTTGCAGAATTCTGCAGAAAGCACCGGAAATCATGATCTCTGCTGTTATGAGAAGAAGTAAAGAAGGAATACATGCCATAGCCTATTCTACTGGCGTAGGAGTCTTCAAACACGTCAGGGGGATAGCCCACACAATCGTCTTCGCTCAATGATGACATGGCTTTTGCTGACGAGGAAAACAAACAAATCATGCCACAAACACAGCACGCACACACGCTAGAAAAATATTAGTCTAAATAGAGTCTTTATAAAGTCTTAATAGATAGGGAAAAAGTTACACTGCCTAATTTTATGATCCTTTATCAGAGTAGCCAAAGTGATCGCATAAATCACATGAATTTTCCAGATTCCAGATTATTCGAAGTAAAATAGACCTCTAATCACTATAGCAATTTATTACTATTTTGAATCAATATATTCCTAATTAAGAAGAGGAATACCGGTATTTAACAGCCTCTAAGATATGAAGTTTAAAAACCTTATTCAACCATCAATATTAGTTCTTTAATCAGAATGTATTTTTGTGATGATATTTGTTTCCTTTGACCATTCCAACTATTATTTAATATTGAAGAACTTAATTTCCAATATTTCAGATGAATATAAGAGAAAAACAATTCTTTTAATGAAAATATAAATTTTCATCACATTTCATGATACTGGTAAACTACTAAATTTTTTATTTCTTTTTGAAATAACATTTTTTTATTCAATAAAAAAATCAACACCATACTTTACATTATAACTGCAGAATTTCTCAAAAGTTTACCAGGTATGCATTTTAAAAAAATTCTTTCTTTTAAATTTAGAGTTAGTGAGGGACACCATCAAGTTCAGCAACCAGTTAATGACCATCCTCATTTATCCAGGGTATGATATCTCCATTCTATCATGACAAATACCCTGGACCCATGCACATCCACAGTTTCATTTCAAAACAGCATGATGCTAAAAATAGCCATCCAATCAAATTCTTCTCATGAGCAAGAGAATGTCTGTGCGATGTTAGTGATGAAAGAGATGGAGATTGTGATGTCACTTCTGAAACGAAGCTGTGGTGGCAAATGGGTCCAGGGTATTTATCCCAATAGGCTGGAGATATAATACCCTGGCTACAAGAAGATGGTTAATGCCTCAACAAACGTTACTCAAAAGCTGGGTGATGTCATGCAGGATACACTGAATGGAAAACCATTGTCTGTGGACCACAACAAACCATTTCATATTTTACCAATTTTCTGCTCATGAGCATTTAAAAGCAATATCGTAATCCAAAATGGAAAGCAATTATTTGTTACAGTCCGTTACGAGGAGGTGCAAAATTTGCAAAATTGAAACAAGCAAATGTTAAGTGAGAAATGTGTTAGAATCAGAGGATGCTTTTAAAGTCAGTAAATTGAAGAGTGATTTTATTAAAGAAACATATTGCCAAAATAACAAAATTAAATAAAAATGCCTTTAAAATTATTGAAGGACATGACAAACTTGAATCAGATTAAATATAAGTTCTCAACTTGAAAAATTGAAATAAAACAATGAAAAAGATAATTTCAAGAAAAACGTTCCACAGAAATTTAACTATGATACTCACTTGAGCTTGACTGAGGTATATCTCCGGCGTTGACGCGGGGCGTTGAAGTGTACTGAGTGTTGTACTGGGTTCGAGGGTACACAGGTCGCATGGGATGACCTCCGACGTCTCGCGGGTCAATCATTTGGGTAATGTGACCATTTGGTAATGCTGTTACCGTGGCAACCGCTGCAAGCAAAATGGAAGGATGTAAGCATTTGTGAAACTTTGTTAAAAAAACTTCAAATGGTGAACCAAAGATTACCTCGAGGACATATTTTGTTTGTTTGTTTGTTGTTTAATGCCGCATTCAGCAATATTCCAGCTATATGATGGCGGTCTGTAAATAATCAAGTCTGGGCTAGACAAACCAGTGATTGATATCATGAGCAACGATCGATGATGTCATGGTATGAAAACACGCTATCAGCAAAGTCCCCAATCCTGACCACCTGGTCCATTACATTGCCTCTTACAACCAGCACAGGTTGCTAGGGAACAAAACTAACCCAGAATCCCTACTGTCTCCCCATCTTACAACCAGCAAAGGTTGCTAGGAAACAAAACTAACGCAGAATCGCCCCTGTCTCTGTATCTTGCGACCAGCATAGGTTGCTAGGGAACAAAACTAACCCAGAATCCCCCGGTCTGCCCATCTTATGACCAGCATAGGTTGCTTGGAAACAAAACTAACCCAGAATCCCCACTGTCTCCCCATCTTACAACCAGCAAAGGTTTCTAGGAAACAAAACTAACGCAGAATCGCCCCTGTCTCTGTATCTTGCGACCAGCATAGGTTGCTAGGGAACAAAACTAACCCAGAATCCCCCGGTCTCCCCATCTTATGACCAGCATAGGTTGCTTGGGAACAAAACTAACCCAGAATCCCCACTGTCTCCGTATCTTATGACCATCAATAAACCAACTGCTGGGGACCAGGGTCTCTCCTGGGTCCCAGAGCCATTGAGAGCCATAAAGTGACTGTGCCTATTACTCTAAACTCAACAGTGCAAATGTAAATATATTGTATTTTGCTACTGTGAAATACACAGATTTAGTCAAAGTCACCAAAATAAATTTACTATAATTTGCAATGAAAAATAAATGTTTCCTTTCATGCTTAAACAATACAATTTCATTTGAAATAAACATCAGTATGTTTGTTCAGTGAAGTGAAAGTAGTGGGAATTTGCGAACAGACAAATACTTCTGTCCTGTGACGATGATGAAGACCTACGTTCTTTCTGAAGAGGCTGTGCATCCACTGGGATGGTGATGGGTTTCGGACGGACGATGCTCCTCTGATGTGCCGGTTGGTATCTTTCCTCCCCACTTGAGGGATACCCACTCTCTCCTGAAGGAGACAAATATCACCGTTAGAACAAACATATAGCCACTCTCTCCTGTAGGAGACATATATCACCGTTAGAACAAACATATAGCCACTCTCTCCTGTAGGAGACAAATATCACCGTAAGAACAAACATATAGCCACTCTCTCCTGTAGGAGACAAATATCACCGTAAGAACAAACATATAGCCACTCTCTCCTGTAGGAGACATATATCACTATGAGAACAAACAAATAGCCACTCTCTCCTGTAGGAGACAAATATCACTATGAGAACAAACATATAGCCATTCTCTCCTGTAGGAGACAAATATCACCGTAAGAACAAACATATAGCCACTCTCTCCTGTAGGAGATAAATATCACCGTAAGAACAAACATATAGCCACACTCTCTCCTGTAGGAGACAAATATCACCGTAAGAACAAACATATAGCCACACTCTCCTGTAGGAGACAAATATCACCGTAAGAACAAACATATAGCCACACTCTCTCCTGTAGGAGACAAATATCACCGTAAGAACAAACATATAGCCACTCTCTCCTGTAGGAGACAAATATCACCGTAAGAACAAACATATAGCCACTCTCTCCTGTAGGAGACAAATATCACCGTTAGAACAAACATATAGCCACTCTCTTCTGTGGGAGACAAATATCACCGTTAGAACAAACATATAGCCACTCTCTCCTGTAGGAGACAAATATCACCGTAAGAACAAACATATAGCCACTCTCTTCTGTGGGAGACAAATATCATGGTTGGAACAAACATATAGCCACTCTCTTCTGTAGGGGACAAATATCAAGCCGGCATATTTACAAGCTAATGTATTCACAAGCTGGCGTATTCACAAGCTGGCGTATTCACAAGCTTGTGTATTCACAAACCAGTGTATTCACAATCTGATGTATTCACAGGCTGATGTATTCACAAGCTGGTGTATTTACAAGCCAGTGTATTCACAAGCATGCTGTATTCACAAGCTGGCATATTCTAAATACTGACCAACAAAAGAGTTTCTCCGTTTGTCCATGATGTCTAGCCCTGGAGGGAACTCGTCCAGCCGGTCGGAGGAGCCTCGCGATGACCGACGTAGCGTGCTGGTGGCGACGGACATGTTGGACTCGCTGCGCTGGGACTTGTCCATCTTGCCCATCTCCATGTGGTTGGGTTGATGGATCCACAGGTCTGGGGGCTTCACATCCTTGGGCATCCCCTTCAGGGGCTTGTTTGGAGACTTGTAGCTGGGAAATCACATTTGTGGTTAGTGAGTGAGGGTGACGGCGCTTTGAACCGAATTCCAGTTATATCTTGACCTGTCGGCTTGATGTTGGAGGATAGTTATGAGTGAGTGAGTGAGTATGGTTTTACGCCGCTTTTAGCAATATTCCAGCAACATCACTGCGGGGGACACCAGAAATGGGCTTCACACATTGTACCCATGTCTGGAATCGAACCCGGGTCTTCAGCGTAACGAGCGAACGCTTTAACCACTAGGCTATCCGACCGCCCCTACGAATAGCATTATTAAAACTATCCATGGCAATCGGGGATTTCAACCACAGGAACATGTAACTTTCTTCTTTTATTATTTCGTTGTGGCGCCGCCTCTCAGATGGCCGTTTTCTTCGAGGATTTGACTTTAACGCTTTAACCACTAGGCTACCCAACCGCCCCTGGATAGTTATGACATTAGATGAATGAAACTTAGTCTTTGCAGTGGTAGAAACCAACATTTTAGTCCACTTCTCCTTATAATGATAACATATGGCAAACCCCCTATAAACGGCAAATTTCTACTTGTCCTTATGATACCTTAACTATTGGGCAGTTTGGCAAGGACTACAGGACTAGCATCAATTTCTAACACTGGATTGTCAACTATTAACGTTGGTTTTGTTGAAAAGTCATTTGAGTTGGGTTTGAAATAGAATTTTCTTTCAATTAGAACTTTAAAAAATTCCAAAACAATTCTCGGAAAGGTGGAGACAATTCTTTTCATGACCCACGACACATTACTTTTCACAACATCCATTATGACCACTTAAACATGAGGATATTTATCAAATCATTTTAGGGAACAAGAATTAATAGAAAAAATGCCAACCCTCCCCTAGAATATCAAGTCATTGGCCCTCTATACATTCATACTTCTTTGAAAGTTCCAGTTTCATTAGAACATTGAGAAAGAATGTTGCTGTGGACAAATTGTCCTCCTACCTTCTGATATCCTGGCGCTGAGCGTCACGCTTCTTGCACAGCAGAACACCAACCACGATGATGACGATGCAAAATATTATTCCCACGGCAACCGCAATGATGATGATGATGATGTTCATGGACAGGCCACCCTGTTCGTCGGAATCCGTCATCGCTGCTCTGTCCACTGGGGGATACACGAGACAAAACCATAACATTGTGGGACTTTCACTTCTGTGTTGCAGCATTTTGGGGAACAGTTTGCTGTTAAAAAATAGAAAAATTACATGCCCACGTCCACTGCCCCCCCCCCCCCCCCCCCCACACACACACACACACACTCCTAACCTGATTATCAAATAGTAGGCTCCACTGGCTGTGAATTTCTTTCCCCTTTTCAATATTCCACAAACAAATCTTCCTAGCAGCCAAAGGGAATTTCCTGTGATTTTCAAAGTTGTTCAAAATACATGTATAACAAATTCCTTCTATCTTTAAAACTTCTATGCACAAAATATGTGTGCGGAACTAATGCAAAGAATTACCCAAATGATTTCAACAGATGCAGTTCATGATCGCAATGTATGATTCATGATTTCAACAGACACAATTCATGATTTCAATGTATGATTCATGATTTCAACAAAAACAATTCAAGATTTCAATGTATGATTCATGATTTCAACAGACACAATTCATGATTTCAATGTATGATTCATGATTTCAACAGACACAATTCATGATTTCAACGTATGATTCATGATTTCAACAAACACAATTCATGATTTCAATGTATGATTCATGATTGTAATGTATGATTCATGATTTCAACATATGCAGTTCATGATTTCAACAGACACAATTCATGATTTCAACAGACACAATTCATGATTTCAATGTATGAGTCATAATTTCAACAGACACAATTCATGATTTCAATGTATGAGTCATAATTTCAACAGACACTATTCATGATTTCAAAAGACACAATTCATGATTTCAATGTATGAGTCATAATTTCAACAGACACTATTCATGATTTCAACAGACATTTCATGATTTCAACAGACACATGTGATGACAAACAAACACAATTCATGATTTCAACGGACAAAGTTCCTCAGTAAACCAGCCAACAACTCACTTTTTGGTGTTTTGTAGATCTTGGTTTCCGACATTGGGCCATAGCCTTTCCGATTCCGAGCTTGAACCTTGAAATAGTAGGTCGTGTCCGGGGTGAGATCACTGATCACAGTAGACAACCGATCTCCGACCACGCCCTCCAACACCCAGTCTCTGTCGGCCTGGTTGGAGTCCGTTGTGTAAAATATCAAGTACCCTGAAACAAATAACAAAATTTAAACTGTGAAAATTTAAATTTAGATTATATTTTTACATTCTAACCTGAAAAATATAATAAGAATTTATGTTTTGCAAGTAATTTTCATCTTCACAAGACAAATCATGTCAAACAAAGGCATTTCAGTCACTTCTCAATCTGTAAAAATAAAAATAATTTAATTTTTTTCCTTATTTGTGTTTTTTCTAACACCAACATTACCTGTGCCATAACGATGGTGACCTTACACAAAAGTAGGGCTGGGACGATACACCAACTGTGCGATCCGATATGTATCATGATACTAGCTCTGTGGTGCGTAAGCCATCTTTTTCATAGACTGGATGGCCAAATACCTGGCACACTGATGATTTACAGCTGGCTGTGTCAAGTATGGCGCAAAGGATGAAAATATTTACGTTTTCACTACAAATTTTCACTACTAATTAGTGTTTGGCGTTACAGTTATCAAAGCAAACATTTAAGGTAAGAATAGTAACTTTTCACTTAGTGTGTGACTGTGATTGATACTTGTATCGAGAAGTAAAAAATTGCGATCAACCAATGCACCAATGTATCGTCCCACTACTACACAAAAGTGTTTAATATTTAAGATTGCTGTAAACCTGAATATTCTTTGTGAACTTAAACCAATGGAACTTTAAGACAAACTTTTTAATGAGCAAACTGTTTGGAAATTAAATGTGGGCATCTCAGTTGTAAATACTATTTTCTTGAAAACCAAACATATTGGATTTAGTCCTTACTGCCCAAACAGATGATTACTAGTATGGAACATCATGGTGACAAAAATATTTGTGACGATTTCCAATTTTGTCCTGTAATCTAGATTCTTTTCTCAAAATTATTATTGTACTAAATATATTCCTATGTTCTTTTGGACATCTGACAAAGTGTGACGACAGCGAGTTGCGGGGAAAGTACGACATATAATGTGACCTTGCTTACCTCCAACAAGTGTGCAAAACGTGAGGACACACACGATATGTGCATGAAAATATTGACAAGAGTCAAATGTCTACCTCTAAACCATTGAACAAATTCAAACATGGATGACCTACAGAGCACAAATTACCCAGAACACACCAAATATCAGTCAAGAAGGAATAGAAATGAAAGTTTATTTATTTTTGAAAAATATACTTTTTTTTATTATTTTCATTTTTACAAAAAAATAACTTTTTATATTTTTTATACGTTTCATTGTTGCAGATGTTCTGCAAAAAGATCACATTGGAATGTTTCGATAATGATACAGCTTTAAAAAAATGAAAAGAAACAGGATATTGTCAGACTCAAAACATGAAGTGAATTTTCTAAAGAAAACAATTTATAGGATAATAGGTAATTAATAGCCAATTATTGCAGTGTATAATTAGCCATACAATTCCTGCAAATTCTTTTGAAATCCTGTTCTTCAGCAAATTTGCTGAAAATTCCTGTAAAAGGGACTGAAACCACCAATCTAAGTTTGGAAAGCACAGCAGTGTCTATGAAAAGGACAAGTTGCACCATGGGAAACAGGAAGTTGTACCTACTCCACAGGAGTGCATTATGGGACATGACATGGACCAACAGACACAGACATGGAGACAGACATGGACACAGACAAACAGACACAGGCACACAGAGACTGTGTGACAGGGGTGGCATACCTGTTTTCTCTGCGGAGGGATGGCAGGAAAAGATACAATGGCGGTGATGAATGGTCATGGTTTGGAAACATCAAGGTAGGGTTGTCACGATTCACTACATCTTCCCGAGGCAAGGGAGATAACTGTCTTTAAAAGTCCAGTTTCCATCCTTGTCGAACTAGGCTGGTATTATGGAGTTATATTTTGGCTGGACTAACGAGTCTATGCATAGTCCAATCAAAATCGTGCAACAAAATCGAAATCTGTCGATTGCAGGATTTGCAAAGCATGTGTATACCGCCAACTTGCCGTCAAGAGATATTTTCCAAATCTTTTCATGTTTTTAATCAAGGTGCTCATGTGATTTGATGCATATCGCGATGTAAGACTTGTTTTATCACAATATAGATCTTGATAATCGATCAGATCGTCTTGCCTGGGTGCCGCCATTTTGTTTTAATCAAATGCAAGTGATGCGTGAGGTGGAATCTGATTGGTCCATAGGAGAGGTTTAGAAGGGACATAACTCTTGAAAACCAGTGGTGGCGCTACGATCGAGTCCAGGAATTCCAGCCTAGTTCAGCAAGGGTGGAAACTGGACTTTTAAAGTCAGTTAACTCTCTTGCCTCCGGAAGATGGATTCACCGATGTATCAATACAATGCAAAGTTACACCTGACAGTATGACCGACATTAATCTACCCATGATTCATGTTTTGTATCTGTATCGCTTTTCAAAAAATAATATCCGCAACATTTCAAACCTTTTACTGCGATATTGTACATCTGTGTCAAGATCTGACACCACCATACGAGGTCTCGTCAGGTGAACACTGAGCGAACTATGAACATCCAATCAAAATGAAGGATGCGTCGTGACCAAAGTATCGCGATATGTATCGATACGCAAGGTAAGCGCATCGTGACATCCCCATTCAGCTGCATCAATTTATTGAGATTCTTGGATTCCTATTTTCTGAGGGTTGAGGTTTGAGAGAGCTTACCTGTGATTAAACCGTTTGGTTTCTGGGGGGGTTGCCAGTTGAGTGTGACAGAGAGGGGGTTGCCCTCCACAGCCACTGGGGTCAAGTCTCTTGGCTCTGAACCAGGCGCTGGAACACAGAAGTGGTATGCAGTCACAGAGCAGGTTTGGGTTCCATCAGCCATTACTCGTACGCCTTAAGTTTTTGTTTGTTTGTTTGATGTTTAATGTTCTAAGTCTTTCACAAAGAAAAAAGCACTTTAAAGTTTTTGTTTTTTTGTTTAACGCCTCACTCATTGAAGGCAATCTGTAAATAATCGAGTCCAGACTAGATAATCAAGTGATTGACATCATGAGCATCGATCCACACAAATGGGATATGATGACTTGCATCAACCAAGTCAGTGAACCTGACCACTCGATCCCATTAGTCGCCTCTTACGACAAGAGTCGTCTTTTACGGCAAGCATGGGTTGCTGAAGACCTATTCTTCACCTACCTGATTCTTGCGTAGTGTTGATCACACTCATACTCCACGTGCTCTGTCGGCGACCTTTGATGACCTTGACCGAGAACTCATACTGTGTGTTTGGCTTGAGACCATCAACATGGGCATTAAGATCGGTGGAGTTGAGCTGCCTCGGTCTACGGTTGTGGCTCGGTAGCGGTGTGTATCTCACAGTGTAATATCTGTTATCCGTTATTTTCTGACTCTTCCCAAGGGTGTTATCTGCCCATGTCAACACAATGGTTGATGGGGACAGGACAATGGCCTTGAGACCAATCGGAGGCATCATGGGCGTGGCAGGTTCCTCTGCTGGGAGAAACGGGTAAAACCCATTCTACTTTAGTAACAGAATCGTTAGTGGCAACGGAAGAACTACAAGCAGGACAACTAGTCTAGGTTACACAATTTCAGTGGAACTTAAAATGGACGATAAGTAAAGGTGGGAGAGAAAAGGGTTTCAATGTACAGTCACAACCAGATTCTTGAAACAATGGGGTCTTTTATTGTCTGTGCAACAAATATGCTTTGTTTGTTTGTTTTTAACGCCGCACTCAGCAATATTCCAGGTATATGATGGCGGTCTGTAAATAATCGAGTCTGGACCAGACAATCCAGTAACTGATATCATGAGCATCAATCCATGCAATTGGGATACGATGACATGCATCAACCAAGTCAGTGAGTCTGACCATCCAATCCCTTTAGTCGCCTCTTATGGCAAGCATGGGTTGCTGAAGACCTTTTCTACCCAGGATCTGAGACGGATATGCAAACTCTCCTGTTTCTAATCCTTTTTTTAAAAAATGAAGAGGACCTCGAATGTTTTTGATTGATTGATTAATTAATTAGTAACAAAAGATAAGGGTCTTCGATTGTTAGGAAAGTAATTGTTGTAGAATAACTAGATAATGTTAATTCTGTACCCGGTCCAAACTCAGATGTTAAAGCAGCATGAAAAGGATTTCATACCAAAATAAGTTGTTCCTAAAGGGTAGACACAGATCTCAAACTACGGGATAAAAATGTTATATTACTTCTAGGAAATAATCAAACAAAAAAACTTTTCTAATGAAATATTGTAAATAAATAAACATAACTACACACAATTTAACCAATAAATAATCAATCTGAGATACAAGATCCAATCTCAAAATTCCTGCAATAACCTGGCAAGGAACACCATGAATCCATGTGGGGAATTGAAACCCGGCCTAAGGCGAGATGAACGAACACTTTAACCATTAGCTTACCCCAATGCCCAATTCAACATTGAGTTGTGAAATCAATTTGCGACAAGTTATTTTATGTTGTTTCTTTTTGTAAGTTATTATCCAAGTTTAGATTTAAAAAAAAGAGAAAAAAATTATTTTATTTAATAATCAGACTGAACATGATGTAGCAAATTTTAAAAAAAATGAATTAAATTTTTAAAATTAAAATTCAAGTTTAAACTGACTTGTCTCTTCCATTGTGGTGACTGTCTCATATTTCACTTCTCCTTCTCCTTCTTTGTTGAATGCTCGTATAGAAATCACATACTCCGACACCGGCTCTGAAACAAACAATCATTACAAATAATAATACTTGTGTGTACATATCTCGTGCCAGCCTCCATACACTTGGTGCATGCTAAACGTGCTGACATTATTACCCTGGTCAATGGATGAGTGCACACTCAACTTTCATTCTCAGCTCCCTGGGGAGTATACAATCCAAGCTGCCTTGTCAGGCACTAGAAGACTAGTTATCTCATCCTACCGGGTACCCATTCACAGCTGGGTTAACACAGAGGCATATTTCAACAAAGTCCCTTGCCAAAGGAGACACCACATGTGCTCCATGTGCTTCATTGTGGGGCAGGACCGAAGCCCAGGAAACGCTGTGGAGTCAAGCTGCCTAACGTGGTCACCCATCCAACTACTCTCTGTGATTGGACATATATTGGCATCATATTACATCAAATATACAGGAAAATGATTTTGTTCCAGGTTAATTTTTTATGGATAAGTGAGCTAAAATTTAGCATCACATTGGCATTATTTCAGCCCTATAATGACGAAAACAACTTGATATATATAGAACTAGGTCATGAACACAAAGTAATATTTAAAACAGAATTTGACAAATATATTTGGGCATAACAATATAATAAAAAAAAAATTTTTTTTGTGTGTGTGTGTATGTGAAAAAAACAACCTTCACCATCCTGAAAAATTGTGTTATGAAATTTGTGTTCGTTTTGCTTCTCCTTTCTGAGAAATACGAATTGTATGTAAGAAGCAGTGACCCAAGAATGATTCTAACTCCAACAAGCAACAAAAATATTAAATTGACAGCTCAGATGTATCGAAACAACAAAATTGTAAAGTTTGCCCAAAATGACCAGTCAATCTTGTCAGTGTCAACTTACGGAGATTCTGTATTGTATAGTCATGAGTGTTGGCGTCAAACGTGGAACGGTACACATCGGGGAGATTTTTGCCATATCCCAACACATAGCCTCGAACCAGGATCTTGGAGTCAGATGGCGGCGGCGCCCACGTGACGATGATGGAGTTAGCCCGTGGCTTCACAGACAACCGTGCAGGCCGAGGTGGTACTTGGTTTTCTGGACAAGAAAAACATCCGCTTAAGATTTATGTCTACTATTAAAAAAATACAAGAAAGCATATATTTGAAAATTTTGACTCTTCAGATATATCATAAAAAAATATCTAAAAATCATTAAAAATATTATTTCTAAATTTCATAATAAGAGATGAGAGTCCATTAGGAGAAATTCATAAAATATGAAAATCTTATGAACAGTCATGAAAAATTTAGCAAATCATTTTATTATTTTTTTTTATTTTTTTTTTTTTCATATAATAATATTGACCCCAACCACCCCAACCACCCCACCCCACCCCACCCCACCCAACCAAACTAGGTACCTGATAGGTCATCTCGGTAGGTGGTCACATGTTCCCAGGACGTGGCTGGACCCGATCCATTGACGGTCAAAGCCGAGATCCTAACCTGATATTCTGTCCCCTTACGCAGCTCTGAAATCAAGCATGCCATGGTTTGTGATCATCAACAGGTTTATACAAGCTGCTGCTTCTGGTTAAATGTGAATTAATAAATATTAAGAGTTAAAATGGATAGAATTATCATTAAACCGCCCGCATGTTATCAAAAATGAGTGGGCCACTGTAACTTGATAATGCCCTGATATTGCTTGACGATGGCCATTATCACGCCCATTGTTAGGTGACGTCATAGGATAGGGATAGGTGACGTCACCTTCAATAGTGACGTCATCTGGTTTGTTCTATGACGTTTCCATAGTTGTAAAAGAGGGTCAGTGACATTCGTGTTGATTGCAGTAAATGTTTTAAAACCGATATTGTTGTTTCTTTTTATCTGATAACAAATTCCATCCATTTTTAGCTATAATAACAGTAACGCTATTTTTCGTGGCATTATCCTTTGCAGAAGTCCTCGGTCTTTTCAACTGCCCTCCTTCGTTGGGCAGTTAATGGAAGTCCTCAGGCTTCTGCAAATGATAATGCTCTGAAAAATAGCGTTACCCTTATACCAGGAAGGTATAATATATGCATTATATGCATTTGTTTGTTTGTTTGTTGAATAATGCTCCACTCAGTAATAATTCAGAGCTCCAAGATGGTGGCCAGTATATAATCAAGTCTGCACCACACAAAAAAGTGATTGATATCATGAACAACGTCCCAATCCAACGGACAATTACACATAATATACTAAGTCACAGAGCTTGACCAACTGATCAAGACAATTACCTTTTGTCACAAGCATGGATTGCTGAGGACCAGTCCTACCCTAGAATCCCATATGGCTTATTTACTAATGAAAGGTGATAACAAATCAGTTTGTAAACCAAATCAAGAACATCTGTTAACATCAGTTTTAATGATGCCCCTATAACTATAAAATCCTATTTCAGTATTAGATCTAATATTCCAGCTTTGACCTTGACGACCCGTGAAGATCCACGTTCAAATTGGTCGTCAGCAAACCCATGCTTGTCATAAGAAGTGACTAACGGGATAGGTTGGTCAGGTTCATTGACTTGGTTGATGCATGTCATTGTATCCCAATTGCGTGGATCGATGCTCATGATGTCAATCACTGGATTGTCTGATCCTGACTTGATTATTTACAGCCTGCTGCCAGATAGGTTAAACAACAAACAAACAAACTACAACCTGCACTACAAACTGAGAGACCGCCTCCGTGGTCTAGTGGTAGAGCGTCCGCCCGGAGAGCGGAAGGTCCGAGGTTTGAACCCCGGCCGTGTTATACCAAAAGACGTTAAAAGATGGTATTTGTTGTTACCCTGTCTGGCGCTCGGCATTAAGGGGCTAAAACAAGGACTGGTTGGCTCGGAGTCAGTATACTGTGTCTGAGTGGGGTATTCATGTGAAAGTGGAGCATGGTATCTCAGTGAGCTAGCACTATAAATCGGCATCAGTCCGAACTAGTACAAGCAGACACACAAACACACACACGTCCATGCACGTCGCTATGTAAGTGCAATAATCTTGGATGCGACGTTAAACCCCATTTCACATCACCTACAGACTGAGAACAGCAAATATCAGTAACACGTCCTCCTCTATATATACACTAAAAGCTGGAGTACCTGTGAGTGCGTAGTTGTTTCTGTTTCCGTCCGTGGTGACGGTCTTTCCCTGCTTGGTGCCTCGCCGCTTGTAGCGGATCTTGTAGCCGGTGATGATTCCGTTCCGGTTATCCAAGGCAGGCGGTTCCCATCGGACAATGATCCTCTGGACAAGTTGAAGTAGAGTAAGTGAGTGAGTGAGTTTTGTTTAGCACCGCATAGAACAGTATTACAGTTACCCGGTACATCATAGTTTGTAATATATCTCTGTTACCAAAACTATCCAAGAACATAATAAGTAACCAAATAAATATATATATATGTCTTTTGTTAAAAACTATTCAAGACAAATATTTATGAACACTATAATGTAAGTAAAAATCTATGTAAATGCAGAGATGCACATGAATTAGGAAAATATTAAGATTTGTCATTTTCCTATTTTTAACTTACTGGCCTTCTGCATAAAGGAAACATTAAACATCAAATTTATTTGATTCCAGAACTTACCGTGGCACTGGATACCTCCAGAGTGAAGTTCTGGGGCGCAGCACTAGGTTCATCTGAAAATGTCTTTGACACAAATTCTTCAGTACTCATTCCGGGACCGTTTTGGTTGTGCGCTACCACTCGCAGGCTGTACTCGCGGAACTTCTTGAGTTTCTTGAGGACATGCTCTGTGGTGTACACTGACACCTCCTTCTCGGAGTCCGAGCCGACCTCGTAGTAGATGAGAACGTAGTGGGAGATCCGGCCCTTGCTCTCCACTGGGGGGTTCCAGTTGACCTTGATGGAGGTGGGGGTCATGGCCACGGCTCGGAGGTTGACAGGCGGGCTAGGAACATGCACTGAAACACAAGGTCATGAATGTTTTATCTGAACACAAGGTCATGAATGTTTTATCTGAACACAAGGTCATGAACGTTTTATCTGAACACAAGGTCATGAACGTTTTATCTGAACACAAGGTCATGAATGTTTGATCTGAACACAAGGTCATGAATGTTTTATCTGAACACAAGGTCATGAATGTTTTATCTGAACACAAGGTCATGAACATTTTATCTGAACACAAGGTCATGAACATTTTATCTGAACACAAGGTCATGAACTTTTTATCTGAACACAAGGTCATGAACGTTTTATTTGAAAACAAAGTCATGATGTTTTTTCAAGACTTTATAAACTTTAAAGTGAATTTGGGATAAAAAAAATAATAACTACTCTTGACAAGGCTCAAGGACCAGACCCGAGGACCAGACCTCCTCAGGGGTCGGGTCCTGGGGTTGTTGTTTTTGCTTATTGACCTCGTCAAGAGTAATTATCTGTATGATATTGCCTGCCCTACCTTCTTGGTCAGTAGTGACGGTGATCCTGGCCTCCTGTCGACTAGCCCCGAACCGGTTGTAGGCAATCACACGGTACTCGTACTCTGTGTGTGGCTTCAGATGCTGGATGTTGGCCTCCGTGGTTGTCGTGTTGGTCACACGCTCCCTGTTAACATCCAACATGGGTCGTTAAGACGAAAAAACATTTAATTACAATAACAACAAAATCATAATTTCATCACAAAACCTGTTACTCCCCAAGGCTAGTTAAACGCTCACCTTTCAGACCCTTTTTCCTGCCAGAACACGGAGTAGGCGATGATGTCGGATGGAATGCTCCCCGCTGGCGGTTGCCATGACAACGTAACAAATCTAGTCGACACCAGGACGGCTCGGAGGTTGATAGGCGCGGTGGGTAGGTTCTTGGCGTCAGCGTGAAGAGCTCCTGGATGAATGAGGGGGTACAGAGAGGGGGTGGTGGGGAGGGGGACGTCTAAGGGAGGCAAAAGAAACAAAAAGTGTAAAAGCAAAACAAACGAAAGAACTGAAGCGGCAGGCAATGAGGTCAAACGTAACATCAGCGACCGTGGCTTAAGACTAGTTGGACATTCTGGCAGTCAAATATGCAGAAAAAAACCTATGTCTGGCTTGTGTCCAAATTATCTGCATGTGTTCTTGAGAATCTTGGAAAAATAGAATTTTACGAAAATTTTAGCATTTATATGTCAAAGATTTATGTGATTCTGTTTGTGAAATTGAACGAATAATGAATGAGTGATGATTTTAAGAATATGTGAATTAATACCTTTAACTTGTATTATTATCATTATTAAAATTATTATGTCAGGCAGGGTTGGTATCAATCAGGAAAGCAATGCATCCTCGTTTCTCTATCATGCAAGGCTTAATCGCAAAATGTCACAATTTCATTTATTAAACTTCGTTAAGCATCCTAAACCAAACAGTTTGTGTATTTGATGTTATTAGATGTTTAATGGCGCACTTAGCAATATTCCAGCTATAGGACGACAGTCTGTAAATAATCAAGTACGGACCAGACAATCCTATGATTGACATCATGAGCATCGATCCACGCAATTGGGACATGATGACATGCATCAACCAAGTCAGCAAGCCTGACCTCCCGATCCCATTAGTCGCCTCTTATGACAAGCATAGTCGCCTTTTAAGGCAAGCATGTGTTGCTGGAGACCTACTCTACCCCAGATCTTCACGGGTAGTATTTGATGTTAAAACACCATCCAAATTAATAGAGTTGAAAAAAAAAAATGAAAAACAATAATACAATTTTTTTTAGATATTCTGGGCTGAATAATATGATTACTGATACAATTATATTCACATTCAATCCTAACAGTGCCAATTTCCAAGTTTACAAATACCCATAGAAGCTTTGTATTCAGTAAACATCACATAGTTACCTCCCTTACATCAGGGCACTGAAAATCAGTTTTCCACTATACAAGATTCCAATTTGAACTTGATCTACAAATCACCAAAACTAACAACGACCGAATGCATTTTCATGTTCTGTTAGGCTAAAACCAATAAAAAATATATATAATTTTTCAACCAGAAATAAAAAATCAAACTATTTCTATATTGTAATTGTGTGGCAGCCACTGTTTCATTAGCAACATGCTGTGTATTAAAGATTGGGGTCTTAAGCCATTGTCTGCACATCAAAAAACGTGATTTATCAGCTGAAATAGAACAAGTGCATTTTAAACCACCAGGTGTCACAAATAGGGGTTTTCAAGAAGACAAGGAGGGCAATATGTGAATTTATGACATGCCTTATAAAACAGGAAAATATCTTGTTTCCAACTCAATTATTTTGGATTCGTCTGTCAATTTTGTGATTTCAGATCGTTTCTCACAACCTTCTTATAATCCTCGGACCAACAGTGGATCACGTTCCTGTTGCTAGGCAACACTTAGAAATTAGAGATAAATCTGTATAAAAGTCTTTTTTGTGTCCAAGATAATTTTGATAATAATATCAACAGCTACATAACTATTCATGTCATACTCTTTCAATGTCTTATTAATTTCATATTCGAGTTAATAGAAAAGATTGAATTTAAAGTAAAATATTTTTGGGTAGTAAACTAACATTGTTCATTTTTTTCTCTCTAAAGCTTTCACTGTTTTGATAAAAAATATCATACCTTGAAAAAGTTAACCTGATCATATACTCACCGTAAAAAGAAATGCAAATACCATACATGGAGAATTACTCATATACAAGAGATATTAGATTGATTCGATGCAAAAACGAACATACTGGTATGTTGTGTGAACCGACGCTCATGAACGCATCACATGTGATATCATTTTCTATGGTTTCTATGTTTCTATGGTTTGCGGGGTTTTTTGGTGGTGAGTATATTTCCTGTTAACATCAGCCATGACCTAATTCGAAATATATGCCTGATTTCCAGCCAAGATCTGTTCCATAAAACCATGTTCCATAAAAGCACGAAGAAATATATCCGTTTGAATGTGAGAAAAATCAGAAATTGTCTGTTGAAAAAAATTGTTAATATTTTGTTAAGTGCATAAGAATGTCACACAACATTCAGAAAGCAGGGAGGTGAAACTGACCAATCAGCATTAAGTGAACACAAGGTGAAGGTCATGCAGAAAATTAGGTCGACAACCTGACACAATTGTCAAGCTGCAGACAGTTGTCTGTGAAGGTTTTTCAATCACAATACTAAATAATATTATTTTTTAATTCACCAACTTGAAAAACAACATGAGGGTTAAAACAAAGAGAGGGGAGACAACTTCCACACAAACTGCACAGTAATTACACTATGTGAATAAACCAAAAATAAAATTGACCAAAACCTCCACAGAAATACATCAAATCCCACCACTCACATCCTCCAAGGGGACAATTTGAAATTTAACATATTAAACAAAAATCTGAAAATTAACAATCTATTAAAAGAACAATTATTTGATAGAAACACTTTGAAATGTTCTTATTCCAAACATTTAACAATATTTCTTGTGAAAAACACTTGTCATTTGTTAATTTAAAAAAAAAATTAATCATTTAAGATCTTAAAAAACCCAACTTTGTGCAGTGATTAATATTTTGAAACACAATATAGTTTATATGCACGATTCCGATAGGAATGGAGAGTTATTTTTTTAGTTTAAGATGATATATATTGATCAGCTGAATGATATCAAACACTCAATTTTATATATAGTGCTGTTAATTGGTGCTTGCTCGTTAAAAGGAAAAGTTGAGAGTGTGCACACCTCAGATTAAATGTTACCGATTTTCATGAAGTAATGATTTGAAATGATCGGCCTTTATAGTTTTTTGAATTCACATTTTGATATGAGTAATACATACCAGGTTGCAGAATCACAAGCTGCGCACTAGCTTGTACGTTGCCGAGGTCGTTTTCACCAAAACACTGATAAATGCCGTCATCCGAATTTACGAGGCCAAGTATTTTTAAGTCTTTGCCATCGACTATTTGGAAGTAGTCGCTTGGAAAGAGCACAATGCCGTTCTTTAGCCAAGTGATTCTGGGATTAGGCTCTCCATATATGTTGCATTCAAATTTGACATCGGAATTGGTGTGGGCAAATACATTGGCTGGCCTCTTCACGAATCTGGGAGGAACTGAATGCAAATAAAAATGTCATAGAAATTTGACATCAGAATTGCTGTGAGCAAATACATTGGCTTGCCTCTTCACGAATCTGGGAGGGACAGAATGAAAATAAAAATGTCATTGAAATTTTCAACTAAATTTGTCAACCTCTTCTGTTTTCCTATAGATTGTTATTTCAGTTCAGAAAAATAGAATTCATACACATTTTTCATTTGATTTCAGATATATTTTGCATCAAAACACAGAATCATCTCTGCTACAACTACATTATTTGAGTTTTAAGATGTAATAATGATCAAAAAGTGACAACAAATGACTGACAGGGGTATAGATCTTCCGTGACTTACATCATTACTTGTAGGAAAACAAAGATGTTCAATCAGTCCAATCATATTTCCCCTTCATCTTTAATTTAAGTGAGTGAGTATTATTTTACGTCGCTTTTAGCAATATTCCAGCAATATCACGGCAAGGGACACCAGAAATGGGCTT
Organism: Haliotis cracherodii; assembly: GCF_022045235.1. Classification (NCBI taxonomy): domain Eukaryota; kingdom Metazoa; phylum Mollusca; class Gastropoda; order Lepetellida; family Haliotidae; genus Haliotis; species Haliotis cracherodii. Next base: position 22,549,088 of record NW_027266269.1, read on the forward strand.
CACATATTGTACCCATGTCAGGAATCGGACCCAGGTCTTCGGCTTGACGTGCGAACCTACCTAATACTGTCAACATGGTGTCTGCATCGATGCTGTCTTCCTGGTTGACAGCCCGACACGTGTAGACACCCCCATCACTCTCCTTCAACGTCGTGATCTGCAGGCTTCCACTGCCAACCTTCTTTATCCTTGCACTCTTGGTGTTTCTGTAACATCATCATCATCATCATCACTTGTTTTTTATGTTTAACACTGCACACAGCAGTATTCCGGCATCATCATCATCATCTTCATCATCATCATCATCACTTGTTTTTGTTTGATGTTTAACACTGCACACAGCAGTATTCCATCATCATCATCATCATCATCATCATCATCATCACTTGTTTTTGTTTGATGTTTAACACTGCACACAGCAGTATTCTAGCTTTATGACACTGGTCTGTAAATAATCAAGTCTGGACCAGACAATCCAGTGATTGACATCATGTAATGACATCATCATCATCGTCATCAACAACAACCACCATCATCAACCATCGTCCTCGTCATCATCCATCATCATCGTTATCATAACCAAGTTGCAAATTAGCATCCATCTCCCCATCCAAGACAGACTATTTCCTTGAAGAAGTGTGAAACTAAAACATGACCTGCGCTGTGGATGGGTCATATTTTTCCATAATGTCAATAAATCCCTGGTCTAGAAGTTATGATATTTGACTATTAATATTAAATATATCAATACGAGTCAACAAAAAATTCCATTGTTTAGGTTGATAATACCCTTTTCAAATTCTAAATCCCTAGTAGGGTTTGTGGGTGATATGGGTCATATGTAATATGTTCATCTCACATAGACATTGGTCCAGTTATCTCACAGCATGTCAGCTTGAATTTTGATTTGTTTGTTTTGTATGTCTGTCTGTCGCTTAACGCCGCAATATTCCAGCAATATGACAGCGGTCTTGACTTTTGAGGAAAGCCTGAAGTGATGCAGGTCTTAGATGCTAACACTTTGTGAAACAAGAGAGCAAGAAATGGAGCTGACAAACCTACATTATCAGGACGAAACGGGATTTGAACCCCAAACCAAAGGGGCGCAACAATCACAAGGAGCTTCCTTGTATGAACAACCCACTGTGTTTCTCAGATGAACGAAGCTACCATAAAATACAGGACGACCAATTACCTCCCTTCAACTTGAAACTTAAATGAAAGGTGAAAAGTCATTTGTTTGCTTTCCTGAAGAACTCAATAACTAGCAGAATTAATGCAGTTGCACGTACATTTCCATAAAAAATAAATAACAACCTGATATTACCCTTTCAAGCAGTTTTTTTTTATAACTTAATTCAAAAGCGAGAATTTGTACAACAAAGCCAATATTTAGTGACGTCTAAAAAATGGCCATGATAAACGGTCATGGCATTTTCAGCCATCAGCCTCATCTGTCATGTCGGGAAGATGGCCTTTGAAGTGACAAGGATGTAACTGTTGTATTTTTAAAAAATATTACTTCTTTTTTTCAAAACTTATCATCCCAAACTGGCTTCCACAGGAGAAATTCCCTTCATGAGATCAAGCGATATCTACTAGCGATGTAGGTTGAAATGAAGTCACAATCAAATGACATCACTAATCTCTCTGCCGCTGAAGATGGTTAGCTGTCCATTCTACACACAAGACACTGGTTATTTCTTGTAGCAGGAAAAATGATTTTGGATGATATACACAATCTTTCCATGGTTTAATTGTTTTGATATCGAATATATCAGCACTCATTGACATTTGTTTAAGAGTCCTCGGCAAGCCTTGGAGTATTTATCTTTTATCGACTTGAGTTGATAGACAGTCGATCCTTATTGTGTACGTCAAAGTTTGATGTGTCAAATTACCGGTTGTTTCAAACTCATTTGAGAGACGCAGGTGTCCAAATTAAGGATCAAGTGTTCCTGATGTCACAAACCCATGATAACTAACTAGAACTCTTTTCCAGGTCCCCACAAGTTCGGCACAACGAGATTCGACACAACGAGGTTTGGCTGAATTTGATATCAATACAGCCTTGTTAGAGATTCTGTATTCATTTGTTTTGTTCACAAGTTTTTCCAATGACAAGGAATGTGCACATTTGGCACCAAGAATTGAATAGTGATCCAAATGTACACAATTTGCCATATAAGGTAATGACACCTACCTTATTGCCATATATGGTAATGACACCTACCTTAATGCCATACAAGGTAATGACACCTACCTTGTTGCCATACATGGTAATGACACCTACTCTATTGCTATACAAGGTAATGACACCTACCTTAATGCCATATAAGGTAATGACACCTACCTTAATGCCATATAAGGTAATAACACCTACCTTATTGCCATATATGGTAAAGACACCTACTCTTATGCCATAGAAGGTAATGGCACCAACACTTATCCCATATGAGGTAATAAAACCTACTTTAATGCCATATATGGTAATATGACGCCTACATAATGCAGCATAAGGTCATGACACCTACTTTTATGCCGTATATGGTAATGACACCTACCCTTATGCCACATAAGGTAAATGAGAGCAACTCTAATTCCGTATATTGTAATGACACCTACTCTAATGCTATATACGGTTATGACACCTACTCTAATGCCATATAAGGTAATGACACCTACTCTAATGCCATATAAGGTAAAGACAACCACTCAAATGCCATATATGGTAATGACACCTACTCTAATGCCATATAAGGTTATGACACCTACTCTAATGCCATATAAGGTTTTGACACCTACGCTAAAGCAATCGTGACTCCATCCTTCAGCCACTTTATCGTGGGTGTCTCCTCCTTCACGTCCCTCCCGTTGGCGCCACAGTGGAGAACAACAGTCGTTCCGTAGTCCGCACGATGATCTTTAGGCCTCATCACAAATTCAGGAGCGACACCTTCTTCTATATCTACAAAAGAAAATTTGATTTATACATTAATAAATACAAATTTGAAAGAAATTTAATTTTTTACATTGTTCTGTAAATGACTTTTATCATAAAAACCACTAGAACTATATACTACCACTATTACATACATTAGACATACAAGATAATAGACTGTCTATTTATTGCAACTCATTTAAATAAAAAAAAAAATAACATTGATAAAACTCAATGTCAAGATGGCCTCAATCCTAGGGCTGGGACGAGTCCAAATTTACTACCCAGGTACCCACTCCCTATCGCTCGACCCTACAGGGTACCTGCTGTAGGTCTTAAGTTGGGTACAAAAAGTGTTTAGATAAGGTATAAAACGATCTGATTGTGCAAACATTGAAGTTGACTGAAGCTTTGTCTTTACTCAAACATTTCAAAGTCAAAAGGAATGTGCCCATGGTCAGAAAGAAATGCAAACATTAGCGACTTGTGTAACCATCAAATTTTATTGTTATTGTCATTGAAGCATATATCACATGAGTGACCATGGGTCCGGGTAGACCTGTGAGTACCTGGGTCCTACCCAGGGCCCACACAAGCCGAGTTACCCGTCCCAGCCCTACCCAATCCATACATCACTCCTCAGTGGGTAAATACTTCATTAATTTCCGGTGTTCCCCGCCGTGATATTGCTGGAATATTGCTAAAAGTGGCGTAAAACCATACTCACTCACATACTTCATTATTTGTGACCCACCATGGAAAAAGACACCTTCAGGGTGATAAAACCTCATTTTGACTTAAATTCTTATTAAATTTTAAAACTGCAGTATTGTAGGAACATAACACTTCAATTCTAAAGCAACAATTCATATGTTTTGCAGAGATACATGGCATCAACATTTTTGACTAATTTTCGGGAAAATCCCATTTTCAGTCTTGAAATAATAACTGCTGCAATAATTAGATATAGCGACTGATTAATCCAAAGTAGATATGTTTGTTGAAATGTTTTGAAATAATGTTTTATTACATTACAAACCAAAAAGAGAAAAATAAGATATTTGTGTACAATCCGCACACATGGCGATTTTTACGGAAGTAAGTTGACATCAAACGTCTTTTGTATGACGCACAATTGTATCCTAGGAACCATAAGGTCCCTATCTCCTGGCGGGTCACATTTATTCTCAAAATAATTCCACTTCAAACTGTGTGACCGATGTACTCACTTGTGTTGGGGTTCTGACGTAGTGAGGCTACGCGGCTCGTTCGAGACCTCTCCATATTTTTAGCTTCACAGCTATAGGCCCCGAAGTCTGCAAATCTCACAGGATATATTTCTAAAATACCATCATCATACTGGTATATATTGTCTGCTTTTGCGAGGGCTCTCCCAGCTTTTATCCACCTGACTTTCGGGTGTGGTACCCCTTCAATCTCGCAAGAAAACATGGCTGTATCTCCAAGATACACCACCAAGTCCTCGGGCTCTTTTATAAAATGTTTCGACAAGTCTGAAAAATAAACACAATCATTAGGAAGTGGATCAAGTTTGGTAAGTTTATATTGAGCTGAATGCCAGCTCAGCATTTGCTAAAATGCCCACACAGCGATATTCATTCCAGTGATTTGACAGTGGCCTGTGAAGATCTGGAGTAGAATAGGTCTTCAGCAAACATGCTTGCCGTAAAAGGTGACTATGCTTGTCGTAAGAGGCGACTAACGGGATCTGGCGGTCAGGCTCGCTGACTTGGTTGATGCATGTCATCGTATCCCAATTGCGTGGATCGATGCTCATGATATTAATCAATGGATTGTCTTGTCCAGACTTGATTATTTACAGACCGCCGTAAAAAAGCTGAAATATTGCTGAGTGCGGCTTTAAACAACAAACCAAACCAAACCAAACAATGGCCTGTAAATAATCAAGCCTGGACCAGACAATCCACTGATTGACATCATGATAACGATCCACGCCGTCAGGGTACGATGACACTGATAAACCAAGAACAAGCCTGAACATCCGATCCAGTTCCGTCTTACGACCAGCATGGAATGCTGGGTACCGATTCTTACCCTTATGAAGCAAAAGATGATTTGTTTGAAAGCTGATGAAAGATCACAATTATCAACAACCTGATCAGATTCGGCAATGTTATCTCCATCTTAAGTTTTCTTGACATAATCAAATATATTTTATTATTTTCTAGAGAGAATCATCATTAACACCCAAACTTAACTTGACAACCCGTAGCGATTCCAGGTACGAAAATCTGTTCCTGCAGAGACGACTAACAGGATTGGGTGGTCATTTTCAGTGACTTGGCTGCCGTTGTACAAACCAATCTTAGCGCTAAGGTGATTGTTACTCCCATACATTAACATAGGCTTAGGATCACTGTATCGCTGAGGTTGTTCTGTACAATGGCATTCCATGATACCGAAATTGTGTGCCTCAATGGTCATGATGTCAATCACTGGATTGTCTGGTCCAGACACCACCTGCACACCCTGAGAATCAAGCAGAGCAAGACCCACCAATGGCTAGCCAAGCATCAAATATTAACACAGCCTTTACTTAATCTCCAAGTGGAATATTTGAAAAACTTACATGCAATATCCAGATCAGCTTTCCGACTGACGATGGTTCCGAATCCATCGACAGTGGCTGTACACTGGTAGGTGCCCTTGTCAGTTGGATGGGCTGTTTTAGAATGCTGGACTTGGTTGAAATATAAAGATCCATTTGCTAATAAACTCCTGCAATAAACAAAAGTATCAGTATCATGATGTCAAATTTAACCAAAAATACAAACAGACTGGCGCTAAATCCCGATTTTACACCCCTAATTACAAGCTCCAGTAACCAAGGTAATAATGTCTTAGCGCTTGCTAAGCATGCCTATGGATGGAGCACAACGCCACATAAATGTGATTACCATATTCGCCGTAATAAGCGCCCAGGGCGCTCTCAAAATTTTGAAATTTTGAGTTGAAAGATACATTTCGTGGTTTATGCTGACAGCCTGAAATGTTTATGTACGACAGATATATTTTTTCAGAATTTAATTGCCCATAATTAAGGGTACATAAAACACATGAGTGCGTATTATATGCGAAAAAAAAAGTCTTGTGTACAGTGATCAATCGGAAGGGTGCCAATTGGGATTGTTCACAAGCCAATATATTAGCAAATATCGCTGTGGGCGCTTATTACGTCGAATACGGTATCATTAAACAGAATCAGGGTGAATTGAGATTCAATCCCACAATCCTGGTATGCTTAAGGGAGGCAACTCTTAAAAATGAATTGCTGTATCTTCCACGATTTGTTTGTTTGTTGTTTAAGGCACCACTCAACACTATTTTAGCTATATGATGTCGGTCTGTAAATAATCGAGTCTGGACCAGACAATCCAGTGTTTGACATCATGTGCATAGATCCAATTGGGATCACACAAATGCATCAACAATGTCAGCAAACCTGACCACCCGATCCTTTTAGTCGCCTCTTATGGCAAGCATAGTTGCCTTTTACGGCAAGCATGGGTTGCTGAAGATCTGTTCTACCCCTGATCTTCACGGGTGCTGTATCTTGGACGAAGGGGCCACTTACTGCCAGTATGTTATTTCAGTAAGACACCAACTGAATTATATGTTACCAATTTACTTACCGATCTGAATTTTCAAAATTTAAGTAGTTGCCATCTTTCTTCCACTGTATGTTGGGGGTGGACTCGCCATGGTAGGCGGAACAGTTGAGGAGCGACTTGGAGCCTTTCTTCACGATCAGGTCATGCGGCTCCACGGTGAAGTAAAACTGACTGAAGTGGGGGACTGTGGCTCCTGAAACAGTGAGTGAGTGAGTGAGTATAGGTGAGTGAGTGAGTGAGTATAGGTGGAGAGAGTGAGTGAGTATAGGTGGAGTGAGTGAATGAATATAGGTGGAGTGAGTGAGTATAGGTGGAGTGAGTGAGTGAGTGAGTATAGGTGGAGTGAGTGAGTGAGTATAGGTGGAGTGAGTGAGTGAGTGAGTATAGGTGGAGTGAATGAGTGAGTAAAGGTGGAGTGAGTGAGTGAGTGAGTATAGGTGGAGTGAGTGGGTGAGTGAGTGAGTGAGTGAGTGAGTGAGTGAGTGAGTGAGTGAATAGGTATAGGTGAGTGAGTGAATGATTATAAAAGGTGGAGTGAGTGGCTGAGAGTAAGTGAGTGAGTGTGTGAGTAAATGGCTTCGAGTGCGTGAGTGAGTGGTTTCGAGTGCGTGAGTGAGTGAATGGCTGAGAGTAAGTGAGTGAGTGAGTAAATGGCTTCGGGTGCATGAGTGAGTGAGTGGCTGAGAGTGTGTGAAAGTGAGTAAAAATGGCTGGGAGTGAGAGTAAATGGCTGAGTGTGAATGAGTAAATGGCTGAGAGTGAATGAGTAAATGGCTGAGTGTAAATGAGTGAGTGGCTGAGTGTGAATGAGTGAGTGGCTGAGAGTGAGTGAGTGAGCAGTGTTTTATTCTGCATCAATAACAACCATCATCAACACACTTATAATAATATTGTCATCATCTTACTCATCACCAACACATATATCATCATCATCATCATCATCATCATCATCATCCTTACGGTCTTCCTGTTTACATATCTAACTTAAATATTTCCCCGAATTACTTTTCACTCATATTCTCAAAACCAACCAATCAAACTGGAAGATCAAAGTAAGGAAGTGAATTTGCTGGAGAATAATTCAAACATCTGAACAGAGACTGACCTTAAATTAAGCAGTATATAGTCAATATTATCTGATTCCATCAGTCAAACCCAGACTTTGATGTTAACGAATTTTACATAATCACTGATCAGTGGCGAGGCTCTCAGGAGGGCATAAACACAAGCCGCCATGTTGACATAACACATTATGATACACAGTCTAGATGACTGAAACCGTAAACGAACAAGCAACTGGAGAACGTTGATCTCACAACAAATATTCACTGCCATTCCAGCATATGTATGAAATTTAAACCATCAGCAGACATTGCACATATCCCGTCTGCTCATCCCATCCTTTCACCACTAAATTTGTCATAGACTGGTCCAACATCAAAGAAAGGTTTGTTCCATTATTGTTTCAAGGGGGATGGAATAATTTGGATTCCAATGTGCAGGATATACCAAGAATATGTAACAGCAAGGCTAGAATGATTCCAATGTGCAGGATATACCAAGAATATGTAACAGCAAGGCTAGAATGTTTCCAATGCCTCGGGGATGATAGATAGCGCAAACTTAGCCACAAACATAGCCAACGCCATGTGCAGTCTACATGTCGTCTGCTTCTTAGGTGCCGGTTTCATTTCAAAGAGGGGCGGTCGGGTAGCCTAGTGGTTAAAGCGTTCGCTCGTCACGCCGAAGACCCGGGTTCGATTCCCGACATGGGTACAATGTGTGAAGCCCATTTCTGGTGTCCCCCGCCGTGATATTGCTGGAATATTGCTAAAAGCGGCGTAAAACCAAACTCACTCACTCACTCATTTCAAAGAGGAGCATTTTTCTTGCAAAAGAACATCTTTTATTGCAGAAGTTATGACGATGAAGAAGAATAATGTTAGTAGTAGCAGAACTACAGCATGAGTAATGTAACCACAATCTTAATCATACTATAATGTTACTTAACAGGATCATGGTCATAATTATTTTTCTTTCTTTTTTTTCTCATTTTTATATTCTTATAAGAGTAACTTACAGTGATTCCAGTTCCAATAAATTTGAAATTTCCTAAATTGATTAAACCCTGCATTGTTCAATGCCTCCATTGTTCAACCCCTCCATTGTTCAAATGCTGTATTGTTCAACCCCTCCATTGTTCAACCCCAGCATTGTTCAACCCCTGCATTGTTCAACCCCTGTATATGATTTGGACACAACAGCATTTGCAAATATGCTGGTCACTAGGCAAATGCTAGTGAAAATTCATCAAGACCATTAAGAATTATGGACGCCAACTGGTCAAACTTTTGAAAAGTATGATGTGTCTGTCTCCTTATACTGCACAACATCCTGTTCGTTTTTTGATCAGACAATTCAGTGATTGACGTTGTGAGCAATGCTTCATGCCGTTAGAGTCCCATGACACACAACCAACCACGTCACCGATCCAGAACACACGACCATTTGGCCATCTGAAGGTTTTAATCCAAATCCTGCAAAGTCCATGAAACATTAAATTAATGGGCAGAAAATTAGCAAAGTTTGTGTGGAACCAGTGATTTTTTAGCATTGTTCCTGAAAAAGTTATATCAAGGAATCCTAAAAAAACACAGTTACGTTTTCGCAATAGTGTCCACAACCTAACCAGCACCGCCAAAGAAGCATTGTGAAATGCTACACTCCATTTCAGCTGCGAACATGCGGAGATATTTTACAAGCGAACAAAGTGATTATATTTCAGCCCCTTCCTACATCAACACACATGCTTGTATCAAAGCATTCATAGTTTGCCCAGACATTACTGTTGCGAGAGTAGGGACACAGAGTTTTAAATATACGCAAACTTGCCTTCATCAGGGTGAGAGGACCACCCAGGACAGATAATAAGATCGCGATAGTTCCCACCTGCTTTGTGCAAACACTCCCACTCCCACAACAAACCTCCATACAGTAGTGTCAAATCAAGCTACCTTAGGCCAGAGTTTTTTTAAATGAGGTTTATGAATCGCCGACTCCAAATATTGAAATGTGAAAAGAAATTACCGTATTCGACGTAATAAGCGCCCACGGCGATGTTTGCTAATATATTGGCCAGTGAACAATCCTAATTAGCACCCCTTCAGATTGAATGTACACAAGACTTGTTTATTTGCATATAATACGCACTCATGTGTTATATGCACACTAAATTATGGGCAATTACATTCTGGAAATATATATCTGTCATACATAAACATTTCATGCTGTCAGCATAAACCACAAAATTTATCTTTTAACTCGTTTCTTTCAGTAAAATAATACTCTAATAACAGCCCCTTATTTCTAATTTTGAGAGCGCCATGGGCGCTTATTACGTTGACTACGGTAAAATGAAATGCCGTGGTTTTTTATGGTGACAATTACAAAAAATGATTCAACTTATTATACTGTCACTATCAATATATATAAAGTATCTAAATTAGAACCTGTTGAACCAGTTTCTTAGGAACTTTAAAACATAACGAAATATGACAAATTGTGAAAGAAAATAGAAAAAAGGATATTTTATATCAGATTTTTTAAAATTTAATTGCATCAACACGTTCCCCCCTCCCCTTCCCCCACAAAAGTCTGGCCTCACATCTAAATTGGTTCATCATAAAGTAATGCAAACTGATAAACTTGGCCGCTTGAGTCAGTGAGTTGGGTTTAACACCGCTTTTAACAGTATTCCAGTTATATCTGGGCCACCTGTGCCCCTGGCCGCTTGAATTACATTCAATTTCCATTGTGTTTACTGTGAACACGGACATGAACTTACTGAACCATTAAGTTTCAATGTTTATAAATGGAGAAGATGTGGACTTACTTACCGACAACTTCAAAGTCGGTAGCTTCAAATGATTAAATGATTCAAATGTTTGTAAGTGGGCTCAACCTTCAACACTCTAACCACAAATTCTGAAGAATTTCCCGTGAATTAACTTTAATTAATTTAAGTTTAAAGGTTTGCAAATAGACTAAACTGTGACCTTTATGACCAACAACTCTAAAATTAGTAACTCAAAACCATTAGAGTCATCAAAGGCCACACTACAAATAATAGGTGCCCCTCCCTTTTTTTAACAGCTGTATTCTTCCGGTATCTGTTCTAGCTTAATGTTCAGCAACAGCTAAAACGGACAGGTCCTAAGAAGAGAGTGTAAATTAATTCAAGTTCACCACATTTCCTCTAAAACCAAAGAAGTCCACAGATTGGTCGGAAATTCTTCACATTTTTAGGGTTTCTGAAATGCTTGTCATCTTGCATCAGTCTTTGAGCAGTGCAGCCATTGAAAGACTTGTATGTTTTTGAGATGCTAAAACCCTTTTTTGCCATCTTTCAACCTGTAGTTTCTTCACAGTTTTTCAGCACCAAATTTCATGATCTAATTTCAACAATTTGAAATACCATGATCTTATTAATTCCTAATGCATTGACGTCACTTTTTCAGTGCTTTCAGAAATGAGTTTGCACTAAAAACAACTTTGTTCTCTTCTCAGTTTAGCCATACTGAAAATTGGAGTGTCAAAACCTTGCGAGGCATAAATATACTTCAACACCATCATGCATTACCATTTATGAGTCTACAAAACAAGTCCTTTTTCTGAAGCCAGATAATTTGTAATCTATATGCGCAACCATACTCTAATATTTATAACCACCAACCTATCAGTCGGCTTGTGAAAAGGCTAACTTTTCATCGGATCCAACATGGATTCTATTGCCACACACAAGTTACGATTTCTCTTCCGCAGACAGGTCCAAGAGGTGAAATGATGTTTAACGTCGCATTCAAATTATCGGAGTCACATAGCGACATGCATGTAAGTGTGTGTGTCTGTTTGTTTGAACTAGACCTGTCAAGATCCGGGGTAGAATGGGTCTTCTGCAACCCATGCTTGCCCTAAAAGGCAACTATGCTTATCGTAAGAGGTGACTAACGGGATCGGGTGGTCAGACTCGCTGACTTGGTTGAAGCATGTCATCGATCCCAATTGCGTGGATCGATGCTCATGATATCAATCACTGGATTGTCTGGTCCAGACTCGATTATTTACAGACCGCTGTCATATAGCTGGAATATTGCTGAGTGTGGTGTAAAACAACTAACAAACAATGGCCTGTAAATAATCAAGCCTGGACCAGACAATCCACTGATTGACATCATGATAACGATAACCGACCAACTAGTCCGGGCTGATAATTAGGTCTTCTAGTGCTTTCCCACTGAGATACCATGCCTGAGATTTAACACGGAACCCCTGCTCAGACACAGTATACTGACTCTGAGGCCAGTTCTTGTTTTATCCCCTTATCCTCTGGACCAAACAATCAAGTGATGCTGTCAGGGTACGTGACACGCTATCAACCAAGTCACCGAGACTGACCATCTGATCCATTAAGGTGCATCTTCCGACCAGCATGGGTGGCTGGAGTGAGATGAGGTGAAATGGGGTTAAATGTTGAATCCAAGATTTTTGCACTTTGATAGCGACATGCACGCATGTGTGTGTGTGTGTGTGTGTGTGCTTGTACTAGTCCGGAACACTGAGAAAACATGCCACAGTTTAACATGAATACCCCACTCAGACACAGTATACTGACTCCGACTCGACCAGTCCTTGTTTTAGCCCCTTCATGCCACGCACTAGACAGGGTAACAACATGTACCATCTTTTAACGTCTTTGGGTATGACGCGGCCGGAGATCAAACCTTGACCTTCTGTTCTCCGGGTGGACGCTCTACCAGTGGACAACTGAGGTGGTCTCATTTAGGGCGTTTGCATCACATCAAGCCCGGCATCACATTCATGCCGCGCACTAGACAGGGTTAGAACAAGTACCGACTTTTAACGTCTTCTGGTAAGACGGGCCGGGATTCGAACCCCGGACCTTCCGCTCTCCAGGCGGACACTCTACCACAAGACCACAGAGGCAGTCGGGTGGCTAGTGTTCTACTGTAACCCCACAGTACCTTCAAAGAGCCTCAATAAGTATGAAATTTGAACATCTAAGCATACCTTAAAATTTTCTTACATAAAGCTTTGACTGTCAAATGCCTTTGGCATTCCAAAATCTACAAAGGCCAGATAAGTTCTTTGTATTATTTCCGACAGTTTCCACACAACCAAGCTAGAAATACCCTCAAATAGATCCCCTTCTCCATGACAAATCTCTCCAATAATTTTTCAAGCAATCCGAAATGTGACTTCTAAGCGTACCTAACATACTTCTCCCATGAAGTTTGAGCATCAGGTGACAAGGAGTGTCTCGCGAGGGCTTGCGCTAGACATTATCTTTCTGGTTGGCTTGTTCATCACGGACTCCTTTATATCACTGATCAACTCTACTCCTTTACCAGTGTCTCCGTCTGAGCAGGATCATGGCATCAGGAACATCTTCTTATTGGCAAATTTAGGATTGACGAGATCTTTCGACACCCAAAGAATTGTTTCAAGAATCGCTAGCCTTGTTCTGTTATGGCGTGTCAAGTTAACAGCTGGGGTTGTTCACAGACACATTTTTTACCTACCTCATTCAACTGAGGATTTATTCAACAAAAAATGGGTTAAAATTTAAATAATAATAATAATAAAAAAAATACATTGGAAAAATTCATAAGGTGTTAAATTTTACTCCAGACTTGATCGGGTGGTCAGGCTCGCTGACTTGGTAGATGCATGTCATCATATCCCAAATGGGTGGATCAATGCTCATGATGTCTGTCACTGGATTGTCTGGACTCGATATTTACAGACCGCTGTCATATAGCTGGAATATTGTTGAGTGTGGTATTAAGAAAGAACAAACAAACTAGTACAATTGATATTCCTAAACTTGGGCGTCAGACTCATGAGGAACTTCCTCCATTTCGGATCGTAATATTTATTCAAACAAAATGCCTAAAATTTCACCATCAATGTAGAAGAAACGGGTCAAAACCTCTCAGTAGTATCAATCATCACAACACTTAACATAGCTTCTGTAAATATTCCTTCATGGATTTTCCCAGCACAAACACACCTGCAAGACGCCTGCCATCTTTGTTTGTTTATTCTGACGTCTGCTCCAAGATGGCCGCCATGGTGCACTTCATCTGCACAGATGGTGGTACTTTGTTTGCATGTCTGCTTCAGTTACATAAGCACAACACACATGGAACAACTTCCACACCATCGCTACTCTTTGCAACATCTCCTACAACTTCTACGCCCCTGATCCTCTTTGCAACATCTCCTACAATTTCTATGCCATCGCTACTCTTTGCAACATCTCCGACATCCTTTTTACACAACAGAATGAACCAAGTCAGCAACAATCCCAAAGTCAGGGTGTCGATGACACACAATCAGGTCGTTCATCCAGACCACCTGATACATTTTGGTCTCGTCATTCGGCCAGCATAGGTTACTGGGGACCTATTCTAACCCAGAATCCTCAAGGATCCATTTTACATAACGGAATGAACCAAGTCAGCAACGATCCCAAAGTCAGGGTATCAGTAACACAATCAAGTCACTCATCCTGACCACCCGATACATTTTGGTCTCGTTATTCGGCCAGCATAGGTTACTGGGGACCTATTCTAACCCAGAATCCTCAAGGATCCATTTTACATAACGGAATGAACCAAGTCAGCAACAATATAGTCAGCAACTACTGATAGTCAGCAACGATCCCGAGTGAGCGAGTGAGTGAGTTTGGTTTTACGCCGCTTTTAGCAATATTCCAGCAATATCATGGCGGGGGACACCAGAAATGGGCTTCACACATTGTACCCATGTCGGGAATCGAACCCAGTTCTTCAGCGTGACGAGCAAACGCTTTAACCACTAGGCTACCCAACAGCCCCAGCAACGACCCCGAAGTCTGGGTATCGATAACACAATTAAGTCACTCATTCAGACCACCTGATACATTTTTGTCTCCTCATTCGGCCACCATAAGTTGGTAGGGATCTGTTCAAACCCCGAATCCTCACGGGAGTCTGGGAGTAATAAATAGACCAGTTCTTACATGCAGCATCAAAGGCTAAGCAAATGCCAATTGCCTGTGTGCATGTGATCTAAGGTCAAACCAAAGTAAACAACAGGTCTGTGGGTGGTACAGGTATTTGTTTCATTCAAAAATGCTAACATGTAAAGTCTTTCAAAATGGTGGAAATGTTCCAGTGTTAATTTGAGCCGTGTTCGGGTGAGTTCTAAAGACTGAATTACTGTGTGGAACTCATTGTTATTGTGTAATTAGAGTCATTGTTAGAGTGATTATCACAGTTTCAACTTGCAGATAAAGTGGCATTTAACAGCCTAATAGCATAAGTCTAACTCACTTATAACTTATATGTTCAGGTCATATTGTCCTGACAACTATTAACAAATGCTTCTATAAAGTAATGTAGTTCACCAATAACAGTGTTTCTGTCATACTGTCCTGACAACTATTAACAAATGCTTCTATAAAGTAATGTAGTCCACCAATAACAGTGTTTCTGTCATACTGTCCTGACAACTATTAACAAATGCTTCTACAAAGAACAGGTTTGATGAAGAAACATAAAATGATGAGAAACTTTTATTTATGAATTATGACTAAACCCCTAATATGACTGATAAAAATATTTTTGTATGACCAATAAAAAAACAGCTTTGAAATCTATAAAGATAAAGTACATTGTTTTTTTCCTTTCCTCTTAAACAGGAACTGATATTAATCTATTTGGAAGTCAAAAACCAGAATTTTCTCATCAAATACATGTGTGGAAAGAAATAAGGTATATTTTGTCCAGTTTTACAGTAAATCAATAATCAAACATGAGTCAAACGAACTGTTTCTTATCACTGCACATTCGGCAAAGCTGGCATGTGAGATGTTTGATAAGGAATAATTTTAGGAGAACCTGGTAGAAGCGAGCCTCTGTATTTCCCATCAAACACAGATAATAGCCCCCCATCAATTAACCTGCTACAACAAATAACACAGTAGCACATTTTGCCCCATTTGTCAAGTTGTGCATCTAACATTACGTAAACTAGTAATGAGTGGCCGGGAATCAGCTTGTTCAGAATCAACGGTTACACTGCCTTCTCCTCGGAATAAAATAGTAAATTGGCTCAGGAAGCATCTCATTTCATAAGTCATTTATTTTAAACGAGTAGTTACTTTTTTGTAAAAGGATGTTGATTAGGTTTTTTCAATATTCATCATACAAAACTGCCCATTTGCACAGTGTGGGTAGCGTAGTGGTTAAAGCGTTGGCTCATCACACTGACTGTCTGGGTTTGATTCCCTACATGGATATATGTCAAAAACCTGCTGTGATCTTGCTGGAATATTGAAAAAAGTGGTGCAAAACACTTCTCACTCACACCATGAATATTTCTCTTTGTTTATGAGTAAAAAGAAATGTTCTGTCCCATTACAATAAGTGTTTATATTCAAAATGATTCTTTTTTTAATCTTTTTTTGTTGCATGAAAATATAACATGCAGTTACTAAAAAAAAGACTTAAATTTTTTTTAAACAAAATACACTGCTTGCTTACATCTTTTTGTTCGATTTATTGTTCAACGACTTTTTTCCGAAATCCAAATAACTTGCCTTTGTACAGGTATTTAAAAAAAAAAATGCTAAATTAACGTCAACTTAACGTTACAAGTCTTACATCTCTTTTTAAAACTTAACACAATTGTGATCAGTAGATAATAAACTGATCTTTAAAATTGAAAGAGTTACACGTTTTTAGCATCAGTTCACGAACATAATGACTTGTTTGATTGATTCTATTGAAACGCGAAGAGTTACACTCAGAGTCGTTTACAACACTTTTCCTTTGATCATAACAACAAACAACAGTTCCACATGAAACTCAGCAACGTTGTTCTTAAAACAACATTTAATATTTCTTTCATCTACCGATTTACACAGATCAATTATTTCTCAAAAGGAACAGTCAGCACGAAAGTGACGCATAAAAGCACAATAATCAGACGAGTGCATTTTCTCGATTTAATTATCTGCTTGCTACAAAAAGCCATCACTGTGTACCGACACTAATGGTTATTCATTTTTTTTCGGCACACTTTGCCGTCACTAATCGTGTTAAACTGAGCCATGTGTGTTTTGTTATTGTAATTTGATCTTTCAAACAAATGAAACTTGTGCACAAATGGTAGACAAATGAAACTGGTTGACAAATGACACTTGTAGTTGATGATTTGTTTGTTTGTTGTTTAAATGCCGCACTCAGCAATATTCCAGCTATATGACGGCGGTCTGTAAATCAAGTCTCAACCAGACAATCCTGTGATTGATAACATGAGCATCGATCCACGCAATTGGGATACGATGACCATCTTCACGAGGCAAGTGAGTTCACTGACTATAAAAGTCCAGTTTCCACACTTGCCATGGAGTTACATTTAGGGTGTACTAACGAGTCTATACCTAGTCCAATCACAATCGCGCACTGAAATTGAAATCTGGTTCGTAAACTGTCATGCACATTTTGGTCGATTTCAGGATTTGCAAAACATGTGCACTGCCAACTCGTTGTCAACAGATATTTTCTAAATCTTTTCATGTTTTTTATCAAAGTGCTCACGTGATTTGATACACTTGACAATGTAAGACCCATTTTATCACAATATAGATCTTGATTATCAATCAGATCGTCTTGACCAGGCGCCACCACTTTGTTTGAAGCAAATGCAAGTGATATGAGAGATGGAATCTGATTGGTCCATAAGAGAGGCATAGAATGGACATAACTCGAAATAGCCACGATTAAGCCCAGGAATTCCAGCCTAGTTTGGCAAGGGTGGAAACTGGACTTTTAAAGTCAGTTAACTCTCTTGTCTCGGGAAGATGTACAATGACATGCATCAACCAAGACAGCGAGCCTGACCCTCCGATCCTGTAAGTCGCCTCTTACGACAAGCATAGTCACCTTCTATGGCAAGCATGGGTTGTTGAAGACCTATTCTACCCCGGATCTTCACGGGTATATCATTGATGAAATACATGGACAAATGAAACTTGAAAACCGAGGATGCATGGTCAAAAAATCTCTGGTGGACTTGATCAAACCTTTGTGGACAAATCCCGTTTTGCTGGTCAAATGAAACTTGACCAGAAACATATAATACTGAGCGACACAAAGAACTCCAGCCCATCACCTATGGCAACAGACAAACCCTAAAAATGCTTCGTATATCGTTCCACTTTAACAAAGCGACATTATGACACATTATCTGACGACAAAACAAAGTAAATGTCACTAAACAAGGGACCGACCGATATTCCGGAGGTCTGGGATTTTGTATCGACATAACATAGTTTTTCATCAAAAGCTACAAAACCAGATATTTTGTTATTTAAAACTATGAGACTGAATTTTGTTCTGAGAAAAACACCTTGCAACAATATAATTTCTGTGGCAGGCAATTTCATGTTTTGTCAACCACATAATTATTTCTGTCAAGAATTTTCGAGAACAATTTAATTTTTTTCGATAAAATCCCTC
Source organism: Haliotis cracherodii (assembly GCF_022045235.1). Classification (NCBI taxonomy): domain Eukaryota; kingdom Metazoa; phylum Mollusca; class Gastropoda; order Lepetellida; family Haliotidae; genus Haliotis; species Haliotis cracherodii. The sequence goes on from NW_027266269.1 coordinate 22,567,270, forward strand.
GCCACTCTCATAATATGAAATGGTCGGTCCCTAACTCGCCCAGTAGACACAGCCCAAACAGAGCACATTCGAGTTTGAATCCCAATACCCAACATAATGCTGCACTGAGGGAACGCAGTTTGACGTGACAGCAATATCGCTAAAAGAAGTGAAAGGTCTTCTTTATCCAATCAGCATCTACATTCATAAAAAAAGTGACAGCTTCAAGTCAGTTTTTTCCCGCATTGTTCATTTTATCAATAACTTATGTCAATTCTTGAATAAATCACTCCACAATGAACATCCAACTCTCTGCCGAGACCATTCCCACAAAACATCACATGCAGTTCCTGGCATACCAGGGGACCACGTACTGATAAGTGTGACAATCACGGGGATCGTCTCCATCAAAGGGGACATACAAACACCGTCTGATTCAATTTGCTCAGCGCTTTATTCGTATCTCTGCAAAAGATGAGGCTCGCAATGTCTTTTTTCAATAACCTCCTGCTCCAGAGTAGTTTTAAGGGAAACAAACCAATATTGGCGAAACAAGATGTGTTAACGAAATCTGAATGAAACCTTCTATCCTCAAGATGGACGCCTTCAAGGGAGAAACATGGACAGAACACACAACTTCAAAGACTTGAAAACTTCTGCGACCTTTCCCTAAGGGAGGTAATTCATTAACTACCCATATCATTAGCGTGCCAGTGCCAGGTTTAAAGCAAGACACAGACAAATGTGCATTTTGAATAGGCTGCTTGAGAAACCTTACTTTTTTAAGCACATTGATGAAACTAGCATTACTTTATAATTAATGTGGCACGAGTATATCGAAAACAACATCAAGTCCAACATTAAAATTATGACTTTCGACTTTATTCACAACAATCTGAGAAGCAAAAGAAATGATTGTCTCATTATTACATCTTATGTGCTTCAAAGATAAAAAATAGATGAAAAATGTGCTTATAATCTTCACAATATTCAATCATAACATAATCATTATTAAAAAGTAAATTTGAATCAAATAAAATATATTTTTTCAAAACCAGAAATTCACTGAGCGAAAGCATATTTCAAGTGGCTTCTCTTCACAGATGAAAAAAAACCCTCAATCTGACAAGACCCAGACAGGAGCTGGTGCGTATTTCCAAATGTTTAACATTCATCTACTTCAAATTCTCCATCGTTTATTTCAGCCTCCTCTTCAGTTGCAAGTCATTGAAGGCCCGATTTCCTCCATGCGATAAGATCCATGGCTTTCATTTCCCTTGACACAAAAATCAATTTTTGATAGTTATCGACACAGGTTTGATTCAATCAGTCTTCCAGTTGGGAAAGGAAAGATGAGATTAGGCGCCAACCATTCATATTCTGGAGGGGGTCTGGATTTTGTTTTTTAAAGCAACATTTTCTCACAATGCTTGGAAAACAATTTTCTGCAGGATTTACTGAAAAAATATCATTTAGTGGTCTTGCTGGGGTCTCGTAAATAAATGTGTTGTTGTTGCAAAATATTCTGTCCCAAATACAAATCCCAGCCCCTAACCCCACCCCCCTTAAATTAAATGGATTATCCAATATATACGCAGGGTGGGTTATACGCAGATGGGATATATTTTCTGAAATTTGGACCGAATTAAATCAGGTTGCGTTCCAAGTACACTGAGCACTGTTGGCTCTATCGTAAACTGATAACGTATCCCTAACCACATAAAACAGCTATTTTTATTCCGTCAACCTACGGCATAAGTTGATTTGAGTGTATGAATCACTATCACATAATGTCTAGAGAATGATCGAGTGGGTCAGTGATGATTTCTGTTTTCCAATGGTACAGCTGTCGCTGATTAAATGACTATTGTTTTACGTAAGTTTTAGCAAATTCTCAAATGGGCTACATATATTGTACCCATGTGGGAATCGAACCTGGGCCTTCTGCGTGAAGAGTTAACACTGTAAACACTAGGCTACCACACCACCCAGTGTACTATCTTAGGGTTTGGCTTTGATGGTTGGAAAAGGAAATAGTGAGTGAGATGGGTTTAATGCCGCTTTTAACAGTATTCCAGATATATCGTGGCGTGTCAGCTTAATGTGGGAGGAAAGCCCGAAGTGATGCAGGTCTCAGATGTTTACCACGTTTTAGTCAGTTTCTGTGAATTGGTTGATGGTGTGTCAACGCTCCCTTACAGCGCGAACAAACAAACAACCAAACAAACATAAAACAAGCCACTCACCCACCCACTCACACTAGAACACACCATACTATGAGTGTCTGCTTCGTCATTTACCCACAAGCTGCAAAGTATCCACATTCTCCTTTTCTGAGTGCCGTATTCGACATAATAAGCGCCAGGGGCGCTCTCCAAGTTAGAAATAGGGGGCTCTTATTATAATATTATTTTGGTGAAAAACAACAGAGTTGAAAGATCGTAATTTTCGAGGTTTATGCTGACAGCCTGAAATGTTTATATACAACAGATATATTTTTTTCAGAAGTTAATTTCCCCTAATTAAGAATGCATTATACACGAATAAATAAGTCCTGTGTACATTGATCAATTGGAAGGGGTGCTAATTGGGATTATTCACTACCCAATATATGAGAAAATATCGCCATGGGCCGTTATTAGAGCGGGGCGTTTATTACGTCGAATACGGTACTATTTATACCTAAATCAACAAAAAATACTACTCTTCCGACTTCAACATAATTCTACTGCCATAACAAACTGGGCTCCTTCTTAATTAATCCAGCAGCCCCCTGATGTCTGCCTGGGCGTGATCAGTCGTACGGTCTAATATCTGCATCAACATCTTTAAATGGCTGTCAGCAGCCCTAATGATTATACATATCATAACTCAAGCATTTCTAACCTAGCGGCACATGTTTGCGGTTATGATGATGTTTATACACAAACAGGAAGTTAGCACGGTGGAGGAAGCATTAACAGGGCGAAGAGTCACCCAAGGGGAGGTAATTATCCCCGATTTGGACACATGGGACGTGTAATGGAAGCGGACCGTGTCTGTACTGGCCTTGGATGAGAGTTCACCCATGAAACTGGGTGCAGCAAGTCTTCCGAATGAGATATATTGAAGGTAAATATGCCACTGGACATAACATACAAGGCACAGACGGAATGGTAATGAGTGTATATCCACACAAGTTCTGATAAAAAATTTGAAGTGAATAAAAAATGTGGTAGAATCCATGGCCATGTTTCCATTCCTGGAAGTGATCTTAGCTTCAGGACCTCCTCATAAATCTGTGGCGTAGAGGATCTAAGTTGTGTGGGAAGCACTTTTGAAATCCAAATGTGGACAGACAGACATTTTTCTCCACCATGTGAAAGTGTGTTCTCTCCTAATGTCAAATTTATACTGTTCGAAGCGACATAAAAACAAACACACCTAGCCATCCTCATGTCAAAATGTTCATTTTGTGTATTAAAGTAAAAAATAATGCTTTCCTGAAGACATGTTTAACTAATGCTGGCACTGACAAGGCACAACTACTTCTCATGATTTGTACTTAAAGTTAAAGTTGGATTTATTAGGCTCATTAGAAATTCGTGACTGCTTTAACCATTGTAAGATGTTTTTGGAGGAACTGTATTTTACAAGCAAACTACTTTATCAAAAACTGTTGGTCAAACTAAGATACAGATCATAAACCCAAAAATTTTTTTAATGTAAATGTATTTGAATTTTTCGGTTAACTGACAAATCTGATCATGGAACTGATATACATGCACGAAAAAAAAACAAATGTACAAAAACCAAAAACTTCTCACTGAATATTTTCCAGTAATTAAAGTAATCACATAACATTACATGAAAGGTCTTTATACGTATTATTATCATAAATCTACTAAGTATAATGATGATAATGTGCATATCTACAATGTTTATCTAGGCAATATTTACATCATAATGCAAGTGCTACATTATTACCTCAATCAATGGATCAGTGTGCACTCGATTTTCCTTCTCAGCTCCCTGGGGAGCATACAACAGCTGCCTTTGAGGTGCTCGTAGGTTAACAGTTGTATCACCATCTCATCCTACCGGGTACCCATTCACTGCTGACTACACAATAACACTACAACTAGCCAGGTTACCTTGTATACAGCAGTTTAGCATCAGAGCAGCAATGGGAGTGAGTGAGTGAGTGAGTGAGTGAGTGAGTGAGTGAGTGAGTGAGTATGGTTTTACGCCACTTTTAGCGATATTCCAGCAATATCATGGCAGGGGACACCAGAAATGGGCTTCACACATTGAGCCCATGTCAAGAATCGAACCCGGGTCTGACGAGTGAATGCTTTAACCACTAGGCTACACGACCGCCCCCATAAAGCTATAAAGCAAGTTCCTGTACCAATCATTAGTTAAATCATTCAAAGGATCAAATGAATTTTTCTTAAGCCCTGATTGAAATTTCTTTTCATTGATGTAAATTAGAAATCTTCCAAACTCCATCTCGAAGCCTTAGGAGGATATCAGTAAATCTACAATCCCATAAACTATTCCCATCTGCGCCAGTCCTCGTACAATACTTATGACTCCAGGATGAGTAATCTTTATTCAGCTCAATAACCATCCTTCCTCATTTCCATAAATCACCAATTCCCTTTCGGAAGCACAAATATCAAACTGGTACCAAACATAACTGCTACAAATATTACCAATATTCCATCAAATCATGACATAGACTCGTTTCAGACCTGTCTAAATTGCCGAAATGCCGTTGAATTAATGCTGCTCTGATGCTAAACTTCAACCATTCGACCCAAGTCGGATATCCATAATGACTGTAGATAAGATGAACCATGAACGCTTTACTGGCAAAGGTTAAAACGTCGAAACTATCCGTGTCTTGCTACTAATTGACTTTCTACAAAACACGATGATCCAAGGATGAGTAATATCACAAGCTAGCTATCCATGATCTTACGCTTTTACACAAATACATGACTAAACCAACATAGTAACGCAATGCTCTTGTCTAGGCCTGAAATGTCGGGATGGATTTTTCTATCCAAAGGAATGAAAATTATGATTGATTTTTCTTGGTTATTCCATAATTTGCTTGGCATTCTGTAACAGAAATCTGCCTGTGCAATAAGTCTGGTAAATGTCAGTCAGTCGTACTGTTACACAATTTTACCAGAGTTGATGGAACAGGGTTTTGCTGACAATTATGGTTAGTGAGTTGGGTTTAACGCCGCTTTTAATATTATTCCAGTTATATCTCGGCGTGTCAGCTTAATGTGGGAGGAAAGCCCGAAGTGATGCAGGTCTCAGACATTTACCACTTCGGTGAAACCTAAGACACGGATATGGTACTGACAAACCCAGAAACATAATCGGGGCGAATCCTGATTCGAATCCACAATCTTAGGTTTTTGGCGTGCCCAGGGGACGCAACTCTGCACAGCGAATTGCGGCGCCTTAGACGACTGGGCCACCCGTGACCCTGCTGACAATTATAACTGTCGTTTCTTCTAAACTGGTTAGCTGAATTCCTTTGTTTTGTTTGTGGTTTAGCCCCACACTCAGCAATATTCCAGCTATATGACAGCAGTCTGTAAATAATCGAGTCTGGACCAGACAATCCAGTGATTGATATCATGAGCATCGATCCATGCAATTGGGATCAATGACATGCATCAACCAAGTCAGCAAGCCTGACCACCCAATCCGGTTAGTCGCCTCCTACGACAGGCACAGTAGCCTCATAAGACAAGACTAGGTTGCTAAAGGCCTATTCTAACCTGGATCTTCCGGGTGCCATAAACGTGTGACAGTTTTGTACGGTTTTCAACATCTGCTCAGGAAATGAGCACTACTGCCTTTTTCAGACTAAGTCAAAGTCGTTGCCATGGAAACTCAAAAAATAATTTTTTCAAAAATCCCAATCGATCAAAAGGCACCAATTCACTACTAGACCTATCTATGTGCCAAGTTTGGTTAAGATATCTCTCATGATTTTTTAGTTCTGCTCCAGAAACAACATGTGACAGACGCACAGGAGGGAAGGATGTATGGATGGAACGATGGAACGATAGACAGCACCCATTCCCATATCGCCCTTCCAGTTTGTGGCGGGGGAAAAAATCTTTAAGAAGTATTTGAACAGTTCTTCTTTGTCACAAAGTTCAGTTGTGAGTCTTTTAACTCTAACATTCTCAAAAACACTTCAAGGTAAAAACATTCCAACTTTTTATTACACATATTAACCTTATACCTTTTTTTCATAACAAAACTCTATCAATTATCTTCTAATGATCATAAAAAGCGCAATAAGAAGTATCGTCAAGAAAAGAGGTTAAAAAACAAGTGAGGATTGCAGCTATTTTGAGAAATAACTCCCGAAAAAGGGGAAAAAAACAACGTATTTCACACTGTCAGGTTCATCATTATACAGATCCAAGACCCTGAAAAAACTTTAGTAATATCATTAGGAACTCGGTAGTTAGCTGATGTTCCACATCACACTGGCAAAACATAAGGAATCTTTCACAGATGTCTCCTCAGTAGCGTTTTTATCCTCTCTGGTTATCTCCATCTTAAACATGGCAGCTTGCTCTCCTATGTGTTTATTTTGCGAAATTTCTGTTCAATCTAATTAGTTTATTTCAAATCCCTAATTAATCATCCCAAAATAAAAAACACTTTGTAGATAGTGTTTATCTCTCATTCTATTCACACCTTGATAGATACACATCAAATAAATCAATTTCGGATGAAGATTTTCAGACTTTATCTTACAAAAACGTTTTCCTAATGACAAAAATATCGTCTCACAAATCTTTAATCTTAATCTCTTACCACAATGACAGGTAATAAATCATTTCAACACATGTTATGTTGTTCAAGACAAACATGACACCACATCTTTACTGCAAGATACTCTAAATAAGAGTTTGTTAAAAAATTCCAAATCATTCTTTTTCGAACAAGTTCTTAACCGTCTGAAAACATAGTACAAAGTGTTTCACTTCAAAGCAAAGAAGTTTCTTTAAAGATGCAAAGTGGCGAAAAAAAAGAAGAATTTAGTGTTAAACATGATAACCGATTTGGTAATCTCATTTGAAATGCTGTTGACCTTAATGGGATTCAGAAAGGTATGGAAAAAGTGATAAACTGTTCGCAAGATGGCTTTTTATTTTGACGATACATCCCACCATCTGTGAGACCTCCTCTACCATGGCAGGCTAATGTTGCCGATATTGCCCTTTTAGCACAAAACCCACGGGAGAATCTGATGATCGCAAATCAACAAGTTTCACGTTGGTAAATAGTTCGGCCATTACATTTAAAGTTTCTTTCACAAAATCAAATTGATCTGCCATTTTGAAAGCAGTCGAAGCCTCCACTGGGATATTGACCACCAAAAGAAGAGAATGTCATTACTGTCAAAATATTGACAAATTTTCGGCACCAGTTTTAAGCTGTGTATGCATTCAACAAACTCATTGTAACGAGTAGGAATAAAAAAATTCTATATGACGCCATTTCCGAATAGAATCAAGGTACTTCTAATGCTGGAGTGTCCGATTGTTATGTCCGAGATATGTTTCATCCAAGCATGGTATACATACACTCATTGGCATTACAAGACAAAACAGTTTCCATAAGTTACATCATAAATAGTTGATAGGGAAATAGCTTATTTCAAATAAGGTCTCGGTTTGCTTCCCAATAAATCCAAGAAACATCTTTGCCTCAATGCATGTATATTTCCTTCCAACCACAAAACTTCCCCTCACCGAATCTAAGATTATAATATCCTCAAGGCAGATTGCGTAAGTTAAGATAACGCTTTTCTAAGTGTTTCTTCATTGTTTAACGTCTTGCTCAGATATATTTCAGATGTACATTTCAGATGTACGACGGAAAATTGTAAATAATCGAGATGAACTAAATTTACCAGTGAATAAATATATAAGCAATTAATGATCCACACCGTCGGAAAATACGATGACATCAAATCAATCAAGTCACAGAGGCTGACCATACCATCCTTTACATCAACTCTTACAACAAATTTGACATTCATTTGTTTGTTTGTTTTGTTTGTCGTTTAAAGCCACACTCAGCAATAGTCCGGCCATATAATATCGGTCTTCAAATAATAAAGACAAGACTTGACAATCTAGCGATTGACATCAAATGTTCGAGTCTGGACCAGACAATGCCACCATGAGCATTAACGAATGCAATTGGGATATGAAGACATGCATCAACCAAGTCAGGGATTCTGACCTCAAGATCCATGTATTAGCCTCTCACTACAAGAAAGATTGGTTGGTTTGTTGTTTAATGCAGCACTCAGCAATATTCCAGCTATATGACTGCGGTCTGTAAATAATCGAGTCTGGACCAGACAATCCAGTGATTGATATCATGAGCATCGATCCACGCAATTGGGATCGATGACATGTTTCAACCAAGTCAGCGAGCCTGACCACCCAATCCCGTTAGTCACCTTTTACAACAAGCATAGTCGCCTTTTACGGCAAGCATGGGTTGCTGAAGACCTATTCTACCCTGGAATCCTACAAGAAAGGGCTGCTGAAGGGTTTGATATATGGTACAAAGCTGGGGCCCTATTCTAACCCAGGAAACAAATGTTTCATGGTGACTGATTTCAAAGCACTGATGCTTTGCAGAGACAAACAAGTGGTTGATAGCATGAACACAAAACTGCTGGGTAAGCTGACACTTTTTCACCATCCAGATACTAACCCTACAAAAATGTCACTGTGACCATAAATATCTCACGAAGCTGTTTGTTTGTTTGTGTGTTTTGTTTGTTTATTTGTTTGTTTGCATACAGCTACTTCACTTTGTAGAACATAGAGGCAAGAATGACTTTTCATCAGTAAAATGTTGCATTGCAGATTTCAAGTCTTATACTGGAGCTACAAGTGTTACAACTCAAAATCTGTTTTTATCTCAACAGAGCGAGTTGCTATTGTTATCGACATGGAAGTCGAACACACCTTGTAGCTTGAAGACAGAAGAGATACTCTACGGCTAGCACACCCTTGTAGCTCTGTTTGTGCAGGACTGTTCCCTGCCTAATGAGCAGCGTGGCCGGCTTGCTCGGAACATCCTGGAGGCATGTCTGCCATGCTATCTCTGAGACAGTGGTTACATGATCCAAGCACAGATTCACATTTGTGAAAAGTGTGGTGAATTTATTTTCGTGTTCAGCAATCAAGGCCTCAGTAAAGCTTTCAAAAAGTTTAATGGTAGACATGTGGAGGATATTTCCAAATTTGATGCATCGTTGACGAAAATGATGTCCGATGCAATTCCCTATTTTGACTTGTACCATACATTCCCGTGTTTTTTCAGATGAACAACTGACTTGCCTTTGCATGTGTTTGTGATGGGTGTCATTCATAAGGCAGGATACACTCACCTTTTCGCGAACACCTGGTATCATCACTATTTGATAGTGTTTCACAAACACATGCTCATGATATCGTCAGAATCGTACAATCAACTCTGCTTTATGCAGAGATCTCCATTGGATATGGAAAGGGTTTTGTTGCTTTGTTATTATTTTGAGGAAAATATATCCCAAAATGAGTTAGATTGTCATGATATATGTTTATTATGTACAACCTAGTATCACCCATAAAAGCTCCAATTGTATGAATGTTGAGAATACTTTAAAAATGGGGATCTTTATCTCTTATCAACTACCCAAACACACCCTTTGGCTATTCCATCAAATGGTTGGTCCAAAACCTGAAACAGATGTATATGTTTGATGTAATTAGATTTCTATAAAACTTTCGAATTTTAAAATGTTTGTTGCTCCACAATTCAATTTCCAAACTTCTGTGATATGAATAGAAGTTGCTGTAACGTTCAACTGACGTCTTGGGTGGATGACGCAGGTCTTCAAGATGTTTTGACATCAACTGATACAAGCTGGTGTCCTTGGTGTCATCAAAGATAGGATAAGAACATGGATGGAGAGCATGGTCACGACATGTTCCTCATAAGGTGAAAAAAATATATACTACATTGATAAAAACCCTTTGATGTTTGACATGAAACGACTTGTCTAGCTCTGTGATAATGAGCAATCTGGAAACCTCAGCTTTACACTATGTCCGCCTTCTGGTGGAAGAACCATGTTTATTTTGTTTTTAAACAATTTTTAGCAAAAAATACTGGAAAATCAAACAATAGATATCATTGTTAATAATTCAAAGAACACGACCGCCATTACATCTCAGACATAGATCCTGTCTTTTGACAGTCATCACAAAATACAATCGTCCGATTTTCAATGGAAGTCGTCTTCACTGTCAACTATCCTTAATCAGTTGTGCAAGTAATAGTATCTTGCTACCCACACCTCATGTCTTCAGGTATTATAGTGAAACAATGAGTTCGCTTGTCCTTTCTGAGAAAAAATATTACATGTCCTGAAGAAGTCGCTGAAATACAGAGCCCAAAAATCAAGTCAGCAGGGAAGTGAAAGAAAAATTTTAAAAAGCCATTATAAAATTAAATATTAATGTTAGGGGAGGAGATTTTAAGAAAAATATTCAACATGTTTAAATTATAGTATTTTAAATTATTTGTTTATATTGATAGCGACAGTATATAAGTTTTTTAAACCTTTTACTTATTTCTTGTCGGATGAATAGTTATTTGTTTTTTTCATATTTCAATTTTGGGGAGTAGGCGGATTCTTAAACCAAGTTTGAAAAAAGTCTGACCTGGTTAATCCAGTTCTAGAGATGGGCAACAGATGATGGCGGGGCTAACCCTCCTTTTAGACAGTTGGTGTCTTAATTAGAGGTCTAAATCTTATTAATGACCTTTGTCAGAACAGCAGACAAACTTCATCATTAGGCTAATCAATAGACAGCCTGCAAGCCCTGGATGAGAAACGCATGTAGGGTCACTCACTGACCACTGCTGATTCCACGCAGGGCTTAATGAATACTGCCGCTATTGGACACTGGTCAGGGACTTAATAGACTGACGCTTAGTCTCTGAAAGTATATAATTTTGAGAGTAACAAATAATTCCATTTAATCGGAAAAGTAGCCCCTTGAGGATGGGAGATTCTGAACCTGCTTCATTTAGGGGGGTGAGGTGAAATGGGGTTTAACAAGATTATTGCACTTATAAAGCAACATGCATGCACATGTTTGTGTGTGGCTGCTTGTACTTGTCCTGACTGATGCCGATTTATAGTGTTAGCCCACTAAGATACCATGCTGCAGTTTAACACGGATACCCCACTCAGACACAGTATACTGACTCCGAGCTGACCAGTCCTTGTTTTAGCCCCTTAATGCAGAGCGCCAGACAGGGTAACAACAAGTACCATCTTTTAACGTCTTTTGGTATGATGCGGCCGGGGATCAAACCCCGACCTTCTGCTCTTCGGGTGGACGCTCTACCAGTGGACTACCGAGGCGGTCTCATTAAGGGGGTTTGCATCACAGAAAGGCTGGGCCGAAGGGAAAATAATATGGTTTGTGGACTGTGAGACAGGCTGGGGGCTAAATGACTCGCGAGCCAACTACCATCTCTCCTGGACACTGGTCAAGGACTAAATGACTTGAGAGCCTATCAGCATGTGTTCTGAAGATTTGGAGGGTCATTAGATTCGGACTTAGGGGATGAGGAATAAGCTGGGGAGATGGACAGACCAGGGTGGTCAAGTGGGCAGGAGTATTCCTGCCTGGTCAAGACGGTCAATACCTGGTGCAGGTCAAGAGGATGAAGCCTCCCTAGATTGGACGTGATCTCATGGGGAGATAATCCAGGGTGATATGGATCTCGCACCAGAAAAATCCAATATCACTGTTGATTAGAAATTAATTGGGGGGTGGAAATACTTGACTCTCATCAACAAGTGCTACAGTCTTTGGACAATAATAGCCAAGATCACTATCTGACAGAATAATCTTGGTGATCTGGGTAACAGACAAAATCCTGAAAGAACCCAACAAACGACTAGTGATTCTGCTACACATTTCTATGTTGTCAGTCAGTTAACGTTTGCTTCAAATACTTCTTGGAATTTAAACCAAACTGTCTATTCATGTCAGCTGTGAGAGTTGTTGGGAAGGTAGTACATTGAGAGTGCCCAGTTTTCAATCACGACAAGAAAAAACTAATTTCCTTGAAAATTACCCCTTCCTTTTCTCTTTACATCCCATCAATTATGTGGTTTCCCCTTCCAGATCAGCAGATGCACGTACAAAAACTATCTATTCTCATTCCTCAGGGTCATCTTGAAGGTCACCAGGGCTTCAAGAGATGAGAGTTCGAAACCGAACCCTGCACCTAATATCTTGTAATTTAGCATCTGGACACCAGCAGCGATGAAGCACCTCTACGATGAAGCACCTCTATGATGAAGCACCTCTACGATGAAGCACCTCAACAAGTGTATTCCAGCTGTTGGGAGTGGTCATTAGGTAAGGACATCGAGATGGTCAGCACCAAGTGATGGACAGGTCTGTCACTGCCAGGAGCTATCGGCAGGGCTCGAAACATTTCTTAAACACAACTTGTCCTGCTGAGGGCAATTAGCAAATATTTTGTACTCATCCTGCAATATTTTCACTTGCCTTGTCAAATTTCATAAAGTTTTATGTCCTTAGTCATTATTTACGACAGACAGTAGAAAATAATTCAGAGTCCCTGCCATCTATGTTCATCTCCCCACATTCAAACTCGCTCAACAATGCATCTTGTAGTTTGTTTTCTTTTTTGTACAGCTGGACTGTTTTCTTTAGAAATTTTCCTTTTTTTGTCCTGTTTGTTAATTGAATCATGTTTTTTTGTCATTAACCCATCATCCCCTTTTAAAAACTTTCAATTCTCAGCCATTTCCCTCCCAAGTATGTCGTCTATTCATGACATGAGCGACATGAACTTAGATCGGACGAAAGATGAAAACCAACTTTATGTCTGAAATTATCTTGCATATTTCAATTCTTTCTTGCTTTTCACATGCTGTCACTCGTTAATACGAGCGGATTTTTCAAGCCCCGTATAGTAATGGTCAGATGACTGACTGGGATGTCAAGGGCCTTCTCCACAAGGCGATCATAGCACTAAGATGATCGTAACTACAATACCCTTTCTTCCCCCTCCCTGGGCACACCAACACACATATGTGTATGAACGCTCCCAAAATTACAACAGCCTTCATTCCATAGCAAACTAGTTTCCAGACAACTAACTGATACTATGTTATCTCTTTGTCTAGTCTACTAGAATAGCAACAGCTCAGGGCTATCTAATTGTGAGACAAGCACAAGTAGTTGATGAGAAAGTGTGATGCTGTGTATCATGTGTATTGTCTGCATTCATGATGAGCAAGTTATCTTATCACAGAAACTACTTTCCTAACCACTTGGGGAGTGACCTGTGACCTGTCTAGGTTGAAGATCAACAATTATATAATCAGGCTTTTCATATTGTTGGGGTGCAGTGTAATATTAAGCAAAATATTTAATCTCTTTACACGCCGATGATAGCCACACTCATCACCGTAAATCACAACTATCCTAAAATTACAATTCGAAGGTGATGGTTAAATGGAGTTTAATGTCACGATCAAGACTATTGCACTTATATAGTGACATGCATGAATGTGTGTATTGGTGTGAGGTTGCTTTACTAGTTTGAAATAATGCCAGTTTTACAGTGCTTAGCCCACTGAGATACCATGCCACATTTCACATGGACACTTCACTCAGACACAGTATACTGACTCCGAGTCTGCCTGTATTTACAGCTATCTTAAATGAGAGGGGCATGTAAATAATCAAGTGGACCAGACAATCAAGTGATCGATACAGTGAGCAATGATCCACACCATCTCGGTACAATGACATGCCATTGACCAAGTCGCTGTTACACCCAGGTTGCTGGGGAACTATTCTAACCCAGAATCCAAATAGAGTCAAAACCCGAACAATATCCTGAAGTGATTCAGACATTATTTCAAGGCTGGGATGTCAATTCCCTAAAATATGGTAAATAAAATGTGGTATTCCCAAAAGTCGGCTATCTGAAGACAAAGTTGATCTCAAAAGTCAGAGTTCCTGATAGTGATGTCAAATAAACTCTATGCCATACAACTAGTTCCGACTGCGGAGATATTAAATTAAAGGTGAAATCGGTTTTTATGTCATGTTCAAGATGATAGCACTAACAGCGTGTGAATGCATGCTTGTGTGGCTGCTTGTACTGGGTTTTATAGGCTAGCCCACTGAGATACCATGCCACAATCTACCATGGATACCCTAATCAGCCACAGTATACTGACTGGTCTAAAAATGGCTGTACACAGGGTACCAACAGATTACGCAGTCAGTCAATACCTAATGGGTTAAGCTAAGATTACATTCACCTGGTTTAGCAAATGCTCGTTTTACAATCTCACAAAGTAAGTTAAAATAATATACTCCCCAGGAGGGACACAGTTTGTGTCCACACAATGGCTCTCTGAATCGTATGATGTAAACCAGAGCAAATTACACTTTGCTCGCAGTTAACTGAAAATTATCTTGTATTGTCGAGAGACCGTCCCTGAACTGGTCATGCTCCCTCCCCTCTCCCCCCCCCCCCCCCGCCACACTCCCCACCACACTCCCCACCCCTGCCATGCTCCCCACCCCCCACCATATTCCCCACCCCCTTGCCATGCTCCCCACCCCCCACCATGTTCCCCACCCCCCTGCCATGCTCCCCACCCCCTGCTACACTCCCCACCCCCTTGCCAAACTCCCCACCCTCCCCACACTTCCCACCCCCCTGCACATCAGAATTCTGTCTCCATTGCAGCCACTATGCACCAAGTAAAGCAACATTTATCAAGGGCCATACACATTTTTTTATGGCACCAATTATTTAGCTCAGTCTTGACAAGCATCTCTTAATAGCAGCTTGGACCATGGCAATACAAATGCACGGAAAATTCAAAATCGGCTCCCAATCTACCACACACAATCTGAGCTGCTCCAATGCTATTGCGACCTACAGGCTTGTAATTGAATTCAGCTGTTACTTCACAAGCCACAGCGCAAATTTGTATGTATACTCCCCTGGGAGTTGAAAGTGTGTTAGCTAGAAAACAATGGTTCTTTGGATGAGACTGAATGAAGCTGTAGACAGTTAATATAATGAATACATTGCACTGGGCCATGTTTGCCATGTTTGGTGAACATGCTGTGTTCTATTGTCCAGTTGGCTATGTAAGCACCTACCACAGGCACCTACCACAGGCACCTGACACAGGCACCTACCACAGGAACCTGACACAGGCACCTACCACAGGCCTCTGACACAGGCACCTGACACAGGCACCTACCACAGGCACTTACCACAGGCACCTACCACAGGCACCTGACACAGGCATTGACCACAGGCACTTACCACAGGCACCCACCACAGGCACCTGACACCGGCACCTACCACAGGCACCTGACACAGGCACGGACCACAGGCACCTGACACAGGCACCTACCACAGGCAGCTGACACAGGCACCTAACACAGGCACCTGAAACAGGCACCTACCACAGGCACCTGACACAGGCACTTACCAAAGGCACGGACCACAGGCACCTGACACAGGCATAGACCTCACTAGCTTGTTGTTTGTTTGTTGTTTAACGCCGCACTCAGCAATATTCCAGCTATATGAGGGCAGTCTGTCAACAATCGAGTCTTAACCAGACAATCCAGTGATTGACATCATGAGCATCGATCTATGCAATTGGAGATATGATGACATGCATCAACCAAGTCAGCGAGCCTGACCACCCGATCCCCACAGTTGCCTCTTAGTTGCTTTTTATGGCAAGCATGGGTTGCTGAAGACCTATTCTACTCCGGATCTTCGCTGGTGTGGGACCCCACTAACATTATGTGCTGAAACTATGTCAGTGAGAAAACAGTTGGATGGTGTATGGGTGGTGTATGGGTGGGGTGGTGGGGTGGCGGGTTGTTGAGGTGGTGAATTGGTTGGGTGGTACGTTGTGGAGGTTAAGTAAGATACATTTATTTCTTGGACTAAATGTTGGTCGAAAGGATCATCAACATTTGTCTTTTACATAGGGCAAAATAATCAGTTTGAAGTCAACAGGTGGAACTCACGACGAACATCGTGCAGTGGGGGATGGTGGCATACTTCAGCCTACAATGCCATATATGGAATGATGGTGTCCTCCATCACAAATAATATATTTTAAAAAATCCCCTTTCGAACACTTGCAATCATTTCAGTGTAATCCTACACCTTATCTTAGATCCGCAAAATCCTGCCATCAGAGTACAAAAATGCCTCCAGCATCAGAATACTATTGCCCTCATTACAGATTACAAGCATGTACAACATTCCTAACAACTGACCATGTTCCTGTCAGTGTCGTACATCAACTTCTAATGAGGCAACTATGTTCTGCTATCATGCCCGGGGCCCAGCTCTCTGACCATCGGTCAAGCTGCACTGACATTGCCGACAACTCATCTCCTAACTGTCAGAGACACTGTCCATCTTGTCCGAGTGATGACCGCTTCACCATCAATCAGGTTCTCCAAGAGATGAGGCGAGCTATTTGTCATTCAGAAGCTTCTGATTTCTTCGCCTGCTACAAAGACGTGTGGGCAGTGTCCCTACTGATGTCCAAAATGATGTTGTAGAATCTACTTCTGAAATCATGTCACTCCCTGACTCTTTACAGTCACTTTACACCACTTTAACGCATTTGCAGCCACACATCAAGGCAAGACACACTGACATGAATGGGCTTCACACACGGTATCCATGGGGGAATTATAAACGCAAGCCATAATCTGATTCAAGTTAAAATGAACAATGGCCATATGGACATTTCCAGGCAGGGACAGCCATCTTGAAAATGGGACAGCCATCTTGAAATCATTCACATAAACATTGTGTATCTTAATACTTCAAACAAAAGGCGTTATTCTTGGAAACAGAATATTGGTAATGAAGACTGGGATTTATTTTGATCTGAAATGCTTTTGCAAACATCTGCAGATATAGTGTAGTGTACAAAGCAACTTAAGGATAAAAGAAATCTATCCATCATTCATTATATATTCAGAGTTTTTGATAATTTGAGTCAATGCAGCCAAAGAACTGTTAAAGGATGCAGGTGAGTGTAGGCTGAGAATGGGATGTTTTATTAAACATATGCTGTGGGGTTTGTAGGAGAGACTGTGGTCAAAGTGGCCTTGCTTATACTGAGGCAGGTTACAATCCTCAATTCAGTCTCATGGGAGGATACAGAGGGGGGGTGCGGGGGTGCGTACCCCCCCTTTTTTTTCCCCCAAAAATATTTATTTCTGTATAAATTACCACCAAAGACAATAAATAGATCTTAATTGTGCACCCCCCCTTTTCAAAAAAGCTGTATCCGCCCATGAGTCTGATTATGTTTGTTTGCTTATTTGTTGTTTAACGCCGCACTCCTTTTAACAATATTCCTGCAATATCAAGGCGTGGGACACCAGAAATGGGCTTCTAATGGGATCGATGACTTGCATCAACCAAGTCAGCTAGCCTGACCACTCGATCCTGTTAGTTGCCTTTTACGACAAGCATAGTCACCTTTTAAAGCAAACATGGGTTGCTGAAGACCTATTCTACCCCGGATCTTCACAGGGAGGGGGGGGGGGGGGGTGTGGTCAGGCTGATTATAAAGACAAAGTGGCCCTGACACCAATTGACTTGACTTTCCATCATGTCACAGGCACTCCCTTCCTAGGTGAGGCAGACAGAATCAGCTTGGACACTGGTCATTTGATGTAGACGGCTTATCTCTCACCCCAGACATGTCCCCCTTCGGCTGGACATGGCAAACAGGACACACCCATCATGTCGACCAGGATGGATCCATGTTGTCCAGTGTGGGGTCAGGCTGTCTAGACACCCCTGGTCATCTGTGCAGACCACTAGGCTCATTGTCCATCACGGACATAGTCCAGATGCTGTCTGTCACAGACAATGTCCATCTCAGGCGCTGTTACTGAGTGAGTGAGTGAGTTTGGTTTAACATCTTGTGGTTAAAGCGTTTGCTCATCATGCCACATGGGTACAATGCGTGACCACCAATTGGTGTCCCCTGCCATGATATTGCTGGAATATTGATGAAAGTGGTGTAAAACCACACTCACTCACTCAATCACACAGCCAAAAGAGATGCAAATCTTTTATGCTTGACTGAAAAACCTTCAAGTACAATGTCTGAAATGGTTTGCAGGCCATGGCTTCTTGACTCAGTAAGTAGGGAATTAACCCAAGGCACAGTCGACACCAAGTCGACACACTCACCAAAAGGCTACCCAACATCCTCATGAAAATTCAATCAAAAATATGATCATATTCATCAAATAGCTCTGGATCTGTCAAAGCTATGATGTCCTGTGTAAATGAGGAAAAAATTAAACCCAGACACTGGACACAAAGTCGACACATTAACCAACGGGCTACCCAACAACTTCATGAAACTTCATTCTGAAATATGATCTTTATCAACAGCTCTGGTCTTTCCGAAAACCAGGCTGTCCTTCAAAAGTGCATGACAAACAAGAATTAGTTGTACTCTAAACCTCATCAGAGTGAAATTCCATGACACATGTCCAAACCTGGCGGCAATAATCACCTGTCATGTTTAATCCTGCCAATACAAAAGATAGAGTGGTCAGCCAATTCTTGACCAGGACTGACCGCCCGAGGCACTGCTCATTCCAGGATTAATTCTGCAGCTGCCTTTTAATCATAATCTCATTATCAACCCATCCGTTGGTCATAACATCGTCATCGGTCACCTGATGAATGCAGGATGGCTGCCAACATCATGTTAGTGACGTGTGAATGGGATTTCAATGTGATCAAATTATGGATGACATTTTGATGCTGATGTGGTATGAAGGACATCATGTCCTTGAGATTATGGACATGACAGACAGTAATTTGAAGTCTGTCAGCTGTGAATAAAGACGATGGAAGAGACGGACATTGGTCCAATTGTAGTCACTGTGAGTGAGTGAGTGAGTGAGTGAGTGAGTGGGTGGGTGGGTGGGTGGGTGAGTGAGTGAGTGAGTGAGTGAGTGTGACTGAATGGGTGAGTGGTTTTACGCTGCTTTTAGAAATATTCCAGCAATATCACAGCAGGGGACACCAGGAATTGGCTTCACACATTGTACCCATGTGGGGAATCGAACCCGGGTTTTTGGTGTGACAAGCAAATGCTTCACCCATTAGGATACCTGACCGAAGGAAAATTTTGACAATGTTTCTTATGATGCCAGTGACAATTTATGTACTTTCACACAATTACCTTGACTCATACACTGACATGTGAACACGTTTAATATCTAGCACAAGATAAACCCAGGGATTCGATCAGAAATTGAAAAACGTGTTATCAATCTCACTGAAAAGGAAGAGGACAAACTTCCCATATTACAACCGCTTATTATCCAGCTGATGTTGAGGAAGGATCAGAAGTATTCTTGTTCGTGCACTTCAATTCCAATAGGCCTCACTTGAACATCTCAACGAGTTCCACGTGGCACACTTGAAAACAAAACATTTCTATCCCAACTCTTCCAACTGAGCTGAAGCTGACATGACAAAAACATTGATTTATTGACCAACACAGAAAACTGACACTGACAAGGTAATATCAATATTTTGTCCATCTAGCAGAATTCTCATCTTCCATTTTGACCAACATCACAAAAAATACTTTAAAAAATTCTGAACACACATCAAAGGTCCTACGCATCATCTAGCTTCTGGTAAAAACGCCTAAAAGAGTCATTTCAAAGTCCCTATACAAAATATAAAAATTTCAGATTTACTTCCAGGAAACGTTATCAATCATGTTTGATTGACTGCCCACAACACTGTCCACAGATCAAAAGATGAAGACAAAGTTAGACCAAATTCTACTATACATTAGATCCTCACATAAATTTATTAGATGGATTAACAGTCTGTTTTCGTCCATGATTCCTTGGTACCGATATATAAGCTAAATATAGCTGACGGTCGATGCCCTATCGCTCACGACAGCTGTCCTTGTCAAACTCTAACACCATCATTTCAAACCAATTCCCCATCACTGTCTTCGACTCTCTCGTAATTTGGGCAATCCTTAGTTTTCAACTCAACAATTCAAACAGATTGCTTCCACATTGCCAGTAGAGGGCGCTAGTTTCAACATGGTGCAAAGACCACTTCACCACATTGTCACAAAACCCAATCACATTTTTTCTTCCGATCCCGAATAACGTATTAATGGCGCTGGTCCTCTTTGTGTTAGCCTGGATAAGTACATGTGCATATGTACCTAAGTAGAGATTTAATTGTAGGTCTGGACCTATTATAGCTGTTGTGTGTTAGTTTCCAAGCAATTCTCTTGGAATGCCCAGCCAGAACCGTAGTCCACCTGCTAGCTGTCACTAACCAAGGCCTTGAAGACTGTCAGGTAAATTGGTTCTGGTCAGGTTCTTTATGGCTTTCAAGGGAACTGATTTCTAAACACAACTACCGAAATGGCGGCAATGGCCTGTTTTCAACAGAGCAGAAATGAGGGCAGCTACTTCTCATCTGCGAGTTAGAACTCATTTTAACCGAACGCTGTTTCTTCTCAAAACAAGGAGGATGCAGAAAGGGCACAGGTAGCCGCTTAATGAGACCGACCACATACACGACCACGTTTATGGAAAACAAGCTGCCCATTGGGTACATATTACAGATTTATAATTAGGCCTTGGTTTACATATTATCTTGTTAAGTACTGGTGTTATATACACACAAGAAATCAGCTGGGGGTTTATGCCGTTTGCCTGCTGCGATGTCATAAATGGGGTCAAAACCAAAGATTCTGGGTCAAAAGGTCGCGGTTCCTGTTTTCCACATCTCCGAAACGTTTATCCCATTAGCACATTTACCAGAAGGATTGGTCAGAGTGTCCATTGGTTTTGTTTATGTTCCAAGTTGGTGAAACAAAATCAGTCAGATTTCCGTGTTTGCTTAACACCGCACTCAGCTCTGTTCCTACTATAAGTGAGTGAGTGAGTGAGTGAGTATGGTTTTACGCCGCTTTTAGCAATATTCCAGCAATATCACGGCAGGGGACACCAGAAATGGGCTTCACACATTGCACCCATTTCGGGAATCGAACCCGGGTCTTTGGCGTGACGAGCGAACACTTTAACCACTAGGCTACCTGACTTCCCCCCTACTATAAGCGAGTGCTGTGTCATGTAGTATGTTTTTAGGGTGGGACAAATGGTCAGAAGGTGGACAAATGAATGTTTTCTAGAAAGTAGACAAGACATTTTCTGTTTCAACATATATTATAAGTTAGGGACTTGGAATTTATTATAGCAGGAGAGCTGGAGAGTGGTTGTGAGGGAGTGAGTGAGAATGGTTTTACGCCGCTTTTAGCAATATTCCAGCAATATCACGACGGGGGACGCCAGAAATGGGCTTCAAACATTGTACCCATGTTGGGAATCAAACCCGGGTCTTCGGCGTTATGAGCAAACGCTTTACCAACAGGCTACCTGACCATCCAGAGAGGGGGTGTGAAGATTAAAGGGGAGATTATGAAAAAATGACCGAGAAAGAGGGTGATCACAAACATTTATCACAAGTATATGGGGGGGGAGGTAGGAGAGATTAGGGGTGTCATGAAAACAACTTACGTAATTTGGGGATCAGCAAATAAAGAAACAGTCCTAAGATGAATACCCATAGAATATTGCAGAAATGTAATAGAATATGGTATGCCACACCGTACAGCATGAAATATTATCAATGATGCAATAAAACATGGTATGCCATACTCAAAGATAAACAGTATGATCAGATATGCAAAACTATAAGATATGTCAATACTATGAGACCCGCAATTCAGTGTTATCTGGGCTGCAGTGAGGCAATACGGTATGTGATACATCATATAAACATGAAAAGGTATGCTCTTCTGCAAAGTATGCAATATTGCCTGGAGTCCAAAGCAGTATGCACAGGGAGCAAGCAATATGGTTATTCCAAACTACATTCAGGATTTATAAACAACCACAAATGAGCTCTTAGATCAACATCGGTTCTTGCCGTGTGGCTAATTCTGTTGGGACCGAGATATAATTCTCTAAAAACTTGTTTATATTTGAGTCATTAGGCTTCCACATAGAAACAGCATTAGTTGGAATAACACGCTGTTGATGTATCCAGATTATTGCCTTCAGAAACATGGACAGTTCCCAATCGACAGTTCCTGGGCCCAATGCTGCAGACATTGAGCAGGTGCGTCATCTACTACGTACAAATGTCCCGTAAAAAAGTCTTCAGGTTAAAAAACTTTAGTTTAGAGGTGAGGTGAGGTGAGGTGAGGTGAAATTGGGTTTAACGTAGTGTCTAAGATTATTGCAAGTATACAGTGATTTATAGTGCAAGCTCACTGAGATACCATGCTACAGTTTAACATGAATACCTCACTCAGACACAGTATACTGACTCCGAGATGACCAGTCCTTGTTTTAGCCCCTTAATGCCGAGCGCCAGACAGGGTAACAACAAGTACCATCTTTTAAGGTCTTTTGGTATTAGGTAGCTGGGGATTGAACCTCGGACTTTCCACTCTCCGGGTGGACGCTCCACCACTGGACCACAGAGGCAGTCCCCTTTAGTTTAGAGACATGCACTTGCATGTACAGCTAGTCTCTCTTACAGAAGCATTAGTTGGAATAACATGCTGTTGATGTATCAGAATATTGCCTGCAGAAACATGGACATTTCCCAAACTACAGCTCACGAGTCCAACGCTGCAGACATTGAGCACATGCATCATCTACTTTTTAAAAAAATTGATAAAGAAAGTCGTCACGTTAAAAACTTTAGTTCAGAGACATGCACTTCCTTTTAAACACCGTCGCCTTATCTTCATACTCATGTACAGCTAGTCTCTCTTACAGAACCCAGGACAAACACTTATCAAACATTCACCCCATTCTACTCTCATTTCTGCTGCCTGGAGAGTTGAAAGTCAGTGGTTCGATCCCCAACCACGTCATACCAAAAGATGTTCACATCTGAGCGACCACTAACACCGCACTGTCACCGATCTGTAAACTGTCGACACATATTAACTTTCTACCTATTTATGAGACCGCCTCTGTGGACTAGTGGTAGAGCGTCCGCCCAGAGAGCGGAAGGTTCGGGGTTCGATCCCGGCCGCTTCATACCAATTGACGTTAAAAGATGGTACTTGTTGTTACCCTGCCTGACACTTAGGATTAAGGGGATAAAACAAGTCTGGTTTGCTCTGAGTCAGGATAACGTTTCTGACAAGGTATTCATGTCAAACTGTGGACAGGTATCTCAGTGGCTATGTGCTATCAAACCAACATAAATCTTTACCACAAGCAGCCACACAAACAACTGCATGCACACAAGTGCAATAATCTTGAAAGTGACACTAAACTCCATTTCACCTCCTCTCCTCTCAGCTCTATGAGACTTGGGGGATCCTTATGGTATTTCATTTAACCTTACAGATAACTTTATTTCCTTGACACCATGTTTGTCTAATGTACGGCTGATCCAGCTACTACCACCAACTCCTACCCAATTACTGCCTGTATCAATGTCACTTCAACTCCTACTGCTATTCTGGTTTGGTGGAACTCTCTGAAATTTCTGTGGTCATAAATCTGTCGCATTGCCCAATGATAAATGGTCAGACCAGGTCTGTTTAGCAGTAATCTGGCGCCACCCACGACTACAGAAAACCATGGAATGCCATTACAGAGATACGCACATATAATTGCCACTATAACCTGCAGTAGACAAATTGAGACGAGTGAAACCGCTTGTGATGAACTCCAAAGAGAGTCCCAAGGATGTGTCACACTCTGCCTCATCTAGACCCATCCCTGTTCTTCAAAAATTAACCCCCACCCCTTCCACCCCAAACTCAACCCTTTTTAGTGGGGGCACGGGTGGCCCTGTCATCTAAGGCCCCGTGATTTGCTGTCCCTTGGACACGCTAGAAACCTATGATTGTGGTTTCGAATCCCGGTTCACCCCGATTATGTTTCTAGGTTTGTCAGCACCATACCCATGCTCATGGGTTTCACTGAAGTGGTAAATCCTGAGACCTGCATCACTTCGGGCTTTCCTCCCACATTAAGCTGACACGCCGTGATTTCACTGGAATACTGTTAAAAGCGGCATTTAACCCAACTCACTCACTCACTCACTCAATCCCTTTTAGTAAAACCTCTTTGAGATCAACATGAAGTTGGAAACCGTCATATGCGCCGGACATGTCCGATTGGGAATCTCAAATGTCCGGTCTAAAATATTGCTTACCGGACATTTAAATTTTTCTGTCCGGACATTTTAAAAAGTATTGTCCGGACATTCTTAAATTTTGACCGGACATGATCAACAGTTAGGACTGAGCAATTTCTGTCTGCAGTTGTAACACAATGAAGATTATCTACACTGACAAGCTTTGTTTGTTTTGATTGCTGTAAATACATCGTACCTAGAATGATAGTCCAATCGGTCAATCACTGTAATAGGCAATAAACTGAGTTGACACTGATTAATCGAGGATTTATTACTGAGAACATCTTGTTAATTTGAGTAAAATGTATTTACAACTGTACATAAATACCTTGCATCATCGATGTACCTCATTATCCTCACAATGCTACGATACGTAACCTCAGTCAAGAAGCGAAAGCGTGACGACAGCCAGTCGACCGATGCAGATCAGTCGAGCGGATCTGCCAAACCCTCAAAGTCTGAATGATCATTTTGTAAGTCGTGGCTAACGACTTTCACTTGGTTGACATACAACGAGGATTTGCAGATTTTATTGTTTTCAGTAGCTAGTCGTATATTGAATCTTGATTGACCGCCATTTTGCTTTCTGTGACGATCGATAACAAAAAATTTTATGGTCAATAATTAAGTACAGATGAAAAAGTATTCAAATAACTACTGCTATCAACGATAGTTTAGGATTTAGGATTATATTATCTGTCTTGTTTTAAATAATCTTTAGTTTAAAAAAACAAACTTTTCCCGTGAGGTCACGTGATAACCAAATATGGGATAATAGTCTCGATCCAAATGTTACAACGCGTACACTCTAGCAGACTCATGAATATTAATTAGACCGTTCACAACGTTGACAGATCGTTATTATAACAGAAACAAACGAATGTTTTCCATATATATCTAAAATGATATTATTTGTTATTAATTGTCCGGTGATTTAAACAATTTAAATTGAAACAATTCATAATTCATCATATTATGAATACGTAACAACTTGTAATTTGTGTGTAAAAAGTCGTACTAAAACACGCTGTTTGAAGGGGGCGTGGCATAAATGTAAATGTCCGATTGGGATTTTAAATTTTCCGGACCCCTGGTCCCAAGGATCTCACAGCCTAATCCAAACCCCATACCCACCATCCAAAATTCCACCCACATTCCACCCAACCCATTTTAGTGGAATCCATGGTAATGAACTTTAGGAGAGTCTGGAGGTAGAATGGGTCTTCAGCAACCCATGCTTGCGTAAAAGCCAACTATGCTTGCATGTCGTAAGAGGCAACTGACGGGATTGGGTGGTCAGGCTCGCTGACTTGGTTGATTCATGTCATCGTATCCCAATTGCGTGGAGCGATGCTCATGATGATAATCACCGAATTGTCTGGTCCGGACTCGATTATTCACAGACCACTGTCATACAGCTGGAATATTGCTGAGTGCGTTGTTAAACAACAAACAAACAAACAAAACAAAAAGAAGAGTCCCAAGGATCTCCCCGCCTCATCGTGACCTCATACCCATCCTCCATCTCCCATCCATCTCCCATCCACCATCCACCACACACACACCCTCCTGAGCTAAAAATGTTCAACTGCAACACACAACTATTTGTATGCCACTTCAAGTCAATCCTCCATCTGCCATAAGCATCCCCACCTTCAAATATAGTCTTTCACCAACACAAGTGTGTGGAATGTTGGACAACAACTTTTAGTCATAACAGAACGTGTTAATTCATCATAACTGTTCAGCTGCATCACAACCTCACACCATGGCTGAGCAGAGGGCTGAAAACCAACAACCAATTGAGACCAGCCTTTCCACATGACCGCTTTTTGTTTTCCGGCATTCAAAATGATATTACAGAATTCTCTTGATAGAATAACATTAATTTCTGAATGCAGCTAACTGTGCTCTTTCGCTTCACCTTTTTCCGGAGTTCATAACTTTGAAACAAATTCCCACATGTGTAACATGTAATTTATATGTCCAGAGTTAAATCCATTAAAACAGTGGCGCTCTTGTAAATAAGTAACTGCCCAGATATATATTCATATTCATGTTTTGGAATGAGTGAGCTGGGTTTACGCCACTTTGAATGGTACTGCATTTGTCACGGCGTGTCAGCTTGATGTGGGAGGAAATCCCGAAGCAAAGCCCATCTTACAAATGAACACTTTGGTGAAATCCACAAGCACGGGTATGGTGCTGACAAACCTAGTTATATAGAAACATAATCGGGGCTAGCGGGATTCAGACCGACCATAGGTTTCTGGCATGCCCAAGGGACTGAACTCTGCACAGCGAATTCCTCATATTTTAGTCGCCCAACAGACACCGTGGGGGCATTTGAAGCCATTACTGTACAGACCCGACCTTGACCTTCTCACAACGCCCACAAACATGTTGCATACAAATGTGGCAATTTGGAAAGTCTGCACTCTATCTGGCAATAAGAGGAAACATATACGTGTTATGTATTGCCAGTTTTTACGCATTTGTTTTACAGTGAGAATAAATTTTGGAATCTCTCCCCAATTATTGATGGACATAAAATTATTGTATATAAACCTGTTTTTGCATGGAGACTCATAATCATGATAATCATCCCTAGTTGTTAAAAGTGTCATTTATTGAGCATAGTTGAACATTGTAGACAAATACGGAGTCACATGTGGGAGAAATCCCAAATATTACAGAAAATATACAAACTTATAAAAAACAGCTAATAAATGGGAGTTGTAGAAAAAAATTTTAGTGTCTTTATTGAACAAACACCTTCATGGGGTAGAGTACAAAATTTCTAAAACTACTTGTATGAAATAAGTTGTTGTACTAGTAGATTTTAATCTTCATTATCTAAAGTCAGCCATTGTGGATCATACACAGCTCACATTTAGTCGCTCATTGTTACAATGTGTCAACATTTTGTGTGTAACATTCGTCATGGAATGCCATCTTTCTACACAGGGTCTAGCTAACTTGGTGCAAAGCCATTAAGCTTGTTTGTACTTTAACGCCACACTCAGCAATATTGATGATATGCATCAACCAAGACAGCGAGCCTGACCACCCGATACGGTTAGTCGCCTTTTACAACAAGCATAGTCGCCTTTTATGGCAAGCATGGGTTGCTGAAGACCTATTCTACCCCGGATCTTCACGGGTCCTAAGCCATTATTGGTGTCATGTGTGAGGCTTTATATTTCATATTAGTTTAGGCCACACTTTTTTAATTTTATGTTTCACAGATTTATTCCAGTTTTTCCCCTCAAGGTTGTTCAAAGTGAAAACATATATAAACGTTCATTATTTATTATCTACATGAAAGTCATTCCGACATGGAGTTAAAACTGCAGTAGGCCTCTTCAATCACTGATAGTAGACCGGGAATTTACATAAAATCATCATTTTATATTGTATAAGAGGGTCTATATTACTAGCGTGAGACATAATGAAAATACATAATTTTATGTTTAATTTACTTCTTAGACCGGCTGCTTTTCAGTAGGGGTGGCGGGGACATTTGTGAAACAAAAAATAAAAAATGTGTGGCCATAATGGCCTAAAATTCAATGTAAGGGGTAGAAAAAAATATTAAAAATTTCAACTTCCAGATTAGTACTGCTACTAATGACACTTGTAGGTCACATGATCACAGTAGAAAAAAAAGAAAAAAAGAAATTACTTATTACTAATGATGAGTTTCAGGCGTGCAGTATTTAAGGAGATGTTATACAAGAAGAAAGTGACATCACGTCAAACATTATGACATGTCTGTACATATTGACCAGCTGGTCTGTACTGAGACCGGCCAATCAGAGAGCAAGATGCTCTAACAAATAATTAGAAAATCCTGAATTCCCAAGTCACTACCCGTCCAAGTTTCAAACTTTAACTTCTATTATCCAACTCTTATCACTTTAGTTCAGATAGATGTCACATTTAAACCCAGTAACCAATCGTAAACATTTCCCAAAGAAACATAAATTCCATTCATCTGACAAAACTTACAGCCCTCGTCTTTCACGGGGCGGACATCAACAAAATAAACAGCGATACCGAGATTACCACCAGATTACCTCCGATCCTGGATAAATTACCATCACTGAGACCGTACAGAAGATCTAATTCCAGATACCTTCCTCTGATCAATTATACCTACAGACCAAAAAGGATTTTTTTATAAAACAACACGCCATCAAATATCTCGTCTGTCTCACAGCTGGGCAGTAAAACAAGGAGCTGATATGCAATGAATACGGACGATATTTCCAAGCATACTTTTTCTGTACACAATTCTCCTTTCAAGAGATACAACTCTGCCGTCAGCGTTAATCAATATGGAAAACGTCCCCTTCAATTGGTTTCTGCTGGAAATCTCTCTCGATGATTTACCTTTAGCTATTGCATTAGCCTTGCTATAGCTAGCTCAGCAAAATTCGACAAGACATGGTCACAAATTTACTTCTGACAGGCAATTTGTTTTCTTCGATAAATGGCCGTTAGGAATGGCACAACTACAATGGCGCCAAACAATATGGCAGACAAATCAAGTCAATATTTTCGACAAAATTTGACTCTAGTTTTGACCTTGTTCTGCCATGGTCGTACTTTAACTTACAGTGAAATATTGATTTTTCCGTTTGCAAAAGTCTCAACTGAACACAATCCGAGCTAGCTTGCAATTCATGCTGGTGAAAGTGGACATAGAGTGCAAGTTCTAAATAACAGCTAACCAGTTTCCGTGAAGATCCGGGGTAGAATAGGTCTTCAGCAACCCATGCTTGCCGTAAAAGGTGACTATGCTTGTCGTAAGAGACAAGTAATGGGATCGGGTGGTCAGGCTGATTTGGTTGATATATGTCATCGTATCCCAATTGCGTGGATCGATGCTCATGTCAATCACAGGATTGTCTGGTCCAGACTTGATTATTGATACAGACTGCTGTCATATAGCTGGGATATTGCTGAACATGGTGTTTAACAACAAACAAACAAACAAACAAATCAGTGGCTGAGAGATTTGTGATATCATTTGATTGTGACGTCATGGTACCAGGTGATGTCACAATGACTTTCATTGCAGGACGTATCCCAATTGCGTGGATCGATGCTCATGATTTCACTGGATTGTCTGATCCAGAC
Organism: Haliotis cracherodii; assembly: GCF_022045235.1. NCBI lineage: Eukaryota > Metazoa > Mollusca > Gastropoda > Lepetellida > Haliotidae > Haliotis > Haliotis cracherodii. The sequence goes on from NW_027266269.1 coordinate 22,596,814, forward strand.
TTGATTATATACAGACCGCTGTCATATAGATGGAATATCGCTGAGTGTGGCGTTTAACAACAAACAAACAAACATTGCAGGAATAGAGATATCTAGAGGATATCTCTTGATCTCAACCAAGCCTTCTCTCATGAGGATGATAAAATGTTTTTGAGCAAGCTCTGGCATAACAATCTGTAAAAAAAACAAGAAGTCGCAGGAAGGAAGAAAGGAAGGTAGGAGGGGAAGAGGAGAAAAGCTTATGACAACAAATCAACTTGGGATCAATGTCAATCTAATCCCCTATCCCTTATATTCAAAGACAAGCCCAAGGGCGAAAAATACCACACGAAACATAAGTCTATCATGCTCCCAGTAAAACCATTAGCCAGTGCTGATGTAAGATACCTGGTGATCGGAATCAATGCATCACAGCAGGGCACTGGCAACAGAAAGTTAACATAACTGTGCGATACACTTGAAGATGGGATTAATATCCAGGCTATCTTTACAAACATAAATCAGTTCAGAAAATTGCTGGGTGGGTGAGTGAGTGAGTTGGGTTTAATGCCGCTTTGAACAGTATTCCAGTTATGTCACGGCGTGTCAGCTTAATGTGGGATGAAATCCCGAGGTGATGCAGGTCTCAGACGTTTACCACTTCGGTGAAACCCATGAGCATGGGTATGGTACTGACAAACCTAGAAACATAATCGGGGCGAAACGGGATTCGAACCTACAATAAAACAAATTGTGCATCTTTTACAACTGGACCATCCGTGGTGGGTGAGGGTTTGTTTGTTGTTTAACGCCGCACTCAGCAATATTCCAGCTATATGACGGCACTCTGTAAATAATCGAGTCTGGGCCAGACAATCCAGTGATTGATATCATGAGCATCGATCCACGCAATTGGGATCTATGACATGCATCGACCAGGTCAGCAAGCCTGACCACCTGATCACGTTAGTCACCTCTTACGACAAGCATAGTCGCCTTTTACAGCAAGCATGGGTTACTGAAGACCTATTCTACCCTGGATCATCACGGATCTGATGGGCGAGTGAAGCACAGCCAGTAATAACAGATTCTATAAAACACAGCTCCAATCTACAAACACAACCATGCTTAAGAGTGCAAGAGTTTGGTTTTTCAGTGCTTTTTGCAATATTCCAGCAATATCCAGCCTTACAGCTTCATACATCACGTGGGGAATAGAACGCTGGTGCCGTTGTACAAAGTGATCTTAGCGCTAAGGTGGATTGTAACTGCCATACCATAACACAGACTTATGACAGTCGTAGCAACAGTACCCTGGTCTTCATCGTCACAGGCAAACACTCTACTGCTACCTAGTCCTGCACCATGGCCGTGGAATATATTTATTTTATGAAAAAAAAAAATTCTAGAAATGCATACAAAAGCAAGTCTAGCCAGCTCAAACTAGCTCTATTCCAAATCAGCATAGGGAATATTTTTTTATTTTTTTAGAGTCAAGAAGGATATTGTGTAATATAAGATTTCAGAGACTAAATGTTAGTCTACCTGCTACCCTACCAGGTCAATTTTCTCCCAATCATTCCCTGACGTCAAAATAAACCTCTCTGGTTACGGTTTAAATAAGCGCCATTTTTTTATGTTGAACAATTCATACATAGAATACGGTATTTATTGTGCATTTGAATTCCCTTACTGCAGACATGCTGTTCAATCATTCTCTATTTCGGTTGTCTTGTGAAGAAATATTGAAGGTGGAAACAGTGACGGATTCAAATTACAAATGTCAGATGCCAGTGAAGCCAATTCTGAAACCCAGGAAGCAAATCCTCACTGGAAAAGCGACACATGAAAAGGAAATTACATTTTCAACAGATTCTCACTCGCAAATACATCTCCATTGATATATCATTTTCCAACAAAAATCTAAATGACTAATCAAAACTTTGACTGATAAAGGATCTCAATTCCTCACTGAAATATTGCAAACGTGAGAAAAAAGACATTTCCATACCACTGCTTGTCATGAAAAATCAATCTAAAAAACAAACCTTATTTGTTTTTTGTCAAACTACATTATGAAACATGCAAAAACAACACTGAAATAGAGCTGAACCTTACAAAATACTACTTTCCCAAAACGAAATCCTACTTTCCCAACAACTATCATTCTTTTTATCAGAAGACAAAGATGACGTGGAAATCTCAGAAAATCAGATGTGCGGCTTCTCAACTCATCTTCCATGTTAGCGCAAACCTTGGCCAGTGAGCATAACACGTTCCTTCAGCCCGACATGCTGGCTGACATTTTTTTGGTTTGTATTTCAGTGGGGCATGACAGAGACAGATTTCCAGATTTATTGCGCCTTGAAATTCAGCTGTTTTTGCTCCGCCTAGATGAAGGATTGGGCGAACTGAAACACGTCTGAAACCTAGAAACATGATTGGAGAAAGTTGTGGACTTGGAAGCAGAAAAAAAGGGAATGCTGAGACTTTGATTTCACCAGATCCACAAAACCAATCTGTGACAATTACCGCCGCTACCGTGGCAACCAGACGGAACTCTGCCTCAATTCTAATGTACTCCAGCTCTTAATGGACTTGTAGGTAAATATTTGAAACTACAGTGTTGAATTATTACCATGGGAGCAGTTCTGATTGGGTGTTGCACAGATCTAGCTATATATAAGACAGTATAGTGTTATTGACACGTATACAACTTGATGATGCAAGAATCAAAATTCAAAGAGCTAGTTTATGTCTGGTTGCTATGTCTTAAGATAATTATAATAAAGGTTTTCTCTTAAGTGTCTTTGTCATGCATTAAATCATATGTTGACAAAGATCAAAAAGACAAGTTAAAAGCAGAAGTTTGAAAGTCTTGTTTCCATGGGGATTCCATCTTAGAATTGATCTCCAGCAACCTTTGCTGGTTGTAAGAGATGACTAAATGGATTGGGGGTCAAAAAGGTGACTAGGTTAATTGAGTGTCATCGTGTCCCCATGGCATGGATCGTTGCTCAAAATACCAGTCACTGGATTGTCTGGTTCAAACTTGATTATTCACAGGCCGCCATCATATAGTTTGAATATTGCTGAGTGTGGCGCTGAACAAGAAATAAACAGAAATGAATGAAAGTGCTGAAATGCTTTTAGTTTTAGAAAGTGAAACAGGGCCAATAGCATTGCAGTCCAGACAGAGTTCAGCGTACCTGCGCCAATATCCCTGCAACCACCCCCATCAGCCTGTTATCAACATCCCCACACCCATGCCCTTACAACCACACCCTGTGAACTTAGTCTCGTCACCCCATAAACACAACCCCACTTGACCATCTACCCATCATGCCTGCCATCACAGATCCATGCTACCATCCTTCCAACTCCTCTCATGACGAACACCTGATACACTATGATTCACGGGATGAACTTACACACATTCCTTAAGTCTTTGTGAGTGAGTGAGGGTTGATTTATGCTGCTTTTAGCCATACTCCAGCAATATCACAGCAATATTCCAGCAACATTTCAGCCATATCACAGCAATATCACAGCAACATTCCAGCTATATCACAGCAATATCACAGCAATATTCCAGCAACATTCCAGCAACATTTCAGCTATATCACAGCAATATCACAGCAATATTCCAGCAACATTTCAGCAATATCACAGCAATATCACAGCAATATTCCAGCTATATCACAGCAATATCACAGCAATATTCCAGCAATATCAGCAACATTTCAGCCATATCACAGCAATATCACAGCAATATTCCAGCAATATCAGCAACATTCCAGCAATATCACAACAATTTTCGTGCAATATTTAAGCAATGTCACAGCAAGGGACTCCAGTAACAGGTTTCACATTTGTACCCATGTGGGAAATCGAACACAGGCTCTTGGCGTGATGAGCGAACGCTTTAACCACTGGACTACCCTACCCAAACCCCGTCAAGTCTTCTACAACATTCACAACCCACAGAAGAATCTTAGCCCTCAATACAGTCTTTGTTCTGCAGTTCTGACAAGACTACCACATGATTCACTTGACAGGATCATTTCTCCCTCAACTGACTCTTGACAACAGAATTCAGTTACTTGAGGCAGCCATTTCATGCTTGAGGACACCAGCAGTATGATGGCAGCTCATCTGCTGAGGAGATGTGCCTCCTGAACACAGACTGCGCTGACACTGAACCAGTGTGGGGTGATGACCATGCTGTTGCTATGCAAGGTCCAGTTTGGGTCAGAGATCCGTGGAGATCAAGATGGCTGGATATGTTTGCATGGGCAGCAGTCTCTCTGACTGTCTATATTCAACTAGTTATGATCGTCATAACTGTTTAGTGAGAAAGGAACAATCAGTTTGGGCCAGAGGGCCCTTGATGCCAATAGTCAATTGACCCTTGATGCCAATGATCAGTTGGGCCCTTGATGCAAATGATCAGTTGGGCCCTTGATGCCAATGACCAGTTTGGGCCTTGATGCCAAAGATCAGTTGGGCCTTGATGCCAATGATCAGTTGGGCCCTTGATGCCAATAATCAGTTGGGCCCTTCATGCCAATGACCAGTTTGGGCCTTGATGCCAATGATCAGTTGGGCCTTGATGCCAATGATCAGTTGGGCCCTTGATGCCAATGATCAGTTGGGCCCTTGATGCCAATGATCAGTTGGGCCTTGATGCCAATGATCAGTTGGGCCTTGATGCCAATGATCAGTTGGGCCCTTGATGCCAATGACCAGTTGGGCCTTGATGCCAATGGTCAGTTGGGCCTTGATGCCAATAACCAGTTGGGCCTTGATGCCAATGATCAGTTGGGCCTTGATGCCAATGATCAGTTGAGCCCTTGATGCCAATGATCAGTTGGGCCCTTGATGCCAATGATCAGTTGGGCCTTGATGCCAATGATCAGTTGGGCCTTGATGCCAATGATCAGTTGGGCCCTTGATGCCAATGATCAGTTGGGCCCTGATGCCAATGATCAGTTGGGCCTTGATGCCAATGATCAGTTGGGCCCTTGATGCCAATGATCAGTTGGGCCCTTGATGCCAATGACCAGTTGGGCCCTGATGCCAATGATCAGTTGGGCCTTGATGCCAATGATCAGTTGGGCCTTGATGCCAATAATAAGGTTGGATCTGAAGGACAACCCAAAGTTGCTCCCTGGCCCTGAAGGAGTAACATCATACCCCAAACACTGCTGACCAAAACTCACACCATCCAAAACATTTTCCTCCAGACATCAATTGTACCTGTGCCAATTCAATATATTTCTGCATCCAAGTTACCCCAAATATTCCGGACAGAACATCACAGACATGAAGTCATGAATCCAAGGTCACCCATGTGAATCTTGACACCTTCCAGATAGGATTTCCCTCAACAATGTGAAGGTGGAAAGTAATATCGTGGGCCATTGGCAGTCAATAATGTGAGAAATGGACTGGAATTCTCACTTGATCTGTGATGAAAAGATTGCTGCCTTGTGCCTCCAGGCAACACCAGCGATGGGCGTCTGTCCATGTATCATTGTTACATTTATAAAGGGAATGAGTACAAGGTCTTAGTGATGTCACTTCACTGGTATGAGAGACATTCTCAAGGGGCCTAACATGTAAGAATGAGTTCTTGGGAAAATAGTATTCATCAATATGTGACTTTTAATATCCAATAATTGCAACATGTCTGTATTATACAGAAGTTCTCACATGAATGGTCCATAACTCATTTTTTCATTGCATCAAACTGTTTCCAATTCCTTCTACACCTACCAGTCTTATAATTCAATTTTCATCTGATTCTCTAAATTGAAAAAAAGTCAATAGTTTTTTAAGAAAATGAATGAATTTGAGTCACATCTGCTTTAAAGAACTCAACTGTCATTTTTTGCACCAAAAAATGTATATTTGGATCTGTAAAATCAATAAAATATGCAGTACCGCAACCTGCCCCCACTTGACAAACACATTACAAGCCCTTGACGCAGATAACATGATTTTAATTTTATCCTTGACCTTTATTTAGTTAAATATTGAACACTTTCTCCCTTGGCAACCATCCTTCATGTATACAGATGAGGGAGCAAGGATGCTTGTACATCCATGCCTATTCACAGTCGAAACTCGTACGTATCTACACAAAGAATTGAGGACAGGAAGCCCAGAAACCGAAAAAGAAATAAATGCAATTTTCGTGTCAGCAGTACTTGACTTTGAGCAACATCCACTTTGGGAACAGGCACAGGATAAATTTTACTAATGGCCTTGTAACCCTATCGACAGCTCGGCTCAAAATCCCATCCCCAAAAATAAGATGGAGAAAATACTAGCGCTCCTACAACTGATAACAAGCTTAGTGACAGAAGTAACCTGAAAGCTTATAATAACTCGGAAGGGAGGTAATTATGACTGACAAGCTGCCTTAAGCCACCATCTCAATAATGAGTTACTTCTTATGATTTCTGTAAAACTAGCCCAGGGGGTGAATTACGGACTCATCCAACAGATCCCTTTTGTCTACATGTTATTATTGATGTAGGTAATTGTAAATTGAATTCAGCTTCATATGCAGATATTCAATTGTATCTTGCCAATTTTACATCCTCATCGTGTCTGCCTGGTAAAAGATGGCACCAATTGTTGATACTATCTGGCATGAAACTTATATTATATTGTTATCTAAAACCATTCATTATTACTGAGTAGCTTTCAAATAAAAGTATCAGCTATTACTTTTAATAGCTTGGATGAGTTATAGCACAAATACCACATTAATAACCCTTCATAAAAAATACAACCAAGACAAGACGACTCCATGTTGCATTTGTAATAATGTGTTGTGTGGAATACCCTAGCAACTCAATCTTCTTCTATTTCACGAGTAATGCATTGCGAGCCTCAGCTGTAATCAGACAGAGACCAGATGTTGACTTGCAAGTGCATAAAAAAATGTTGGGGGGCAAAAATACCTGATGCAAAAATAAACTTGTTCATTAGAAAGTTTGAGATGGGATTCCTGAGTGACTGTGTTTCTCTCATCTGTCTTCCATTGGTCTTTGTGAGTTCAGATGTAATAGCGCTGGGATCTGCGGCTACTTATCCACTCGTTTCAGTCACAGACAAACAAGCTGCTCGTTCGACTTCCTGGTGATAAACGAGACGTAGAATTGGACACGAAAGTTTCACGCAATTACTCTATTCATAATTTGTTCCTTTTCTTTCCAAAGGAACTTTTTTCCAAGACATGTTTACATGAAGAACTTTTTCCTCACCTCCCTTTATGCTGGCATGTTTTATATGTCTGTGTCGTAAATAATGAAAATAATTCCGGCCTGAAAGTCTTTGGGGTTAACATCATAGTATATTTAGCTTTGAGAAAATCTGTAATCTTCTCTCATCACATACGTAAATGCAGCTATGGTGATAGCCAAGAAAAGCAAAATATGGCAATCACTGTTAATGCATATTACCGTATTCGCCGTAACATGCTACCTGGGTGTATAGACATTTGACAAAGGGTACGCTTATTAAAACTATTGGTTCAAACATTGATGAAGCTCAAATGTTTTGATAATAGTGATGGTGCCATACCCCTTCAATACTGCTGTGGTTTCAAAAAAAGATCTGTGCATAAACCATAAAATATGGACTGTCATGTCAATACTTTAGCATTGTATGGAGCCCTTAGAGATTACTTACAGATCATCACTGCTTACCTGTTCTCGTGTTTTTTGGTGCCTTTGCATGTGTTTGTGATGGGTGCCACTGGAGGGGCAGGATACGCTCACCTTTCGTGAATACCAGGTATAATCACTATTTGATAGTGAATCATACTATACTCGTGATACAGTCAGAATCGTACAATCGACTCTTTTGAAGATTTGGTTTGGCAATGGAAAGGGCTTTGTCGCTGTTATTTACAAGAAGGTATAGAGGTTGGTCAGAGGGAGCTTATTGGTGTGGGTGCTTTATACAGTAAATACGGTACTTCTGTTTGCATGTTTTTAATCAAAGTATTTCTATCTGAAACAACTAACCTTACATGTTCTAACAAACCCATGTAAGCCATATATGCCTGACAACATGTTCCAGGGTATCAGGACTTCTAAACAAGACTAATTATTAGCATTGTTTGTGTCAAAAATAAACCCAGTAAATCCTTGTAGGAGCCCATGTACCGTATTCCTTACAACACATCTAGTCCGCTATGACCCTGAATTAGCTTCTGATGTACTCGATGGCATTTCTCTCTTTTAATAATTGAGAGAGTAGGAAAAAGCGACACGTCAATGAAATATGCGTTGCGTTCTTGACGTACACTAATATCAGTCCTATTCTCATCACCATACCAGGATGACATCGCACATGCAGACATTGCGGTGATGAAGGTGAAGATGGCACTATGTACTGGCGATGTGTGACATACGTTACATGTTGGCATGAAGCTGATGACAATCACTGATGTGCTGTTACTGATGATGATACATAGTTGTGCTGCAAATAGTATATCCATGGAGTCATGGCAGCCATTGCTTGCAGAAGAATCGTGTACTTACCTGAAACAAAAGAAATATAATTAAAATATGTGATGAAATTTATCTACAGGCAGCTTAATACATAAATAACAACAATCTGATGTCAAGGAATATGTCAAAACATAAAATGTTCAAATAAGATAATGTCAAAAATATGATAATTTCAATAAAATGATGTGAAAATTATGGTAATGTCAACGACATTATTCAGTCAAAAAAAAGATACTGTCAAAAATATGATAATCTCAAATATATAATAATGTTTAAAAAATATGATAATGTTAAGAATCACATCATCAGTGTCTCCGATTTTGCAGCAGACACCATCGACTGACACGTGATTATCGATGCTAATAATTGCAACATTACACATGTTTAATCAATCCTCTCGCACAAATTAAACCAAACAGCAGTTGTCATATTAACAAAAATCTTTAACAAAACTACATCCCACATCATGATTATTCATAGAGTTTTAGTTGAGAGCGATTCCGAACATTGACAGAGTTTATCGCTAAACTGACACGATTTGGCCTCTGTGCACTTTTAACACTTCGAAATAATATTTCAGAAATTTTCAAGAGTTTCTGCTAGTATTGAAATGTGTCACAATTCAGTTTTTCTCCAAATTTGATTGATTCAATGCCTGTAGGAATACACGGCCATGATGTAATCTTGATTGATTAAACAATTTTTTGTGCACTCAAACTTATATCCATTGCCTGGGGCTAACTAATGTCACTCATTATTCAATACACGCAAAGCTGGAGGATATTGTAAACATCCCTTGCAAGCCATTACAAGATCTTGTCATCAATGCTGTTTGTATTTTTTTACTAATGAGCTACAAGATACATAGATGTTTTTAGAGAGCAGTTGATCAAATTGTCCCAGCAAGCTGATTAGCAGAAACAAATATTACTAGGGATGAGAATTGGGTTTTTACAACAACAAAAACACACTGAAAGTTAGCCAGGGGTCTTGGGAACTATATGATTTGTGTGTATCTTGTAATGGTATAAATTACAAAAGTGACCCTTATCGTAATAAAATCTGCAGAATATTCGCACCCCGATACGCACTCATTTCTTCTGTACTCTCGAACCAGGATGCAACACTCATTAACACAGGTACATGTAGTTTGCATCAACCTCAAATCCTGTCAATTTACGCCAAAATAAAATGTGCTCTTTACTCGACTGTTTATATTTATCTCTGAGAAAGTTATCATTTTCTCTAAATCTAACCACAATTAATACCTACATCAACCTAGCTACACTATCTTCCCACCACTGACACCTTCCATATTACATTAACATGATCCCTGTCGGGAATCAGGGACGAAGGAGGGACCCGGCAATCTATGCCAGTCGTATGAGAAGACTTAATGGATATTAGGTGGTCACTCTCAGGGACTCCCGGGGACCTGGCAGCTGGAGTTGCTCATAATATCAATCACTTGTTTGTCTGTTCAGAATCTATTATATTTGGGCTGCTGTCATAAAGCTGAATTAGTACCATCATATTCCAGTTGTGTGGATCGATGCTTATCGTGTCAATCACTGGATTGTCTGTCTAGACTTGATTATTTACAGACATCCTTCATGTAGCTGGAATATTGCTGAGTGTGGTTTTAAACAACCATTCAAAAAAATAAACAAACAAACAAACATTGTGTAGGTTATCAGGATAGCCTGGCCATGCTCTGGGTTTCACCAAAGTTGTAAGCATCATCCAGCTGACATTTTGTAACTGAAATGATGTTCAAAGTTAAACTTCACTCACTCTCAGAGAAGACCAGAAGTAAAAGCCCCATGGACTTCAATGGAACCAAAGTTGATTTCAGATCAATCTACCGTTAAAACTCACTCACTCACTCAAGAAATCACTCACTCCGCCGAACACTCACTCACTTACTCACTTTCGAAATCATTCGCGCAAGAAATCACTCTCAAGAAATCACTCACTCACTTTCGAAATCATTCACTCAAGAAATCACTCTCAAGAAATCACTCACTCACTCACTCAGCCAAACACTCACTCACACCCTCACTCACTCGAAAAAACTAGCTACATGTTCTGTGGGCTTGAATGAAACCAAACTAAAATTCCGATCGATGAAGAAAAAGCTCTTCAAACCTACAACACACAGACTGACTTTCTAACTACAACACACATACAGCGATCACCGACTTGCTAACTACAAAACAATCAAGAATTATGACATAGGGCAACAGCTTTCTTCCAAAAAGATGGCCGTCTGCTTCACGTCTTGAGCAGGCCTCCTTGGGCATGAGATTTACTCGGCTGAACAGACGGATTAATCTGCTCTACAGCACAAAAAAGTTGATTTACGGCAACTTCTTGCAAGGTTCCGCTTCGGCACATGGAGTTGAAATTTACAAATGGAACACGAAATGGCTCGCAGGTGCTAAGTGCTCTGTGGTAGTGTGAAACATGACTCCGTCTGTAGATACTTAGGTATACCTATAGGAATTAAGTACCACTCTAAATGAGAACGAGCTCTTTGGGGATACCAGAAGAACTCTACCCCCACATGTGCCTCCTTCTCCTCTCGCCACCCCCCCCATCCTCCACATCAGTGTGTGCCTCTCCCCCCCCCCCCCTGGAGATTCTCAGGTACAATTGGTCGTCAGTCTCCAGGCCTCATCCTGTGTATTTTGAAGTCGGAGCACGGCAGAGGTACATATCTCCTGTGGGCATACCGGATAAGAACTGGTCCCCTGCAACCTACGCTGGTCATAAGGCGACATAGTGCTTCAGGTGGTTGGGCGTGTGGACTAACACTTCGTTTGGAAAACATTTCTTCAAAATAAGTGTAATCTATTTTTTTCAAAAGAACCTTTCCTCCCCTGCTGTTTTGTGGAAACAAGGAAACTAGACTTGCTTAAGTTTGATTTAGACTTGCCACGACTTATAGTAAAAAAAGATTTAGAAACTTATATGTATACGTTTAAAGTTTCATCAAGACTTGCCAAAGCTTTAAGTAAATATTCTTTAGATTGTTATAAATAGACATATTTCACACTCATGGCGCAGACCATCAGGCTTCATACTTCATCGTACTCTGATGGCATGGATTGGTGCTCATTATATCGACCACAGAATTGTCTACCTGAGATTATATCATTTACAAGCCGCTGTCACACTTCTGGAATATTACCGAATGTGGCATTAAAACAAAGACAACAACTATAAAACTGCAAAAGTGGAAATACCATCAGGCATGGAAACAGAATTTTGGAAAGTGGGCTACACATTAGAGGAATGCATATATCTTAGGGGGAAACTGCAAACAGAAGTAAGAAAATCTCTGGATCATGAAGTATCAGGACAACCGTGGATTGTCAAAAAGCAGGTTAATTCCATACAGTAAAAACATATCACTATCAGGTGCGAATTACACGGCAATCAGCGCCGTCACTATCCCTTCACTGGGAGTTCCCATGGCGCTTATTTCAGACAAGTCAAAACTGACAGCGATTTGATAGGGGCTGCTGGGAAAGTTAACCCAGGACAATTTGATATCATCCATGTTTGTTTTTCTGTGCGCTAATATGAAGTGTGTTTGTCTGAGGTAATCGATGCTGACATACATATCTATACACATGTCAAGTCTATTTCAGGAGTCTGTTCATGAGGTTTCCGCTGTGTGGATAACACAAACGTGAAATTAACGTCATTACACATCTCAACAACTCATGTTTCTAATTCTCAACTGAACTGGACAAGATTTCTCCTTTTCGTAAACATCACATTCTCACACATGACGAAAATCTTTTAACTGGAATAACGCAGAGTTTGAGGTTAAACATCAAAATAGCATGTGTATGTAAAAACTGAAACTTTAATAAACACGAAAAATCTCGACCAAAGTGGATAACTTTTTTCAGCCATACTTGTAACGGTCCCAGTCACAGCATGATGGGTCTCTTGCACAATAAATGATTAATTCTTGATTCTTAGTCAAAACTAAGATTTTTGTTTGTTTGTCTATTGTTTAACACCGCACTCAGCAATATTCCAGCTATATGACGGCGGTCTGTAAATAATCAAGTCTGGACCAGACAATCCAGTGATTGACATCATGAGCATCGATCCACGCAATCGGGATACAATGACATGCAACAACCAAGTCATCAAGCCTGACCAACCGATCCCATTAGTCGCCTCTTACGACAAGCATAGTCGTTTTTACGGCAAGCATGGGTTGCTGAAGACCAATTCTACCCCTGATCTTCACAGTCCTGAGAATGATAGCATGTTTGTGACTGAAAAAAATTCTTTATAAATCTTCGAAATTTTCCTGATGAGCAAAGTATTATTTTTAGTGCATGTTATTCAATCATTCCTCCGATCACTCACTCACTCCTCTTGATTCCTTCCTCACTCACTCACTCACTCCAAACAAACAAATTAGCGTTCTACTATCACAAACTCAAAGGTATCAACACTGCATTCCCGAACACAACTTCTAAAAAACCAATACAGCTTATTTATTGAAAAAAACACCCATCCTTTGACACCCAAAACCGAAGATGTATTTCCCTTAATGAAGAAGTGTGCAAACACGCCACACACGTGTGTCACCCAATACACACATATTACTCACAGGGCGATAAGATCTGTACTTCCCAATCACCATCATCTCTCAAATTATTGACAGATGGGCTAATAGCAAACGGTATGAAATATGCTCTGTGAAATGTGCTAGTGATCCCCTGGCAGGCTTGGAGAAGTCAAGCACAGTAGATTCTTATCACCTGCTGTTCCAAACATCCACCAAAACAGTCAGGCTTGTGTGAAATTACACGGGGCTCCCCACCCCCAATGACTGCCACATGGGCCGGCTTCTGTTGCCTGAAGCTCACATCTTTCCTAGCCTTGCTCCAAGGCTCACTGAAGGATAAGTCCATGGATGTGTTGTAATTCTTTCCTCTTAACAGGCAAGTTTAGATATGTGGACTGTAAGGACTCCAGTCTCTTTTAGGGACAACTTGTTCTTGTTATTTACATAATTAGGAATTATGATTTAAACTTATAATTATTGCCTTAGAGTCCTGTGCAAGTCTAACATCTTTCCCCGCTTACACATCTTCGGAAAAATGATGTTTAAGTTTAATACAGTTTCACAAGGGGTGGAATATAGTTCAAGTCTTACCTTGATAAAGATGTTTGTCGATTTTGTAGGTTTGGAAGCATACTTACCGTTTTCACAAAAAAATGCAACGTTTGAACATTTGAGTATTCTTGTTTGGTGAAATAAATAGTCCTCTACTGCATAAAACATTGTAGTCTTTCACTATAAGTAGCCATTTACAGAATAAAACATTGTAGCTTTCTACCATAAGTAGCCCTTTATGGCATAAAACATTGTAGCTTTTCACCATAAATGGTCCTTTACAGAATAAAACATTGAAGCTTTTCACCCCTTAACAGCAGTGTTTGAAATAAGCGCCTGCCCCACAGTCTGAGAGAACTTTGAAAAGTTGCACGCTTGATGGCTGGGGGTTAAAGCCAGTAAGTCGACAATCCACCAGTTTATTGTAATTTTCTGAGAACTAACATTAAACAGATCATACCGTTTTGTTACACTTGTTTGTTAGTCTAGAATAGTCTGGTAACTTTCCAATGTTGCCAGTCTGGTTGTCTGGCTGAAATTTGGGAGATTTTTATACAATGTTAAGAGTAATGAACTTCTTGTTGTTTATTGATATTTCCAACCAGTAGCAACCGTTGAGTATCATATGTACAAAGATTCTGAGGTGTGTCCGGTCATAACTCCAAGCCTTTTGTGAAGGGGATTTAGTTCCAGGTCATCAAAACTTCATGTCATTTCACTTAAGTTGTTCCGACTTATGTCTGAGCTAGCCATCAACATACTTCGCAATCAGTCACCTGACAAAAACATTGACAATTGAGATTATTTTGGCATCATTGTGTTCGCTTTTTGACTGACGACATACAAGATTGATTCTCTGTATTTGTGGGTCATGCCTATCTGAGTTTTGATGGATACAAATGACATGTCAGAGGAAGTTTTTGGGACCAGCTTGGCTAAAAAGTCGCAATATGCTTCAAAACTATGCTTTGTTGTTGCTGATAAAAATATAGTCCATTTTACCATCATAACATCGTGAGAGCTGTGAAGAAAACACATCCTGTTGTGCATGAAATGTTGTGAAGATGTTGCGCAGATGTGCAGCAACGTTGGGCAGGTCAAGACGTAACCAGATGTGCGTGAAACATGCATCACAAGAGTATCTGCCTCTTCTGATTGGATGTTCCTTCAATAATTCATGGAAAACTCAATCCAACTAATTACAGGAATCATGTCCCATTCCATCCTTCATTCAGGGGGCCATTAGTTGTTGCGGTGGCTGATTAAGATGTTGATTCAGTTTTGACACCGTCTCTATAATATGAATTGGACGGACACCTTTGACACTTCTCATGCAAAGAATATCCAAATACCAAATACCCTTCCACATAACCTAATCAGACGCACTAAAAGACACAGCTATTTTCCTGGAAGGACCCTGTCTTGCACCACCATTTTTCACAGACCAAATACGCACTCTTCAACTTGTGAGACAAAAAACTCCAAGTGTCCACCATTTTGCAACCCTCCTATGAGGAATATCAACAGTATCCAATTACGATTTTTTGCATCAGGCCATTAGTTGATTTGTGAGTGGCTGGGGATATTTGGTGGATCTTTACGATTCAATCTGTGAAGTTATCCACAAATCTGGCTACTGAATTTCTGACAAATCTTGCAAGGCTTTTCTGCCATAAATATGGGCCAGGAATGTAGGCATATAACAATGACTGGGCCTATCTTGTCAATGGGGATCTTACAGGATATGAAAGGTCAGTCTGATATGGGTAGAGATTGACCATTTTATCTTCTACTGGTTGGGATTCTTATAAAAAAAATACCTTGGCTCATGGGGAGTTTGAAAAAGCAATTTTCGTCCATATAACCCCACCAGATGAGGATGCATAATCTGTCTTGTCTGTCCTGACTGGAATTAATTTTTTGTCTGAACGATGGGGTTGCTGTTGGGGTTGGGGTTGGGGTTGGGGTTGGGATTGCTGTTGGGGTTGCTGTTGGGATTGCTGTTGGGGTTGGGGTTGGGGTTGGGGTTACAAATTCCACAGAGACAAAAAATAAACTTATCTCATTTTTCAAGAATTACATCAACACACTGAAAAGACATTTGGACAAATTTGACAAAGAGCAACATATTGTATGAATTATCTGTAAAATGAATACAATGTTTATCACTTATTGAGTTCCTTAGCAACCAACCATTTGATACTCTTGGGATGATTTGAAAAAAAAAAATATCGAAAAAAATAGGAAAAAAATAATTTTGCATCAGGTTTCACAATATCTGAAGAATTGTTGAGTGGACGAAGTGGACGTAATGAAACAAGGAGGATGTGAAATAAAGTTCACTTGTGCTACTCCTCCCTTCAAAGAAAAATGTTCAGGCTGTGACCGGAAAAATATTGTGATTCTAAAGCAATTCCTAGGTGTGTTTCGCTGCTTTTAGCAATATTATATCGGTAATATCCCAGCAGGGGGCCACCCTCATTAGGGTTCTACCATACTGCAGTTGACACATCTGGGAATCGAACCAGTATTGTGATGATCAGCAAGTGCTTGAACTACAGGGCTATCCACTTAATCTCATTCCAATGTACAAAAAGTTGTCATGAATACATCTGTGCATAAGCTATCATTTCTACACGTGAAATCATGCAATTTATATCTCATAAAGTAACATTTTAATCAATTAAATTGTAATAAATGAATTTTAAAATAAAAAAAATTCTTCATGTTATGAAATTAATTGTAAATATTATTATCAACAATATTTACTAAAACAAAAAAAGTTAAGGATCCTAAATATTTGGGGGAATATTTTTATGAAATTGTATACTCAATCTTCTGTAAAAATATCACCAAAAATATTCATGATCCCTAAAATTATTTGTTTGTATATTTACTCTCATTCAAATTATTAAAACGTTTCATAATTTGCATGATCAGAAACTTAGTTTTCAAGTGTCAAAAATTAACATTCCTTGCTGTTAATTTTTATTCATGAGAATTATCTCTACAACAAATGATTTGGGAATCAAGCTTTCGCATAGCTATCAGCTTGACACATTGTCCGAGGGTGATGTCATTCCGATTGAAGTGGCAGCTGGCACTGAATGCGGTGGACAAGGGAAATCATACCCCAACAGATTACGAGACAAATACACAACTGTCATCATGACACAGCTACTTCATCATCACTCGCATCCTACATCTCACGGAGGCACCGACTGCTAGCGATTCCTTGACGATCTTCTGTAGATGATCATCACTCGCATCCCACAATACATCTCACGGAGGCACCGACTGCTAGCGATTCCTTGACGATCTTCTGTAGATGATCATCACTCGCATCCCACAATACATCTAACGGAGGCACCGACTGCTAGCGATTCCTTGACGATCTTCTGTAGATGATGTGCAGATCGGATCCGAGAAGACGCCATTTTTAAGTTCTTTTCCCATTAATTAGGCGCACATCTGTGGCCTGGGGTGCAAGTCGCCAAGGTGGCGACACGAATGGTGACCTGTGTCATGTCAGGTGTTTCCAGAATGCAACACAATGGCGACAGGGCTGTTACGTTGGGGTTTAAAAAGGGGAGGATCATCAGTCTTTGTCAGGACTCTCTCAAGCAATGTAATCATTGTACACACTGTCTGCTTGAGTGTCCCTCAACCGTTTTTGAAATTAAATTAAAGTTCAGCTGTTGTATTCTGATATTCTTTGGCGGCTGACGGAAATGAAGCAACAGTTTTTCTCAGGAACATAAACAATACATTCAGATTTGCTGCGGCATCTTAGAAGTGAAATATTATATCATTTTTCGTTGTTGGATCATATACAATCTCCCTCTTAGAAGACACTACAAAGCAGGCATATCTTTGCAGCCTTATAACGTGATAATAGTGGTTTCAATATCAAATGTAGACAATTATTAGTCTTCATAGTCTGATATTATTTGTTTGTTTCTGATTAACACAGCACTCAGCAATATTCCAGCTATAAGAGTTAAACACTGCAAAAAGTTGTATCTGGACCAGACAATCCAGAAACTGACATCATGAGCATCGATCTATGCAATTGGGATACGAAGACAAGAATCAACCAAGTCAGCACCCGATCCCGTTAGTCTCCTCTTAAGACAAACATAGTCACCTCTTACGACAAGCATGGGTTGCTGAAGACCTATTCTCAACCCGGATCTTTACGATGTGAAATGCGACTGATGATTATTCTGATAGCGTAGATCATAGCTCATTCTCTCAATCACTGGTTTGTCTACAACATAAACATCCAATCCCCACTCTGTCCTACCTCATGAACAGAATGACATATCTGTAACCTTCTTCACCCTCTTGTTTCAAACGTTTTCAAATTATAACCATTTCAATAACACACAAAACAAAGGGGGATAACTGTTAGGAAGTAATCCTTAAATAGTGAGTGAGTGAGTGAGTGAGTGAGTGAGTATGGTTTTATGCCGCTTTTAGCAATATTCCAGCAATATCTTGGCAGGGTCACCAGAAATGGGCTTCACACATAGTACCCATGTTTGGGAATCGAACCCGGGTCTTCGGCGTGATGAGCGAACGCTTTAACCACTACGCTACCCGACCGCCCTAATCCTTAAATAGAGGAGGTTTTAAGTGTGGCCCAAGTTCATCCTTAGCTATATTACAACTTCGTGCTTGGACCCAGTTGAGATACAGCCCGTTGGTTGGTTTGTTGTTTAACGCCCCTCTCAGCAATATTCCAGCTGTACGACGGCGGTCCGTAAATAATTGAGTCGGGACCAGACAATCCAGTGATTAATATCATGAGCATAGATCCACACAATTGGGATCGATGACATGCATCAACCAGGTCAGTGAGCCTGACCACCCGATCCCGTTAGTCCCTCTTACGAGAAGCATAGTCGCCTTTTACGTCAAGAATAGGTTTCTGAAGACATATTCTACCCCGATTCTTCACAGGTCGGAATGGTTTCCAACCTATGCTTGCTAATTTGTATCGACGTAATGGATGGTTCATAGTCATCGTATCCAAATAGTGGAAAATGCTCCTGATATCAACCACTGGATTGTCTACTTGATTATTTACCGACTGCCATCAAACAAACTGAAATATTGCTGAGAGTGGCATGAAACAACAAACAAACAAAAGTACCAATTTTGGGTCAGGAGACCTGAATCTGTCCTTACAAGAACTAAATCAGTTCTATTTAACAGAACAAATCCATCGCTCTAAAAAGCTAAGGGTAAACACTCCAGACAGGCTACAACATAAATAAAATATCTGTCGACTACACCCAGCTGCTGATAGCTACTCATTCTGTGACCGACCACAGCTGTCCTCTGTCTGCCCGGAGGTAGAGACGTGTGTGTCGTGTGATGTGAATGTAAGCGGTCACTGATG
Organism: Haliotis cracherodii; assembly: GCF_022045235.1. NCBI lineage: Eukaryota > Metazoa > Mollusca > Gastropoda > Lepetellida > Haliotidae > Haliotis > Haliotis cracherodii. The sequence goes on from NW_027266269.1 coordinate 22,615,883, forward strand.
AATCTGCCCACTTGACCACATGAGAGGTTGTGGAGGAGGACCATCCACTTATCAAGAAACAAGTAGCCGAGGGCCTCTCAGGAATAACCATTTTTATCGGAGTCCTCAGGTCAGATCTGGTGTTTCATGCTATTACAGGCTGGGTCCAGATTGCCACTCTCCTCAGGGTTTCTAGGAGTCAGTTAGACTCACGTTTGGAGGCCTTGTATATCATTAAAGATAGTTTCCCAATCTTTCTCCTATTTTTGTGTTGGAAATGGATAAATTTAGATATTGAAGAACTTAAGTGTCGTGTATCGTTTGATGTCTGATGACAAATTTAGTGCTGGTAGCCTGGAACAGGCCAACCTCATGTCACACGACCTGGGAATTGAAGTTATTTTTGTAGACTCACCTGAGTGAGTGAGTGAGTAAGTGAGTGAGTGAGTGAGTGAGACCATCCGATCCCGTTCAACACCACTTACAACAAACGTGGGTTGAGTGAGTGAGTGAGTGAGTGAGTGAGTGAGTGAGACCATCCGATCCCGTTCAACACCACTTACAACAAACGTGGGTTGAGTGGGTGGGTGAGTGAGTGAGTGAGTGAGTGAGTGAGTGAGTGAGACCACCCGATCCCGTTCAACGCCTCTTACGACAAACATGGGTTGCTGAAGACTAATCCTTACCTGTAAGGTCACAGATTATACCTTCTAGTCAAGAGGGGAGTTAGAGTGGGGATTGGATGTTATTGCAGACAAACCAGTGGTTGATAGACTGAGCAACGATCCACACTATCATACCACAAAGACTAACAATAAGCCACATTTCATATTGCAAGCACCCAAGCCTCGATTTACCTCTTACAAGCTTAGGCCTAAATATCTTCCCAAGTCAAGAGACTTAACTGACGACGATAGTCAAGCTTCCATCCTTGCAAAACCGAGCAAGAATTTCTGAGATATATTGTGGTTGGACTAACCACTGCTAACAAATGTATGCATAGTCCAATCAAAATCTCGTAACGAAATCAACGTTTGGTTAAAAAAAAAACATTACGACTGCTGTGCAGATTTTGGTCGATCGTAGGATTTGCAAAGCATGTGTACCGCCAACTGGGCGTCAGCAGATAGTTTCCAAATCTTTTCATGTTTTTAATCAACTTTCTGTGTTGTGTGTTGTGCAATAATCCACATGCACTGGGTGTCTGAGGCAGGAAAAGTGAAACTTTTCTTTGATTAACTTTATTAGATCGTCTTGACTAAGTGCCACTATTTCATTTGAAGCAAATGCAAGTGATATGAGAGGTGGAATCTGATTGGTCAATAGACAGGACATAGAAAGGACATAACGTGTAATAGCCACTAAATTCTAGCCTAGTTCGGCAAGGGTGAAAACTTGACTTTTATAGTTAGTTAACTCCCTTGGCTCAGAAAGACGAGTCCCAGAATACGTAAGACATCATTAACAAGTAATAAACTTATCATTGGCTAAGCTGGCATCACTGGATATGCACAAACAGAAAATATATCACGTTTTTTTTTCATTAGAATGAGCGAAAAACACTCTCTACAAGAAATGAAAGTGTGATTAAAGCAAGATATTAGTGCTTTAGCCAAGTCAAGCCGCGTTAATCATATTTTCACTTTTTCGTCCAGCACTGGTTTAGAAGACAGAAGAAGTTAGCAATGTGCGTGATTACGTCTGTTCCTGGCAGTCACACCGCAGTGATAAGAATCAAGGGGATTTAATCTTGAGATTTAAATTTCCTGTCTGTCAGTTCAGCTACGATTTTGAATAAAGTATTTAAAGATTTGTGATGTGATGACATAAAACTATTTCCCTGCCAACTGAGAAATAGTGTTAGGGAAGATAGCGCCATATTGACTGAAATCGTCTGCTGTAATTTAAACTTTTCACATATTTTTTCAAATTCTTGATCATATTAGTTCAAATATTTTTAACAGTGATTAAGGAATTGAAATGCATTCATCACTGATTCTTTCGCAGATAGTAATCGTGACAAAAGAATTCAGCCAAACAAACGTGTTATGAATTTTCATGATTTTCATCTCTTAGCTGCAGACCCAAATATTTTTGGAAAAATGTTCTGATGACTCAATGAACCTTTAGAAAAAATGCTGATGCAAAAGCAAAGAAGTATGAGTTATATCCCTCGGAAAGGTAAATGCTTCTCTTCCATCAAGCTCGACCAAAAATTTAGAAAAAGTTTTAAAAACTCCAGTGTAAAACTTCATTTACTCAGTGTGGCCCAGTCATCTAAGGCGCTGTGATTCGCTGTGCAGAATTGCGTCCCTTGGGCAGACCAGAAACCGATGATTGTGGGTTTGAATCCCGGTTTGCCCCAATTATGTTTCTAGGATTGTCAGCGCCATATCCGTGCTCACGTGTTTCACCGAAGTGGTAAACGTCTGAGACCTGTCTGAGACCGTAACTCGCATACTTTTAACATAGACCCATGACAATCGTAGTATTAAGATCATTATGTAGATGCCTACTGAGCTCATAAGGGACTGGTCATTCATTGTAGGCAGGGGTGGGGGGTGGTCAGAGGGAATCAGTGGAGGGTCACCAAACAATATATTATGCCCTATAGAAGGGTCATAAAAAATAATACATACATTTGGGGAAGGTCAGGAAAAAATGACATTTTATGATAAAATATAAAGTGCTATTGACATGGGGAATAGCCCCCCAAAACTCACCCAGCCACCCCATACTAAATGACCTGTCCCTTAAACAAGCATAACATGAAACATTAAAAGTAACATGAATCACTACCAACTAACGACAAAATCCTCACAAAACATTATTAATATCTCAGTGCACAATGAGAGAAGTCCTCACCAAACCTCACTTGCTTAATCTCTAAACTACGAACTCAGGCAACAAATCCATTAACTACCAACTCAAGCAATAAATTTGTATCACATGGTCAGAACAATCTCCCCAAAGCCTTGAGGCAAGTCAAAGGAATTCAACATAAAATAATAAACTTTTCCTGGCATAGAAGGATCTGGCCTAAACACAATCCAAAAATTTCAAATCTTTGACTTATGAGTGAGATTTTTCTCATCTGTAAAACTCTTCTCATACGTTTTGAGTTGAGAGTCTTTAAGACTTTTAACTCAAATCTTCTGGGAAACTCTTCTGCCCCAAATTATCCCAGATTAACCACATATCGACAAGCAAATACTTCTGTTAAACAATTCAGTCTAAAGGTCTCCAGAGAGAGACAAGCAAGGTCTTCTGTTAAACTATTCAGTCTAAAGGTATCCACAGAGAGACAAGCAAGGACTTCTGTTAAACAATTCAGTCTAAAGGTCTCCAGAGAGAGACAAGCAAGGTCTTCTGTTAAACTATTCAGTCTTAAGGTATCCAGAGAGAGACTAGCAAGGTCTTCTGTTAAATTATTCAGTCTTAAGGTCTCCAGAGAGAGACTAGCAAGGTCTTCTGTTAAACTATTCAGTCTTAAGGTCTCCAGACAGAGACTAGCAAGGTCTTCTGTTAAACTATTCAGTCTAAAGGTCTCCAGAGAGACGAGCAATGGCCTTCTGTTAAACCATCCAGTCTAAAGGTATCCACAGAGAGACTAGCAATGGCCTTCTGTTAAACATTCAGTCTAAAGGTATCCTCAGAGAGACAAGCAAGGTCTTCTGTTAAACTATTCAGTCTAAAGGTCTCCAGAGAGAGACTAGCAAGGTCTTCTGTTAAACCATCCAGTCTAAAGGTATCCACAGAGAGAAAAGCAAGGTCTTCTGTTAAACCATTCAGTCTAAAGGTATCCACAGAGAGACAAGCAAGGTCTTCTGTTAAACTATTCAGTCTAAAGGTCTCCACAGAGAGACTAGCAAGGTCTTCTGTTAAACCATCCAGTCTAAAGGTATCCACAGAGAGACTAGCAAGGTCTTCTGTTAAACCATCCAGTCTAAAGGTCTCCAGAGAGAGACCAGCAAGGTCTTCTGTTAAGCTATTCAATGTCAAGGCGGAGGAACACAGAACAAGTGATTTATCCAAGCACCTCCATGGAGATTTTGTTCCTTGAGTCTATCAGTGAGTGAGTGAGTGCCGCTTTTAGCAATATTCCAGCAATATCACGGCGGGGGACACCAGAAATGGGCTTCACACATTGTACCCATGTTGGGATTCGAACCCGGGTCTTCGGCGTGATGAGCGAACGCTTAAAACCAAACTCACTCACTCACGCACCCATCTGAATATGCACAAAACATGATCGTCTGTCTGCAATCCTTGTCACAATGAATTTCACATACTTTCCTGCATGTTAAAACATCAACTTTCTGAACGATATTGCTCAAACCACTTTCCGAAACAAGACCCGACACATTCGAAAATCCTTCTGGTGAACAACAATGTTCCAAATAGTTTGATTTTTTCTACAAACTTCGCTGAAGAAACTACCCAACCAATTCCTATCACATGAGGCCATTAGATCAAACGGGGTGATCTCCTGCTTCAAGTCCCAAATTCCCTGCATATTTTACCATTGATAGTTTCTTTATCAGTGGGCGCCATGCGTTAAGCCTAGTCTGGTCCTGTAATTCACACGTTTATCTGCGTCATGTAGACACAATTTATACCTAAGTGCCAACTTTTTCAACTCCACAGATGGGAGACTGATGAACAAGGGGACATAACTGCACTTTTTGTTGTTTCCTGCAGCGCTCATTATATTCAAGCCAGGCCAAATTGTACGATGCCAGCAGTTCTCACAAATTAACACACTTTGACAGCATTTGAAAATATTTTTGGGAACAATTAAACCATTTTTCATGTTTTGCACTCAAAAAAGTTTTTACTGCGGATGAAAACAAGCTGTTTTTATCTACACTTATTTTTTAAATAGGTCATTTCTGAAATTTGTAATAAGCATGTTTTCTGCCAAATTGATTTCTTTCAAATGAAACGCCTTTGTCTTGATGAACAATTTACAATCCTCCATTAATTCAACAACATCCTACATCACTAAAACAGGCCTTTTTAAGACAATCTTAATTTCTTTCTTAATGACAGAATTATTGACTAAATCTCCCTTTCAGCAGTGAAAGAGATAAGAACACTTCACACACGAGAACACGATAATTCCAGTCAAAATGCAAATCTTTCCTAGCCCATCAAAGACACTATCGACAATGACATAAAGTACCACCATGTCCATATTTACCCCAATTGGGGTCCTAGGGCATGTATTGTTCTTGAAAACTGCTCCCAACACGCCATGGGCGTTAATGGCAACTTGCCGGCAGGTTTGAAAACCAACTGCATTGTTTTTGCGAGCCATTGTTCATCACATTGTCCATACTGCTGTCAAGATCGGCCTTCAGCGTGGAAGCCATTTCGTCCTTGGAAGCAATAATTACGCTTGGATGCATATTCGTCACATTGTCAATAAGTGTCATGGCATCAAAATACTACAAGACACTAGAACCAATCACATCGCTCATCGCAGACGTTGTTTTATTTCCTGACACAATCGTTGCACGCTCGATAAACATTTACCATTCTAGTTCTCTGCCAATCAACACAAATGTTGCATGCGAAGGTGCATCCTTCAGGGAAGCTTACGAACAGATAAAGCTCAATCAGGCGAAGACATACTTTCGAACCTTTCTGGACACAGCATTTTGTGAACAAATTGCTATTGTGGTTGGGAGTGGTCGTTATCCTGCCTCGACCATGCCTCTTAATCGGCAGTGTCTACTTAATATTGATTTTTCAACATGTTTTTATGGCACCCAACACTCCACATCCAAGCTACAGGATAAAACAGCTAAGGTAGATTTCAATTATCCCGAGCACGATCATGCAAGTGACAAGTTTTGTGTCTCGTATTGTGATCATACTGAAATATCCAACTTAGTTATTTACAGATAATGTAAGAGTGAGTATGGTTTTACGCCGCTTTTAGCAATATTCCAGCAATATCGCGGTGGGGGACACCAGAAATGGGCTTCACACATTGTACCAATGTCGGGAATCGAACCCAGGTCTTCGGCGTGACGAGCGAACGCTTTAACCACTAGGCTACCCGACCGCCCCTAGATAATGTAAGAGTTCAGGGGTCACAGAATCATAGCACCTCGGCACTGAAGCTCACTTTCATATGTTCAGTGACATAAGCATAAAGTTGCAAGACCGTATTTTCAAGGGTGAGTATATTTTTTTATGGGTATGTGTTTGGTGGAATGGTACCATTCAAATTATTGTCCCACACCCATTTTCAACCTCAAATTCTAAAATGAGTCAAGCTTACAACAAGGATTGAAACACTTCTGATCCGACCTCAAGACGAACACGTAACAGGTACATGTTCCAAATGTTTGATCCCTCTCTCAGTAGAATTTGCTTTTTGCCAGTTGATAACAAATTAAAAAAAAGAAATTCAAATAAGTTATCGAATCCTAAAATCTTTGAAGTGTTTCTCATAAAAAAACATTTCTTTCTGATCAAACCAATTTTGTAAGTGAAATCAGATATATTCAAGTATGATGTTTTTATGTCAATGTAATTAATTTTTTCAGACTGCCTCTGTGGTCTAGTGGTAGAGCATCCGCCCGGTTCAATCCCTGGCTGAGTCATACCAAAAGACGATAAAAGATGGTACTTGTTGTTACCCTGTCTGGCGCTCGGCATTTAGAGGCTAAAACAAGGACTGGTTGGCTCGGAGTCAGTATACTGTGTCTAAGTGGGGTATTCATGTTAAACTGTGTCATGGTATCTCAGTGAGCTAGCACTATAAATCGGCATTAGTCTGGATTAGTTCAAACTTGCATGCGCGCACGCTCACACACACACACACACGCACACACATATGCACACACACATATGCATACACGCACACACACATGCATACACGTCGCTATATGCATACATGTCGCTATTTAAGTGCAATAATCTTGGACGCGACGTTAAACCCAATTTCACCTCACCCCACCAGCTATTACTTGCAATAATCACCATCAGGATTAAAGTCAATCATTAATTTATTGATTAAGATAAACTTACAACACTCAACCTGAGCCCTAATCCATCTCTCCGGAAGATTTGGATAATAACCCTCGTAAGTGGGAAATACCAACTCTATCCTCCAAACTGAATACCCATCAATCAAGCATACACAATATTGGACAGCACGTCTATAATATTGATCTGTTTTGACCTCCTTGCACTGTTCCGACGTCATTTCCTCCCTCAAGAAATGAGCAACGTCTCCACGAACGTTGTGGCAAATTGGTATACGAAACACGGGGAAGTTGAGATGAATCCAATATAACCGGATAATATAAGATGACCTATTGCATTGTGGAAAATGTCGAAAAATTAATAATTCTGTATGTTGCCCAGATTGTTTTACTTATGGCCCTGAACAAGCCTGATATAGACACACCTGTTGACGCAATGTATTAAATATGTTGAAGTGTATCCATCTAATTTATCATTTTGTTACTTAGGGTAAAAGTCGAGTGGAAGGTTTTTTAGATAAATTCACCCTTAATTATTGAGTTTATTATACTTCCATTCTATAATAATAATAATAATAATAATGATAATGATAATAATAATAATAATAATAATAATAAGTACTCTGGTCCCAGTGCCAACATTGTTTAGTTATGAGTCTGCTTTGAATTACGCTAATAATAGCGGGCCAATCAAATTACCCTCTTTTTCAAGAATCGATATCACCAGACTCACTTTGTTGCATACCGTCTCAAATACAGCTGGGAATATAATATTATAACAAGCATGAAATACTCATATCCCCACCAAGGTGTCATGACAGGTTGTGCGCAAGGCATTAGCCCTCCGGAAACAAGCACTACTGCCATTTTCAGTCTAAGTCAAAGCAGTTGCTATGGAAACTCAAAGTTTTTTTAGTTTTTTTAAATCGCAAACTATTAAAAGGCACTAGTTTATCACTAGATCATTTTATGTGCAAAGTTTATCTGCTCCAGAAAGGAGCACAACCACCATTTTCAGTCTAAGTCATAGTCGTTGCCATGGAAACTATCAAAAGTCACCAGTTCACAACTAGACCTATCTCTGTGCCAAGTTTGGATAAGATATCTCTAAAGGTTTTTGAGTTCTGCCCCGGGAAAAAAAACGTGATGGACTGACTGACGGAAGGACAGCACCCATTCCCATATCCCCCTTCTCCTTCGTGGCATCTAGAAAGACTTCCCTTCCCAATCTCAATACTCAAGAAAACATCTGTTCCAATTTAAAGTCATTAATAAGTCTTCTGACTAGGTAACATATATCAACGATTCTCTTGTACGAGGCCACAATTTTTAACACAGACCTATGCCTATCTTACATTCAGAAGAGTTATTTTCATTGGGTGTTGATTTCAGGCTCCCAAACGAGAAAAAAATTCTGTTCGGGGGGGGGGGGGGGGGGGGGGGGGGGAATTCTGTTCCGAGTTCGTGTTATGAGAGATGGACATGGTGACATTGCTTCTGAAACTAAGCTAATTTTGAGAGCAGGTCCAGGGTATTTATGGCACTACACTGGAGATATAGTACCCTAGACATCAGAGGATGTGATGAAACATGCGAAGGTGTTTAACGGACAAATGTATTTGAGAGTGTTTACTGATAATGAAGGTAGGGAATATACCTATGCTGAATAACTGTTCATCGGTAACTCAGACAACCTTTTCACAGATCACAGGTAATTTTTACCCCCATTTCACTATCATGGATTGTAAATTAGTTCATATTTCATAGAGAAAAGTAATAATTCATTCTTACTTATCAATCTGATAGTGACTTAATTAAACCATATCATTATCAAGTCTATGGTTTTTTTCATGTAAAAATTAGGACTGCATCTCATTTTATTGTAACATAAAAGCTTGGTGACACTTGTCAGGTGGACCATCTTGGGCGTTTCTTAATAATTTACTACATGGTGTTCACGGTTTCGACATAAAAATTATAACGAATAATAAAAATTCACAAGAGAAAAAAAAAAAATTCACAGAAAACTCGCGATAACAGGACTGTTGAGAAATACTGTAACACAACTAATTCATAACATGAAATATCGAATCATGGCAAATTGAAAGAACCAATAACATATATGGAAATAAGTATTTCCTACGGGGGATATTCTTATGTGAGAGTTTAAGATTGGTGACCTTTCAGAATGTACCAATATCACACAGAAGGAAATCAGGAATTGTGAGAATTGAATCTGGTCTTCCACTTGATCAGCCGAACACTTGAACCACAAACTACCTACTGCTCCCTTATGTTCAATGATACAAAGTCAAAGGAATGAATGAAATCAATCACAACTGGTTTCTAAAAGAATAATAATGATTGTCACAAACTGCCAGGGTTGAAACTGGACAGTTGTTCCCTCCGTCTTTTTGGCCTTCATCAAAAAACAACTTTTGTGTTGACCTACCTGTCTTGAACATATCAATCTTGTCAACCACCTTGTCAAAAATAGCAGATGTACTTACCTGTAAAAAAGAAAACATGATATTAGTTGAAGGAAAATATTGTCATTAATATTTCAAAGCTTTAGAGAAACTTGACTATTTTCTATGATTCTATTATTGCCTCGAATTTGAAAAATAAGGACAACAGAAAGAGACAGATATTAGTTGTAGGAATATGTTGTCATTATCATTTCAAAGTATGAAATTTTTTTGATGTGATGCAGGCCCCAGATGTTTTCCACAGGTTTGGTGCTGACTAACCAGAAACACGATAGGGGCAATCCAGGATTCAAACCCCAAATCATAAGTTTCTGGCAGGCCAAAGGGATGCAACTCTGCACTGCATTGCCATGGAAACTCAGCACATAATTTTTTTTAAAATAGCTAACAATCACAAGGGGCCAGTTCACCTCTAGACCTATCTACGTGCCAAGTTTGGTTATGATATCTCTATTGATTTCTGAATTCAGCTCCAGAAACAAAACGTGATGGACAGACGGACGGATCGAATGACGGACAGACAGCTGCAATTCCTATATCCCCCTTTCACTTTGTGTGTGTGGGGGGATAATAAATTGTCAAATGAACAGGAATATAACTTCCTCATAAGTGTCAAAGAAATTCAGCAGAACTTCATGATAAGGACATAAACTCAATTCAGCATGTTTCATGAAAATCATGAAATTCCATTATTATTGATCACTGAGTACCATGTGGTATACAGGTGCAGTCCCTTTCTCTGCCGGCCCCATCAAGGCTGATTGATGACTGCAGTATTCGTCATTAGAGACATATTGACCAGGGGTCAGCTTGGTCATCAATGCCTCCCATGTGGTCCCCACACACCAGCTACTCATAACCCTTGTGGGGAGGGGGGACCAATCCTTCCATTTTAGGTGCGGAGCTTGGTTTTCTTGTCAGCCGACTGGGCCACCCGTGCCACTGAACATATTTCAGTTATTGCTTAATGTTTGCATGTCTTAAAATTGAGGCCATCAATATTGTCTTGTATTTTCAGGGACAAATCATTTTTTCAAACCCCATACCCAGAAAATCAAATTGTTCTTCCCAAAAACTGGTAGTACTTGAAGTTTTTCTGATACATATTGATCAAACATAATATTTAAATAACATTGTTCCTATTTCACAAAGGCAAATGGCACGTTTTTCAAATTAAGGATTGGGAATAAAAAGAAACTATCGAGGAAAGCATTCAATCCCAGTGAAAAGTCTCAAAGAAGTTAAATCTTCGAATGCCATTTATTGTTTTTCAACCAATCAAATTCAAGCACACACTCATCTTCGACAATATTCCAGTAATTCGAATGGGTACCTTGTGCTGACAGCCAACATAGACGTGATGATGCCATCTGGACCTCTACGGTCAGACTGACATTACAATATCCGATTGCAAACAATCCTCTTTAAAAATAAACCTCAAACGCCAAGAATCAACTAGATAAAGATTGAAATAAAGATTTGAAATAAAGATTTACACAGTCGCGAAAAATCGATTCTGATTTCCTTCTCAGTTAGGGTGTTTTCATGAAAGGTTTTCTTCACCCATCCTCAATTAAATATACATTACTCAGGGGTGTAGTGGGGGGTAGGATGGGAGGGATTTGGGAGGGGGAGGAGAGGATGGGGAGGATGTGGGAAGGGGTGGAGGGGACCAGTACAGAGAGGTAGAACTGCTGAATAACTTTAGACAGTAAATCACAAGAAACAACGTGTGAAGACAAAACAGCCTCTGTTCCAAGATGCAGAAACGTGAGAAGGGGCTACAGTTCTAGTAATGGATCCGGTATCTGCCGAGTTTACAGGCTGCTACAGATTTAACTCAGAACTTGACAAATTACTTATGCCAGTTCATCACCTCCTTCGTGTTGAGTGTGACAGCAAGAGTTATGGAAATGTTCTGTCTGAAGTACTTCATTCAGAAACAAGAAGCTTAAATATGTTCCATACAGCCCAAGGACCTTCAAGCATCACCATAAAGCAAGGCTGAGATCTGACAAATGTCCCTATCTACTGGCTCGCTATTGTTCCAAGAGTGAGTGAGTGAGTTGGGTTTAACGCTGCTTTTAAGAGTATTCCAGTTATATCACGGTGTGTCAGCTTGATGTGGGAGGAAAGCCCGAAGTGATGCAGGTCTCATATTGTTCCAAGAGGTGATAAACCTAGTCCTGCACCATGGCTATGGAATTTACACATGTATATTAATTTATTTTTACTAAAAGCCTAGGCAAGTCTAGATCAAACTAAACCAAGTCTACTTTACTTTATTCCACATTGTTTTGATAATCAGGTAGTGAAGTTGATTAGTCCACGAAAACAGCATAAGAGGAAAGGCTATATGGCAACTACAATTAACCAAGACTGGACCAGACAATCCAGTTATCGAAATTGTAAGCAATGATTCAAGCTGTCGGGTTCGGTGACACGCAATAAACCAAGTCACCAAACCTGATCACACGATTCATTTGGTCGTCTCTAATGAGGAGTCTAGGTTGCTGGGGCCCACTTCAAACCCGGAAAATCTAGACTTGCTTCATTTAGATATTTACATTACAGAAAGGGTTGGACGGAAGGGAAAATAGTATGGTACAGGGACTGTGAGACAGGCTAACGAAAGGACTGGCCATGCCACCCCAAGTTTCTTTAACAAATGGCAGTTGTTAAGGGGCTGAAAACTTTCATTTCTAGCCCATCGATTCCAATTGCGCGGATCGGATCGATGCTCATGATACCAATCACTGGATTGTCTGGTCCAGACTCTATTATTTACAGACCGCCGTCATATGGCTGGAATATTGCTGAGAGCGGCGTTAAACACCAAACCAACCAACCAACCATTTGAAGCCAGGTTTTCACTGACCTTGGTACCTGGGAGTATACCTGGGTACCTGCCAGGGTATCTGGGTACCTGGGTATATACCTGGATACCTATCAGGGTACCTGCCAGTGTACCTGGGTAAACTGCATCCCTGTCATGAAAATACAGACAAGACTGACAGTTAATTTCTTGAGGCTTAGATCATTATAAATTTATTGTTGGATACTTATTCTCACTCACTCACTTTCACTCACTCACTCAACAGCACATCAGCAGTTAATGTAGGCTACAGATGCCTTGAAAAGAAAAACAATAACACAAAACAATGGCCTCCAGCTTAAAATTTTGGAAAATATTGAATGAAAAGTGATTGTTGCCTAAACTTAATTAGGTAACTGCTTGAGGAGATCCCCATTTCGATTGTTCTTCAGCCCGGAATCACACATCCTGGCATTGACTGTCCATACAAACTTTATAGAAATTTCCCTCAAGAAACGTAAACCCTAATCAAGGGCAATAACTCTATTCTGAAGGAAATGTCAATTTAGTGAAATGTGAGGATTTTCCACCTGAATGCAAAGCAAGCACTATGGAATAAAAGTAATTTGCTTTTTGCTTTTCATCAATCTAGCGACTGACTTGGCACACACAGAATATCTAATAATGAATTTTACCGACAGATGAGCCATTTGTGATTCTGGAGGGAGTTTACTCAATGAATACCGTATTCTCCAATGAAACAAAAATCTCCATGCAGACCCAGACCATTCGGAGAGACGCAATAGCAGGGCCCACTTGCACAAAGCGATCTTAGCGCTAAGACTATGTTAAAGTATGGGAGTTACGATTATCTTAGTGCTAAGATTGCTTTGTGCAAGTGGGCCCAGACGCACTGCCAGGGAGAGAGATTCAGATTTGCACCGACAGACTGACATCATTTCTATCTACCGGTACTCAAAATGCTTAACTATAGCAGGATAACCAAACACTACAAATTCCTCAACCTTACAGAACAATGCAGACAACTGTATTCGGTACCCTCTCAACGCCGTCGCGATAAACCATTCGGACACAACTCTCCGAACAACAATTGTACGTGATGGATCTACGTTTATTTGATGCAGTACGACCCCTCTTCATCCAATATCAAGGCAAGATCAATATTTATATGGAGTCACTCTCCACGAGTAAAAACACGCTAAGCCACGAGAGAAATTTCTTCCGTTTCCATCATAATACAGGCGTGATGAAAAGTTAATGAAACACGACAAGCTGATCTTATTGAGATGGGATTATGTAAAAGTTGAACGGATAATATTCCTGAGAAGGAAGGATTCCACGAGAAAATCTCTACGATGATATGAATGAAATGCTTAAGATTACATGACGAGCAAGACAGTCAGTTTGAGCTGTCCATTGCCATGTGTATGTTTGCATTACCAAATGGATAAGTGGCATTCGGTGTGTGTCAGGTATAACAGCCGAATATGATAAACATGGTGTATATCAAACTTGACACGCTGTGAACTGATAAGCAGGCTACCTTAGTCTTATAGGTGGATAGGTGTGGGATCCTGAACTACAGCGACACGATCGATTACACGGTTACAAGATAGACTTGTGTTTAGGTGTGACCTAAGGGGTTTGGGGAAAGCTTTATTGTGCTCAGAGGAGTTCTAGATTTATAAGCACACGACTATGATATATAACTTTCACTGGTTTTTTAGGTCATTATGAGAAAGACCTCCATTGACTGAAAAGAAAGATTTATTGCACTGTTTGGTACTCTTTAAGTACAGCTGACCCATGATGCGAATGTGTGAATTTACAATATGGCTGACAGCCAAGGGGAGGGGTAGATAACTCCCCTTTCTGTCTAAAACCTCTCACAACTGGCAAACAGGGTAGCGTTAACCTGTTATTACGAAATAGCATTAATCATACTTGAGCCGAGTTTTCAGAAGACTTGGTTGGGCTATGCTCGCAAAGCTACTGGTGAGCATGTGACAGGCTCGACCTGCTTCTGTGTTCACCATTAGGGTCAACCACAAAGATGAACTGAGATTTTGATTTTGATCGCACTTTGTTCAAACAGATAACTGTAAGGATTTGATCACAAGTTTCTTTTACAGAATTTTTTGTGAAAGATTTTTTTCAAAACAAGACTTCCACCAAGACCATAAAATGGTTAGCCCTAAAGTGAAACATTAAAAGAGTGAGTGAGTGAGTGAGTGAGTGAGTGAGTGAGTGAGTGATATGTCATGGTTGGCCCCAAAGTGAAAACTTAAAAGATAATTGATTGAGTGAGTGAGAGAATGAGTGGTATGTCATGGTTAGCCCCAAAGTGTAAACTTAAAAGATGATTGGTATGTGTGAGTGAGAGTGAGATTTGGTTATATACTGAACAAAAAAAGTTAGGGATCATGAATAATTCTGGGGACATTTTTTGTTGTGAAGACAGGGCATATAATTTCATAAAAAATTACAACCAAAATACTCATGATACTCAACTTTTTCCCCCGTATACATCGTCCTCTTGGGTTTATAAGCAATATTTATGACTGTTTTACATAACACTAACTCCTCCGTTGACAACCTCAAACCTAATTTCATGAAAGTACAATCCATCTTAGACATCTGGTAACTTTATCGCCTACTAATCCCATCATAGTATCGTAAGAAATGATACCACTCAGAAAATTGAGCGGCAAAAAAATAATCGAACAGGTCGATCTAAATCTGACACGGGCCTTCTCACAGACTCCCTCCCAATGTCTATATTACGCTACATAACAAGGGTGTTGAGACTTGATCAAGATCCACACTATCACGATGAATACCTCCCAACATTTAATATACTCGGATTTACGAGACAAGCCCCGTGCACAAACAGCATTGAATGACTCAACTCATGTTAGATGAAGTGAATATATTCTATTTTCCTTGGGTCAAGTATGTTCCTCAAAATAATTCTCATTCCGCTTGTTATAATGGCGGATAATGAAAAACTTTCTAAGAGGGGGTCCGTCTCAGAAAGACATGCTACAAAACGGCCATTCACGTTGCGAAAATGGGTGTGATTACACTACGTGAGTCGTATATCTTTGTCAAAAATACCAAACTATGGCTCCGAGATTAAAGCTTATGGCGTGTCTCATTGAGTCCTGGTTAATCCAGCTCAATACGTTCACGACACCACAACGTTACTGGGAAGGTAATATAGCCTTGGCATTCATCGTGGTCAATGCTAGAATCTGATAAATATGTGCATGAATAGCGCATGCATGAAAGGCCTACTTGCCTGACCGACCCTCATTGGAATGGCCATGTCGACTCTCAATCACAATAGCGTTAGAGGTCTCGGAGCGATCGGGGCGTGAAGTACGCTAGTCTAGCATGAGGTGTGTTCGTAGTTTGAAGTGGCTCGTTCACAGTGAAGATTAGACATGCTTGACTTCCCAGGTAACATTTTATAATACCAATATCAAAGGAGATGTTATCATTTCTTCAAATCTGTCACATCTCCCGAGTGGATTTAGATTGACTGGACGTGGTTTTATGATGGAGTCAGCAATGATAAAGTTGTAGCATGGCAGAATGTAAGCATATATCAAGAGTGAGTGAGTGAGTGAGTGAGTGAGTGAGTGAGTGAGTGAGCGGGTTTTAGTGAGTGATTAGGTTTGAGTGAGTGAGTGAGTGAGTGAGTGAGTGAGTGAGTGAGCGAGCGGGTTTTAGTGAGTGATTAGGTTTGAGTGAGTGAGTGAGTGAGTGAGCGGGTTTTTGTGAGTGATTAGGTTTGAGTGAGTGAGTGAGTGAGCGAATGAGTGAGCGAACGAGCGGGTTTTAGTGAGTGATTAGGTTTGAGTGAGTGAGTGAGTGAGTGAGTGAGTGAGTGAGTGAGTGAACGAGCGAGTGAGTGAGCGGGTTTTAGTGAGTGATAAGGTTTGAGTGAGTGA
The DNA here is from genome assembly GCF_022045235.1 of Haliotis cracherodii. Lineage (NCBI taxonomy): Eukaryota > Metazoa > Mollusca > Gastropoda > Lepetellida > Haliotidae > Haliotis > Haliotis cracherodii. The sequence goes on from NW_027266269.1 coordinate 22,632,144, forward strand.
GTGAGTGAGTGAGTGAGTGAGCGAGCGAGCGAGCTAGCGGGTTTTAGTGAGTGATTAGGTTTGAGTGAGTGAGTGAGTGAGTGAGTGAGTGAGTGAGTGAGCGAGCGAGTGGGTGGGTTTGACTGTTTGAGCGAAACATAAAAATTCAGTATGATATAAATAAAAAATTATGAATACAACATTGATGTAGGAACAAGATAAAACATAGCCGATTGTCATTTAAGTGAAGCCTAAAAGTACTACCCTGGGGGCGAGATAGCTGGGTACCTACAAGTTTCCTATCATATCCTCCCTCCTGAACGGCAAGATGTTCAAAGTGCTGTCAGCCTCTACACTGCAGCAAACAGTTGAAAGGTTGCCGACACAGCAAAAAGTAACAATCATCAAACATTGAAAAGAATTAATTTTTTCACAAAGAATACATAATTCAGAAAATAACTTGCACAAAATGGCCACCAAAATTTGAAGAGTAAAGTTAAACTGACTTCACTGAAATAAAAGTATGCATCTTAACGCAAATGACATCAAATAAACTACCAAATGGAAAATGCCAGCATTTGAAGTCAGTCATTAAACTGTGTAAAAAAAGTCAATCTCTCTTTAGTCTGATTTAATTTCCGATCATTAAGCTCGGCTGTAAAGTAATTGTTGACTGAAAAAGGCAATTTCAATGATCGTCTTTCTAGCCTGACAGGATCCAATCCTGGAGGTGGCCATATTGTCTACCAAATTGGGCACATTACTGCAAAATTACCCAAATTCCTGTATATTGTGAATAAAAAACAGATTGTATGCCATTATCTTAACAACTATCTCACTTATAAAATTGATAATGTCAATCCATCCATTTTAGCATGAAATCCTTGACGCTAAATTACTGTATTCCTTTTTTCAGAGGCAACAATGGAATTTAACGATATAAAACTAAACAAGAATTATCTTACAACCTTGACAATCTTTCGATGGTTTGATCATTGGTCTGTTTGGAGAATTGGTTAGTCAAATGGGAATGTGTGAGCTCATTACGATCGTGTCTTGGGTTCTATTCCACACATGGGTATAATTTGAGAAGGCTATGTCTGTGTCTATACTGCCACGATATTAATGCAATATTGTTAACAGCATCGTAAATTGCAAAACGCCAACGAATATATGGTCTGCAACGAAATGGAAGCGTGATGTTTCAAGAAGAGGCGCATTTTACTGAACTCCTCTCAAAATGTTAACGGTTGTGTGTGTCCTCCCAAATAAGTCCTCTGGGCTCCGCAATGTCAAACAGCCCATATTCTCATGTAATTGAGTCCGAATAGGATGCACTGGAAAGATTGGGAAAAAAATCTTCCATCCCATTGCCCAGGAATTCTGAGCCCATGCTGCAAACTCACACAGTGAAGAAAATTCAATCATTTCTGGCAAAGACGGCAGACAGTCGCCATGATACTTCAGAAAATAAAAAATAGCCCATTTAGTGTTATTTCACCAATATCTCTCATGGGAATCATTTGAATCGATCAGCAGATGATAAACACAGCTACATCAAATAGGTACAACTATGTGACCTTTGCAAACAGAAAAATATCATTTGCTACTTGGCGGGGTAGTTAGCGACATATTGATACCATCACTGGCGGTAACTAGCTGTCACTGCCAGTAAGTTGACATTGATTTTTAGAGTCGAAAGGCTTTCAAGGTCATTGTTGATGCCAATGCTAAGAACACATGCAACCAGATCGACCCTGTTTATTGACCATGATGAAGCGGCACCATGATTTTTGTCGTTAATGACAAACTGCACATCTAGCTTTTTCCATGCAAACCTATTTAATAAAATTGGGTTATTAAAGTTCATTTTAAGCCCAAACTCTGGATCGCTGGGCTCACCATAAAGAATCAATCGATATATCTTCACGAGTCAGGCTTCACATTGTGAAGACTTCTTTTTACATGTCTAAGAATATTGTCAGATGTTTAATTTAAATAGAACATGAAGGTGTTTTAGTGATAGAGCAATCTGGCTTGACTCCAAGCAGCCTTAGCTACTTCTACTAAAGGGCCGAGACAGATGACTCGGGTCCTCAGGTCTGGTGGGTCCTGAGTAGGACCCAGGTACCCACAGGTCTACCCTGACCCGTGGTTAGTCACGTGATATATTTGTTTAATGACAAAAATTAATTAACACTATATGGTTACACTATAAATCACTAATGTTCACATTTCTTTCTGACTTTATATATTTGAGAAATGTAGTAGGTTTGGTGTTTTACGCCGCACTCAACAATATTCCAGCTTTATGACAGTGGTCTGTAAATAATACAGTCTGGACCAGACAATCCAGTGTTTGACATTATGAGCATCAATCCCCGCAAATGGGATCAATGGCATGCATCAACCATGTCAGCGAGCCTAACCACCCGCTCTACCCCGGATCTTTATGGGTCCATTTGAGAAAAGATAAAACTTGAGTCAACTTCAGTGTATGCATGACCAGATCGTTTGATATTGGTATCTAAATACATTTTGCCAGAGCTATGGTCAAACTATTCCCAATCGGACACTTTGTACCTATCTCTTGAGACCAACAGCGGGCACCCGGGTAGGGTCGAGCAATATGGGGATGGGACCCGAGTAGCAAGTTTGGACATGTCCCAGCTCTAGTCTACTGAATAGTCAAGTAAATGTAGTGGATTTGAAATGACGTCATGTTCAAAATGATTGTATTTACATACTGACGGACATTCAAGACTAGTGCCAGTTTTATAGTACGAGCACACTAAGATACCATGCTTCAGTTAAACATGGATACCCCTGTCACATACAAAGTACACACTCCGAGCTGACCAGTCCTTGTTTAATCTCCTTGACGCCGAGCACCAGGCAGGGTAACAATAAGTACCATATTTTAACGTCTGTTGGTATGTCGCGGCCGGGGATTGTAGCACCGACCCATTTTCAGGGCAGGCTGCATCCACTAGGCTATGGAGACCTCGGCTAGTCAGTGAGGTAATGGGCTAGTCAGGACTAGTATCCCTCCACTACTCCACTAAACAGACCGCCTCTGTGGTCTAGTGGTAGAGCGTTCGCCCGGGGAGTGGAAGTCATGGGTGTGATCCCCAGCCGCCTCATACCAAAAAGATGTTAAAAGATGGTACTTGTTGTTACCCTGTCTGGTACTCGGCATTAAGGGGCTAAAACAAGGACTGGTCGGCTCAGAGTCAGTATACAGTGTCAGAGTGGGGTATTCATGTTAAACTGCGGCATGGTATCTCAGTTGGGTAGCACTTTAAAATCAGAATATGTCCGGACAAGTACAAGCAGCCACACACACACACATGCATGCACGTCGCTTTATGCAATAATCTTGGATGCGACATTAAACCTCATTTCACCTCACCTCACCTGCCATTTCACCTCACCTCACCTGACCTAAACACCCAATTCAACATCAGGGAACCACTCATGAAGAAGGTAAATGGGAAAAGTCACATTATTTAACAGGACGTCTCCAGCAGTTTTAAAAATTGAAAATAAAAAATATTTCCATGACTCGTTTCATCATCCTGTAAGCTTGAACAGACACAAATTATAATGTTTCAAACTAAATTTCATCTCTTACAGTTTGATGTCCTGCTTTTCAAAGAGTCTTTGTCACGAACAATACAATTACCCAATTATACAAGTCAGTAGCATATTATGATAGACAGGCGAACAAAGACGGCATTGTCTTTTTCTTTCCGTGTTGTCAATATCCGTCACTGAGATTCGGCATTGTTCACTTCTTTGAACCGATTCTCCAGCCATCAAATATCAGGCTCAGAACCGTTATGGCACGGCGCTTGCCCTTAATAGTCGCAGGCTTTTTTCTGTTTGGAACCGTTCCGCTACTGTCAGGCGATTAGAAAAATATTGAAACCCCCATAACAGTTCTGATGCAGCGCTAACGGAATAATCCCAAATCAACGTTAATTTACATGACTAACTCGTAATCTGCTATTCGATTGGACGGTGCGCCGAACTTGGTGGCGCCGGCGCCAGGATGTCTGGAGGAGACAATAGTATGAGTGAACAATGATTGTCATGAATGGACAGACATGGTTGTAGTTTCTCGGTAATCGGTTGCCACAAATTGTAGGAAACAAAGACAATCTGCGACTTGCCACTTGGAAGGCAGGCAACGCAGGCTGCAAGAAAAATGTTCCCAGTCGGAGAATTTGTCAAAGATTATGCCGCCATGCTTGGCCTGTCACGGCCCATCGTTTCAGATGTATAAACACAATGGATGCCATCTGGAGGAGTCATTAGGCTGCCAAGTAGGGTGGGCTTAAATAAAGGATTTTTCATGTTCTAGTTTAATAATTCATTAATTCTCAATATATTGATAAAATGGTAATGCATTACAAATAATTGATATTGGCGTTGGAGCATTTTGGCTGAAACATATGATTAGCTGGATGTCCTCAAGGCAGGAAGGACATGAATCACCAACCCAGTAATATTTTATAGTTATTTTTTTAATTTAGTGAATAAAATGGAAACTGTCATTTAATATGTGAATAAAAAGGACTAAATGGAGTCTGATTGTTTTCTTTTAATTTGGGGGGTAATCATGATATGAATAAAGGGGTGAGAAAGAGAGGAGGAAGAAGGAACATGATGCAGTGTAGAAAAACATGGATGGATGGATGGACGGATGGATGGATGGAAGATGTGATGGATGGATGGGTGATGGATAGATGGATGATGGATGGATGGATGGATGGAAGGAAGATGTGATGGATGGATGGATGGATGGACAGACGGATGGAAGTTGGGATGGATGGACGGATGGATGGATGGAAGAGATTAAGGATGGATGACAGATGGACGATGGATGGATGGATAATGGAAAGGAGATGGGAAGAATATTTGTACAACCATGGCATAAAAGATGAAACAAAACTGAAACTTACAAAACTGGATGGTTAGGTACGGAGAGTGAACAAGGGAAAAACAAAAACTGGCAGGAAAGATGAAAGGAAGAAAACATTTAGAAGAAGACAAATGTCATCCTTCATTATGAACATTTAATACACAGACCATACATCACTTTCTGACATATATGACACATTCCACAACTTTTTGTAGCAAATCTCTGAACCCTGAATAACACTTTTTCATGCAATAACACACCATTCAAAGTCTACCAAATTTCCCACTGAACTGTGAAAATTACAATATTTATTACAATCGTAATCTGTCAACGAGATTAACAGAGCGCCACCTGGTGGCAATATATTGCGATGAATGACTTGAGGGTTCTGCTTATTGGATAATTTGTGCTAGTGTGACACAGGGGACGCAAGTGACTAACACAGGGAGTCCCCGGGATCCTCACATTACTGCACACTGAATACATCCTGCCAGATATCTCCCCCCCCCGTGGGGGGAGGAACATCTGCCCTCCACTACACTTACAATTTTTCATGTTCCAGATTGATCTGAATGAAAAGTAAAGTATCACATTATCTTGGCTTCTTACTATCATCACAGTCGTAATGTCTACACTGAAATTGATTTTGTAATCCTGAAATAAATATAGAGTATGCCAGCAGTGCTAAATGAAAATATCCACCTGCCAATATCTACTATAAACAACTGGTGTACTTGACCAAAAAAACAACCAATGCATAGATGTATGCATTAATATTCTAACTAATTGCTCAAACATATAAATTGTCATTATTATTCTTATTAACCATGTTAATCACTGTGAGTGAGTGAGTGAGTGAGTGAGTGAGTGAGTGAGTGAGTGAGTATGGTTTTACGCCGCTTTTAGCAATATTCCAGCAATGTCACGGCGGGGGACACCAAAAATGGGCTTCACACATTGTACCCATGTCGGGAATCGAAACCGGGTCTTCGGCGTGACGAGCGAACGCTTAAACCACTAGGCTACCCGACCGCCCCTGATTTTAAAAAGAAGAAAATATGTTCATTGCAAGATTAACACAGCTCCAATTCTATCATGACAGCAACATGACAGGAAGCTGTTGTATAATGCAAAACAACGAACGACATCAGCGTTTATCAGTATTAAGAGAAGAATCATCTGTCTTCCGTTATTAACAGGAAATAACAGATAGCTCTGGTTCGTCTTGCCGCCACAGTCATTAATCATGGAGAACTCTAACAGGGGATCCTTCTAATTCTCAAATATCATCATTATTAAAACAGAAATTATTAGACAGATGGTTATTAATCTTTAAGAAAAATGAAAAAGATTTATATTTACATATATTTATATTCAAAGATACTTTATTTCCCTCGCAAACTACAATCAACGTCAGATAAACAAATTGGATGCATCAGAACTTGGAAACAAGACCAATTGTTATCTCTTAGTGGTAAAATTAACACTACTTTATTTGAAAAGTACAAATTTGGTTTTAGAGTTGTGGATAATTTTGATTGAGATTTATCGAAAGCTGACTAAATTGCTGCCTTTTAGAAGTTTGAATAAGTCTGTCTCACCAGTCTTTGTACGAAATTGATTTATTTTACACTAATAACTCCCGGCACAGCATCTGCAATCTAATATTCGCACTTATGTCAATCAATGTCAATGATAAAAGTGACTGCAGATGCCAATGCAGACATTTGACTGTATGTTCCTCAGAACTATAAATATTATTTATCTTACCAGCACTTTAGATCTGATGAAAAACTTAAATGAGCTAATGGCATTTCCTGGTACATATTTAAAACTAATTGGTTGCTAACCCCTGTTAAAATATTACGTTGGCTGTATTTAGTTATTAAGGTGGAAGAGATTGTCATATTTCAGACAGAGTGTGATAAAGTCATTGACGATATTCCTAAGACTACGGCACAGTTGGAGGCCAAGATGCTGCTATCACCAATATTCCAATTATATCAAAGTGGTGTGTAAATAATCTAGGCTGGACCAAATTGTTTGTTTGTTTGTTTGTTTGTTTGTTCAGCAATATTCCAGCTCTATGCAGGTGTCTGTAAAAAATTTCATGATTTTCATGACGAGATCTGAAACATGCTGAATTGCAGACTTTTTTCAGGATTTTGTTTGTTTGTTGTTTAACGTAGCACTCAGCAGTATTCCAGCTATATAAAGGCAGTCTGTAAATAATCGAGTCTGAACCAGATAATCCAGTTATCATGAGCATCGATCTACACAGTTGGGGTACGATGACAGGCATCAACCTACTCAGCGAGCCTGACTAACCGATCCCGTTAGTCGCCTCTTACGACATGCAGGGTTGCTGAAGACCTATTCTAACCCAGATTTTCATGAGTTGTCACAACTAAGAAACAATCTCAGAAGATGATCTTAGTCAGTGCAATTTTTATCACTGGATCCGCATTTTAGCTCACAAACACATTCTGTTACCATAGTTACTTGGAATGTTTGATCTCCATTCATAGTTCACAAACACATTGATCTACTTTGAGCATTTGATCTCTATTTTAGCTCATAAACAGATTCAGCCATTTTGATCCCAGTTATATCACACGGATAACAATGTCATATCGTGATAAACCCTAATTATTATTCCTGTCCAAAACTCATTTTGAATCCATTAGTTATGTAAAAGAATTTTCAGGTCCGCCTTGCGATCTTGTTACAAACAATACACTCAGCTTCAATCTTGTAAGAGCAGAGAACTCTACTCCAGACAAGATTGGTACTGAATTCCTCCATAGATGTAGGCTTATCATATCAAATTCCCAACTTTTTTATACCACTGTTCTTTCACACCATGCATTAAATGCCATAAAGCTGCACTGAGAGAAGCCCTAATGGCTACGAAAACAAATAAAAAGGCCACAAAAATAAATCGTAACTTAATCCCCTGACATGTCACCAAACTCCCCACAGTGTTTGGGTGTATCTTTGATCAAAAGGCTGTGATGAGCTTGGGGAGTAGAGTATTCAGTTGTCTCCCCTTATCATGGATGTTCCAAAGCCACCAACAGAGTGGATTTATTTTGTAAGTGATACAGCCATTCTTAATATTTATTAACAGAGTCAATTTCATGTCTCAAAGACTGATGTTCTGTTATAACTATAAGAACATGCCTTTTTCCGTTGTTTCATGAAGATTGTAATGATAGAAATAAAATGCATAAATTGAGGGGCACATCATGAAAATATAGTTTGAAGGCTTCCACTCATGACTCAAGTGGTACAAAAAACAGGATAATATTTTCATTATTGACTTCGGTCCTTCCAAACCGATGCTGAAAATTCAATACAATTAGAGCTTTTAACTAATAGTTCAAGCAGAAATGTCTCCAGAACATGTACCCATTTGCACCAAGTTTTAACTGAAGTGGACACAATGTTATTATCCTTGTACCAAGTTTTAACTGAAGTGGACACAATGTTATTATCCTTGTACCAAGTCTTAACTGAGGTGGACACAATGTTATTATCCTTGTACCAAGTCTTAACTGAAGTGGACACAATGTTATTATCCTTGTACCAAGTCTTAACTGAGGTGGACACAATGTTATTATCCTTGTACCAAGTCTTAACTGAGGTGGACACAATGTTATTATCCTTGTACCAAGTCTTAACTGAGGTGGACACTATGTTATTATCCTTATACCAAGTTTTAACTGAAGTGGACACTATGTTATTATCCTTGTACCAAGTCTTAACTGAGGTGGACACAATGTTATTATCCTTGTACCAAGTTTTAACTGAAGTGGACACAATGTTATTATCCTTGTACCAAGTCTTAACTGAAGTGGACACTATGTTATTATCCTTGTACCAAGTTTTAACTGAAGTGGACACTATGTTATTATCCTTGTACCAAGTCTTAACTGAAGTGGAAACAATGTTATTATCCTTGTACCAAGTTTTAACTGAAGTGGACACAATGTTATTATCCTTGTACCAAGTCTTAACTGAAGTGGACACAATGTTTTTATCCTTTTACCGAGTCTTAATTGAAGTGGCAACAAAATTCCTTTCCTTGTACCAAGTATTTAATGAAGTGGAAACAAAATTCCTTTCCTTGTACCAAGTATTTAATGAAGTGGAAACAAAATTCCTTTCCTTGTACAAAGTAATAACTGAAGTGGAAACAAAATTCCTTTCCTTGTACCAAGTCTTAACTTAAGTGGAAACAAAACTCCTTTCCTTGTACCAAGTATTAACTGAAATGGAACAAAATTCCTTTCCTTGTACCAAGTATTAACTGAAGTGGAAACAAAAAATCCTATCCTTGTACCAAGTCTTAACTGAAGTGAAAACAAAAATTCCTATCCTTTAGAACAATTCTATGAACGTCCTCCATCTTACAAACTCCAACATGCGAACATCGAAAACGTTGCTGTATTTCACTATCACATGGCCACATCCACATCCACATCAAGTCTTCAGTCAGACAAACATCGGAATATGTCAATGCATCCATCCAGGTTCCCTTTGAAAATGAAACGTATAAGCCGACCGTCTAGGTTGCATTAGCTTTGAAAATGCGACCGGCTCACCTCCAGAAAAGATGTGTGTGCCCCCCCCCCCCCCCCCCGTCTTTGACAGACCACTGCTGAAGAGCGCTGTGTTTGTTTAAGCCCTCATGTTTCTTACGTCTCAACAAGAAATATTTAGGGCGATGAAAACAGTGCTTTCGATCTTTTTCCCTTTTTCACATCCAGCCGATAAAGAAGACCAAGACAAGAAAGCAAGAGTCGGATGTGTTGAACTTCAATTCTTCAGATATCGGAGACTTTTGATCTACAAACATTCGTACCTTTAGCAAGATCAGTTGTGTGTAAACATGAGGTGAAAGTGTAAATTCTAAGTCCGCCATGCAGGCTCCGTGTTAGATTGACAGATATCATGTTGATGTTTACATAGAACAGAGATGTTACAGCTGATGACAGAATGTACCAGTGATAAAAGTGAGTGAGTGAGTGAGTGAGTGAGTGAGTGAGTATGGGTCTTACGCCGCTTTTAGCAAAATTCCAGCAATGTCACGACGGGGGGACACCAGAAATGGGCTTCACACATTGTACCCATGTCGGGAATCGAACCCGGGTCTTCAGTGTCCCGAGTGAACGCTTTAACCACTAGGCTTAATAAAACCTTATCATGTTTGGGCAAATCTGATCACATTCTGGTTTGTTGGTGGTGATGCTTATATATAGTCAACGACCATAAATCCCTTGTAGAATCTCAGAAACGTGTCGCGTAATTTTCATGAGAAAACACATTTTGAGCCTCAAAGGGGTTAACACAAACTGAAAATCACTGCAAGTAAGCCAATGAAGGGATTCCTTAATGACATTCAAGTGTAGAAAGTTATTGATTTGTGCCAAAGTCTTATCTTATTTGGTGAATCACGCCACTTCTTACGATTTAAATTCATAACCTGCCGGAATTGCTGGCTGCAAAAAATTATGACGAGGCATGTCGTCTTGCGTAAACTGAAAATATCAGATATTTTATTAAAAATACATAATTCTTTAGTCAATCTTTCCCACACTTAGGTACAGTCTATTGAAATCCTCCAGTACCTGTTGCCATGAGAACCAATAGAGGTTTTACTAATGTAAATGTGAGACCTGGATGGTGACTATGCAAGACTTGCTGAACCATTCAGTTTATTTGTTGTTTAACATCACACACAGCAATCAAGCTATGTGATGACAGAACAGGAACAGAAACAGCCTTTCCAAATGTTCAGCTCAGCTGACCTTCACCTTATGGCCGACATCTACTGGTATATTGAATATTCCCCCAGACTAACAACCTTGTATTATTCATGGATACGCGAGAACAACAATAAAACAGTAACAGGAACATAAATAAAACAGCACTGCCAAATGTCCAGCTGAGTTGACCTTGACCTTGACCTTCAATATGGCTGACATCAAGCAGCCAGACCATCACCATTTTGGTATCGATGGGTACTCTCGAAGAACAATATAAGCATAACAGGAGCGCAAAAAAAAGGGCGTTTCCAAGTGTACAGCTTAGATGACCTTCACCTTGACCTTCAATATGGCTGACATCTATGTTGAGTGTGTTCAGCAGAAACAAGCAGCCAGACCATCACCATTTTAGTATTGATGGGTACTCTCAAACAACATGTAACAAGATAACAAGAGCATAAAAAACAGCATTTCCAAGTGTACAGCTCAGATGACCTTCACCTTGACCTTCAATATAGCCGACATCTATGTTGAATGTGTTCAGCAGAAGCTGGCAAGCAGACCAACATCCCTGCACTATTCATTGATGCCTCTAAAGCAACAATAAAACGGTGACAAGATGCAGGGTTACTGTCCCATTAATTACACTGCCCATCAAATGTTGCCTCCAGGACAGCTCATAAAATGGCTGAACTTTTGATCAGGGAGGATAAGGTGGGAATGATCTTACTAATGTCTCCTGCAGATCTAATGATACGTGTACTGTGATGACACAGGAGATGAAAGGAGGTGCGAGCTGAAAATCATATCCTCCTCCTGGATGAACCGGCAATGGCACGCCATGTTTCCCGAGCGCCTATTCCTTGTGATAACATTCTAGGGTGGGTTGCTGGAAGTGTTTGGTAGAGACGGGATATTGTTTTGGTCACCAAATAACATGCAATCTTTTTCTGGGATTGGAGAGTCCAACAGCTTAACTTCTCTTCATAGGTTATAACCAGGGGTATGTGGAATACAGGAGAGGTGGAACAGGGATTAACGTCTTGTTCTTTGTTTGTTTATTTGTTGTTTAACGCCGCACTCAGCAATAATCCAGCAGCATGACGGTGGTCTTTAATTAATCAAGTCTGGAACAATCAATCCAGTGATTGACATCATGAGCATCGTTCCTCACAATTGGGATACAATGAGTGAACCTGACTTCCCTGTCCTGTTAGTTTCCTATGAGAAGCTCAGTAGCCTTTTACAGCAAGCAGGGTTGCAAAGAACTGTTCTACCCCGGATTTTCACAGTCCTCAATATTATTGCACTTACCATTGCTTACATAGTGACAAGCGTGCATGTGTGTGTGCGTAGCCAATTTGCCAATTTGATAGAACTAGCCCACTGAGATACCATGGCACGGTTTAACATGGATACCCTACTAAGATACGTTATTCTGAATGCTTGACTGTGTGTGGTTTTTTATATTTCTTAAAAATCACCTTGGCACCATTTCCAATACTTGTATTTAATTTTCCCCAAATGTATACATACATTGTCTTCAGAATGTGAGGATGACCATTGCCCTGGATGGCCATCCTCCTCATGTAACGGGGAAAAGGTGAAATAAAATGTTTAAAACAAAAAAAAAGATATGTTATTCTGACACCGAGCCAACCAGTCCAGAGCGTCAGGTATGGCCCAGCCAGGAGATCCAACCACAAAACTTCAACTCTCTAAGCACATGCTTATCCACTACACCACCAAGGTGGTCTGAATATAGGATTCAAACCCAGAACCAGCATAGAGCACTCACATAATCCTCGACCACCTCAATGTACTTTACTCATCAGATTGCCTAAATGGTCTCGATCGAGTAGTGTCCTCACGACCTGAGAGCCTCTCCTAGCAATGACGGAAACACTGCTCGCGTATAGAAGAGTGCTTCCTTCCTACACTACTTTCCAACCATATATTAACATTAAATGAGGCCATGTTCAGACAGCAGGATGCTTTTGGTATCATAATGATCCTTTGATGTGCATCCGTCACATCCAACAAAGTGACACGGTTATTTCTGGTGGCGTTACGCATACTCGAAGTAAATAGATACTGATGACACCCGGATAAGAAATGATATTACTGTGCACCTAAAATCGCATTAACGCCATAGTGATTCATCCCTGGATTTGCGGACGAGCAGAGCAGACTCTGCAAATGATGGTTAATTTCCTGGTCCAAACATATCTTTTTTCAACTTTCAAGACATTTCAGTTTGAAGACTAATTTGACTAAATCTAAAATATATTTATTCAACTTCCACTAGTGTTACATCTAATTTGGGAAGGTAATCAAGGTAAAAATATTTTGTTTGTTGATAATTACATTATATACAACTGTGACTAGAGTATGTGAGTGGGATAATGGTCAAAGCTTGGCTAGCAATGCTATTCATTACTTGACATAATGGCAAGGTACATTTTATGAATGTCAAGCTAAAGAGTGAGTGAGTGAGTAGTTGAGTGAGTACGTGCGTGCGTGCATGCGTGCGTGCGTGCGTGCATGCGTGAGTGAGTGCATGAGTGAGAACAGTGTGTCAGCTTGTAGGATAACATCCTGCAGTGATGCAGATCTCACCAGAGTTAGTGAGGGAATTGGGTTTGATGTGTCTTTTTTTGGCAATATTCCTGCAATATCATGGTGGGGGACCGATGTATTATATTGTGGCAGTAATGCAGCGGTAATCACTGTGGTAACGACGGTGATAATGACGGCAGTAATGACAGTGGTTAATGTGTGCATCTTGCTAATTAGGTTAATTACTGTATCATTAATTCACTGCGTGCTGCTATACAGTTTTTCAAAGCGCATAGCAAACCAAGGTCATCTTCTCAATTGTTGACATAACGTAAAATAATTTCTGTTTTTGAAGTTCATTATCAGAGGAAAAAATAACATCCAAACAAATGTTTCAATAGCGTTTGCATCCTGTTCAAAGATTCCATGTCATTGTTGCAACTGCCATAAAAACCAACACATACATACTACTTAAAAGATGTAAAGGAACACCCAATCTTTTCATGACTCAACATAATAGTTAATCTGTCATGCCATGACAGATTAACTAGTCACAGGTGAGGTCAGGAGAAATGGGGTTTAACGTCGCGTTCAAGATTATTGCATCTACATGGTGATGTGCATGCATGTGTGTGTGTGTGTGTGTGTGTGTGTGTGTGTGTGTGGCTGCTTGTGCTTGTCCGGACTGATGCCGATTTATAGTGCTAGCCCACTGAGATACCATGCTACAGTTTAACATGAATACCCCACTCTGACACAGTATACTGACTCCAAGCTGACCAGTCCTTGTTTTAGCCCCTTAATGCCGAGGTCCAGGCTGGGTAACAACAAGTACCATCTTTTAACTTCTTTTGTTATGATGTGGCCCGGGATCGAACTCCAGAACTTCCGCTCTCTGGACAGACGCTCTACCACTAGACCACGGAGGCGGTCCAACTTGTCACAGGAAAAAAATCGGGTTCTTAACATTAGTTGAACGGTATACACAGACATGCTGGAATTAGGTAGTCTCAAAGATGTCTGGAAAAATAAGGCCAAAGATATTCCACCATCTCAACATATATATTTATTTCTCTTTGATCTGAATTTTCCTTCAAATGTCACCATAAATATTCAAAATCGTGAACACTGCAAAATCCATACCACACTCACTATCTAATCTAATTACCGTCCACAATGAATCGGAGAATTTCACCAAACCTGACCCTGAGCGACGGTTACTGACCAAGATACTATTGTCCTGAGGACTACACCAGACAGTATTGTTTGCCAACGTTTTCCACCAGACTACTTCAAGCGTTCCCAGCAACCCACAAAGACCCTGAAGCGAACTGACACAATGGGATATAACCCTGGGGTGTACAATGAAGCACAGCTCATTCATTAGAGGAAAGTATGGCATCTATATTGGTGGGAAGATGTTTACAGGAGTTGGTCTGCTGGCCGATAACGCTTGGCACCCATCGGTCACAGTACTGACCCAGATGATGGTCATATTGCCATTAAAGCAATTCATATGGTCTGTCTATTGTAGCAAGAAATGACCAAATATCTATAGGCAGAGGCCATTGTGTATGAATACTCATGGGCAATAGTTAAGCAACAGATAGATCTTTATTCGATTAAGATCATGTAATACTGTTCTAAGTCGTGTTAAAACTATCATGATATCTTATGAAAGCACTTGTGGTGGATCTAATTATTATATGAAAACTTAGTATAAATGTTATATCATGACAACTATCATGATAAAACCTTGCACACAAATCCACATGTGAAAACTGATTCAGATGGTCTGTTTCATGTGGGAGGAAAAGACAAAGTATCCTCCTGTATATATACTCATGGGCAAAGGTGAGTGAGTGAGTGAGTGAGTGAGTGAGTGAGTGAGCAAGTGCTTCATTCATTTTAAAGGACGAGCTTAAAATGTGTTTTTATTTTAAAACACAATTTCTTTCATGACATCCAGCAAACATTTTTTTTTTTAAATGTGAGGTTTTGTTTGTAGGTATGTTTATTGTTTACCACAGCACTCAAAAATGGTCTGGCTATATGACCGCGGTCAGTAAATAATCAAAACTGGGCCAGACAATCCAGTGATTGACATCCTGAGCATCCATCCACACAAATTGAATACGGTGACATGCATCAACCAGGTCAGCGAGTCTGACCACCCGATCTCGTAAGTGACAGTGCAGTGTCTACAACAAGCATAATCGCCGTTTTCGGCAAGCTTGGGTTGCTGAAGATTTATTCTAACCTGGATCTTCACAGTTTTAAAATGCCAGGTAAACTTATTACACTTTCAACTTCAGATGAACATACTCTCCCCAAAATTTACAGCAATGTGAAATACTGATTGAATATATGATACTGACCACTCAACAGATTGTCTAGACGTCAAAATATATTGACTTGAAACATGATATGATCCACGAAAATGTCTGCACTGAACGCTGAAATGGCAGTCGCTGACCACACATGTGTAACAGCTCCTAAGGATATTCATGAGCTGTCTAGACCTTCTCATCACACACACCAACAGAAATTCTCGTATAAATCATGACAGAATACGAAATGAAATCGGAGGTGATTGTTGATGAACTCGGCACAAATGTGACACTGTGTGTATATATAGCCATGCATTAGATGCCTAGAGACAGTGGCTGGCGATTAAGTGACTTTTGCAACAAGTGATTGATAACCACATGTCTACATCAGTAGCTAATAAACTGCTATACAAGGAAAGCCGAAGCCACTGTCATAAATGTCTCCACACTGATGTGCAATTTACACAATTTCTATTTTTGTGGTACAACTTTATAATAGTCATTATGTTTCTTGGGTTTGTGCTAAGTATTGCACTGTCTTTATTTTATTGAGAAATTCTCATGATTCCTCGAAACGAAAAGGACACTTCCATGACAGCTACTTTGTAACAGTATCTTGTTGATACAAAATCCGGGGACTTGGCATTTAGGGGAGGGGGAGTTTCAGGTTTTGTTTTGGGTTTATTTATTTATTTATTTTTTTTTATTTTTTGGGGTGTGGGTGGGGGGTGGAGGGGGGCATGAAAAGAAAGTTCCTACAATCAATCCTCCCTGACCATATGATACATGACCAGTCCCTAAGTGACAGTCATGTAACAATTAATATTATCAATAACAATTTCTCAGCAATGACATTACTTTTCACCTGTTGCTGTTTGCTTTGTCCGCAAGGCGTTCTCAAGTTCCCTCCAAATAAAATGGATGCTGTTTGTGGTCATATTTTCATGATAACTACTTTGTATCATTATCAATTTGTCACAAAATTAAGTATTAGTAGTGCTACAATTATTTCTCAATGATAAAATATTCCTTTTCATCTGTTAATGTGTGCTTTCTCATTTCATCAAGGTGTTCTCAAGATACCTCCAAACAAGATGTCTGCTATTTATGGTCCTATATTCATGACAACTATCATCAGTTCTTTTCCCATGACTAAAACATAGAAAAAGACTAAAAGCACTAAGATGACTTCAAGAATCAAGATTCAAGAATTGTTTAGTTTAACATTTGTCTCCATGAGGCAATGTTCTCAGTGTAATTTATGCCTGATGTCATAAAAAAATGTGACCTAGTTGTGCTATAATTTGCAAAATTCAAATAAAAACTTCAAACATCCAGTACTTGGCAAAACAACGACAGACTGGATGAAACTCTGGTTCAAACTCAAACCTCGAATCTGGCACTCATTACAAACACAAACAGGAAATATGAACACAAATTTATCTCATGAATCATAAACAGTTATTTTAACCTTAACTTCAACCTGGATCTTACGTAACTTTCTTTTTCAAACACAAATGCACCTTGCTTTGAAATTCTTGTGATCGTAAGGCAGCAAGATTTAATGAGAGGTCAAATGGTCACACTCTGGCCTGCCATTCCTCCAACACAAACACTGTGTGTGTTTTGCTACACAATGTTCAGGTTTCTGCGGCTAATTATGTCTTATTTACACAGCATGTTTGTGCCGCTGTTCTCAACAGGGGGTTGGTGGTTCCTCAGTTACCATGGCGCTAATGCATGCCTTGTTCATTTGGTTGAATTTGAATCGATTTTGTACTGGACTCTTTCGCTGCAAAAAATGTGTTTTGTTAGAATGCGAGTGATTTAGTAATGTTGCCCACAACAATTTGATATTCTGGGGATGGGATTTTTGATAAAATAATCCATCCCCTAAAATGCAGGTTTGTTTTAGTATTGATACACAAGAAATAATTCGTTACACACACACACACACACACACACACACACACACACATTAGAAATAAGGGGCTCTTATTAGAATATTATTATTTTGGTGAAAAAAACAGAGTTGAAAGATCGTTAATTTTGTGGTTTATGCTGACAGCCTGAAATGTTTATATACAACAGATATATTTTTCCAGAATTTAACTGCCCATAATTAAGGGTGCATATAACACATGAGTGCTTATTATGTCAAATACAGTAATCCCTAGATATCAAATGTCAGTCACTTACTAGATGAAATCAATAATTAGCATCATACAACAGGCATTTAAAATATTTACATAGGATTCCAAACTAAGTGCCCTTGGCAGACAAATTCATTACTTTGTTCAAGTTCAAGTTCCTTTTTTCCTAGTGTCAGAGGTATTTTAACATTGAATCGTAACGTTTCATTCAATGCAATAATGTTAAACTAATCCTTAAAGCATCTTCCTCCATTTTGGCCATGTTATCAATGACAGACAAATCACCGAAGCCATGACATCAGTTACAATCACAACACCATGAATTGGGAAATGTTTCATTCAAATTTAAGAATTATTATTGACATTTGCTGCAGATTTGGGCGGAATATCAGTTTCCGAGCAGTTTAGATAAATCCCTGTACAATTAAACCTACACTCTGCAAAGGGTGCCAATCCACCAATTCTAAAGACACACTAGAAATTTTTCATTTTTTATGTTAATTATTACCCCATTTGCGATTAAACCAATGAAATAGTTCTTTCATAGGCTAGGGGAAACAAATTGACAGGCATTATGCAAAACCTGTTTGAGTTTACATGACACGAGAATTCTATTACCAAAATCAACAAGTTTCAAGTCATTAGAATCCTTCAACACAAAAACCACAACCAATTCGCCATTGACTTGGACGCAGTGCACGTAAATCGAGAGACGTCAAATTTCCACCTTTTTTCCCAAACAAATTGATTACCATTTTCATATCCTGCAACCGGTATTCTTGTGATAAATTTTGCAGAGAGAGTTTATTAATGCTACGAACTGAACTGGAATTGTTTTGATGAGATTGCATGAATCAATCAACTAGATGATTGAACGGAATCTATTGTGTTCTTGTTTCTTGTTAAACATATTATCCAAAATTTAATCATTTCGTTGTGGTTAAAGCAGTCTTGTGTAAGGCAGTAAGTCACTATGACCGCACACTAAAGAGAGTCAGAAAAAGAGAGAGAGAGAGAGAGAGAATAAGAGTGAGTGAGTGAGTATGGTTTTATGCCGCTTTTAGCAATATTCCAGCAATATCACGGGGGGGGGGCACCAGAAATGGGCTTCACACATTGTACCCATGTTGAACCCGGGTCTTCGGCGTGACAAGCGAACGCTTTAACCACTAGGGTACCCGACCGCCCGAGAGAATAAGAGAGAGCCAGAGTAAGCCAGTGGAGTCAGAGAATTAGAGAGAGCCAGAGTCAGAGAAAGCTAGCGAGAGTCAGAGAAAGTGAGAGAATGAGAGAGAGCCAGAGTCAGAGAAAGCTAGCGAGAGTCAGAGATAATTATTTGTTTACTTGTTGTTTAACGCCACACTCTGTAAACGGCGGTCTGTAAACTATCAAGTTTAACCCAGACAACTGAACAACAAGTAGATGAATATAAAAACAGATAAAGCGACAATAACGTACATTTTCATCAACTTGATACTACTCCTTGACAATATATTTTCATTTCTCCATTGTAAGCAAACATAAAACTTACTTCCATGAATGTCAGCTCTCACAAATGACAAATTTCAAATCTGCACGTCTACAATACACGTTTCAAATTGCAATCCTATTAGCTCCGAATACTGGATCACAAGAGCACACACACACCATTAAAACAGGCAATTCTCCCCGGGTTTTTTTTTTTATGTAGACCCATGCTGGTTTTGAATATCTCCTTTATTGTAAACCCAGCAGGTAGCTGATACAATACTGGCCCTTATGTTACCGGCTGGATTTGGAGTTGATAAAATCGACAAGACAATCACAGAAACTGTATTCGGAATAAAGGCCATGTTTATTACATGCGAATATCATAAATCATTCCACTTCATCTCACAGACGACGATCCTTGTGTAGAAACATTGTACTGGCACTCTGTCATTCATGGACTAACAAAAGAGGCTGGCTTTCAAGGGAGACAACTCAATATCCATTCACAATCTTTTGTTGATTTCGACAGTATTTCAATTTTATGAGCAATGTGCTCTTAAAAACATTGTGAACTCCTCATGTTATTTATTCAAACAAAAGTAAAACTGATTTTTTTAAACTTTGTATTTTTTGTTGCTTAACAAAATATGTGATGGTGGCCTGGAAATAATCGAGTCTGGACCAGGCAATCCAGTGATTTACATCATAAACATCGATCAATGCAATTGGGATACGATGACATGCATCAACTCACCCCCTGACTACCTGATCCCATGACTCTTACGACAAGCAGAGGTTGGTGAAGATCAATTCTAAGTGTTTACAGTAGTAAGTGTATGTTGTTTTGTAAGCCCCTTATTTTCTATTACTTGGTGTACAGGTTAATAATAAAAACAGTTGGTTTTTAAAATTGAAATTGTTTTCAGGACAGAAATATGAAGACAATTATTCTTGTCTTACTAGGAGCCCAATGATTAAACAATATGTCAGATATTCAAACAAATTAATCCTCGTATAACAACAGTGGAAATGCCTGCCTGGCCGTCCGAAACTGGATGTTTTCATTCCTGGCAGTCAGTGCCGTGGCCAGCTGGGGGGCATGGGGGGCAGTTGCTCCCCCTAGATTGTTTTATAGAAAACGGTTTTATTTGAATCAAGTTGGGGACAAGTGATACTTGTACAAATATTTGCTCCCCCTGTCAAAACAAGTTAACTACGGCCTTGGCAGTTGACACCTGATGGTGTTGATTTTTTAAACCGTATATGTAAATTATACGAATAACAAATTTTTAAACCCATATGAACTGACATGATGATTTAAATCCTCTGGACTTTTGGTGAATATTCAACACTGCACATTATAGAAATTGTCAAATATGACAGAAGTTGTTTGATCTGGCCTGATCTCAATGATGAAAATGGTTAACGATAAATGAATATATATTCCACCTTCAACAAATGATGTTATTCTTGCAACTATAGCCCCCCGAACAGAATATTTCTAAAACATTCCCCCCCAAAACACAAACAACGTTTCAAGTACTGTATATTTCCTAAGTCATCGTCCATAGCAGCACGAACAAAGGGTTTACAGAACTGTAAAATCCCAAACACTATTACGTTTCATTGAGCAGTGTAGGAGACGTGTGTAATATTGCCTAACATGCCTCATCATGGTTTACCTACTTGGAGAGGAAAGAAACGTGCCACCCCACACAGAAATATCTCCATATATCTCAAGGATATATTGGCGATCAGTTACACTGAGAATCAAGCCACAAGATAACATTAGCCGAACAGTTTTTTATTTACCTTAACAATGCATTTTATAGGTTTTCTGTCTCTAATCTGGAACAATATATACATATATGTTTTACAAACATTATATTCTACAAAACAATCCAAGCCCTCACCTCCAGATTATCATATAGTCAGGCCCCAATTGTGTCAGACACTTAGTCAATGAAAACATTTTCTAAAAAAAATTTTTTTAAATTTCTTCGAAAGAACCTTGACTTGAAACTAGACTTGGTTTAGTTTGATCTAGATTTGCCCAGGCTTTAAATAGTAAAAAAAAATATTCATATATATATATATAATTCCACAGTCATAGGGCAGGACTACAATTATGTTATTGGCTTCAATATGGAAAAACATCAATACGGTATGTTCAAGCGAAGGTTAGTGACAAGGGAGATAATCCATGTCTTAATGAGCGAGAAAAACGTGGGAGAGGTTGGATGAAATGGGGCTTAATGTTGCACTCAAGATTATCGCACTTTAATAACATGGATACTCCACTCAGTAAACTGACACCACCACGCCGACCAGTCCTTGTTTTAAGAAAGAGAATTTATGGATTCCAACTTCTTCATGAGGAATACAACGTTCTGGAGTATATGTTTACTCTATGATCAGGTGGTGATTCCTGAGCGTAAGGCAGGGTAACAACAACTAGTATCTTTTAACGTCTTTTGGTACGACACAGCCAGACTCTATCCACTAGACCACAGAGGCAGTCGACCTTGTTGAAACCACAAACCCAAGTTGTGAATAAACAAGTATCGACAAAAAAATAAAATAAAACTAACAAGCACATTCTTAGTTTGAATGGACAATGTTTTCTAACTTCAAATTATGAGTTTAATAGTTTACCCAACCCAGCCTTATCTTCCATTCATCAAGTGCAGTTTAAGGTTTAGTTTTCAGTGGTTTAGTTCTGTTGTCGATTATTCCGCCATAAATTGAGTTCTAACAATCCAACCAGCAGTTAAATACACTGCACTTGCACCGAGACTCTCCTTAGCACTGACAACACACAACATCCGCAGATTAAGATCGCGAGATAATGTCACTTAAAATGCATGTTGCGTCATTTTAAACACGATTAACTTGGACGTGACAACTTGGCTTGGCGCCAGCGTAACTTGACGCTGTCTATGTAGTGTGATCATATTTGACTGATGGCGTATGGTTTTCATGGGGATGTTATGACAGTTGAACACGGAGATGGAACAGTTTGATGCCTAAGATCGCTGTAATGTTCTCATTATCTGCCTAGCGGTGTTGTTGGAAACTTTATCTGTAAGCAGTTGGGTCATCTCGAACTACACTAACTTATTGGTATCTTGTTACATTTCTACTGTTACACTGTAGCAATACAAGTAGTAGTAGTAGTAGTAGTAGTAGTAGTAGTAGTAGTAGTAGTAGTAGTAGTAGCAGAAGTAGTAGTAGCAGCAGCAGTAATAGTAGTAGTGTGTTAATTGGAGAAAAAGTAGTTGTTATGGTAGTAGTATTTTTATAAGTTGTTTGACATGTACCTGGTTTTTATGGCCAATACCTCTCTAATGAGTTTTGTTTTTTATACGACTGCCAATCAAATCCACATCAAGTGAGCATGATCAAAAAAAAGACCAAAAACAAAAAACTCAGCTCCCAATAACGCATCCCAACTATAAACATGTTGGTCTCAACAAAAAGTACACAATGCCATTGAAGACACAGCACCTTCAAAAACTACTTCCCTCATAACAAATTTCAAACTAATCATCTTGTCAGTAGAGAGAGACAACATAATAGTCCCCTAACAACAAATAACCATACCATGGCAGTTATGAGAAGAATGTCGCTAGCATAAAGTGAACAAGTTACAGTTCGACCCAGATGGTCTGTACATCACGGTAGTTGATTCTCTCGGGACATTCTCGACTTCTGAAGTTGGAGGCACTTCAAAGGGACTGTCTTATCACTCTGCAGGTGCCACTATTAAACTGCTGAAAGGGATTAGCGGATGACAGGACTGGGTCAGTTAGGTTGGAAACATCCACACCTGCACTGACTTCATTGAGAGTGTTTTCGTGGGCACTAACTTGTCTGGTTCATTTACTTTCATGGCAGTTTGGATTAGTTTGCCATCTCCTAAAACCTGTGTCTGTGCTAAACACCACAGAATGTTATCTAGTCCGTGTTTTTTGGTTAATGCTCGTGACTAAAATTTAAGTCAAACTGTTTGTACTGAGGACTTTAAACCAAATCTTTGTAAAGTGTTCTCCCTAATTTTCTATTTGAAAACAATATTTTTGTAATGAATGTTATTTGTAGTACTGAGGAATTTTATCAATGTTTTAACCTTACTAATTTATTATA
Organism: Haliotis cracherodii; assembly: GCF_022045235.1. Lineage (NCBI taxonomy): Eukaryota > Metazoa > Mollusca > Gastropoda > Lepetellida > Haliotidae > Haliotis > Haliotis cracherodii. The sequence goes on from NW_027266269.1 coordinate 22,655,479, forward strand.
AAAAGTATGTGAAAATGATTTTGGGATTATCTTGTTTCCAAATTCAAATTTTATAGAAAACAAAAATTTCATTTTTATATTTTAGAAGTGATATTTCTTCTAAATTCAACGTTTATTTAATCCACATTTAGGCGACTGAGAAATAAATTTGGTTTTAAAATTTTATTTATTTTATGTCTAAAAATTCAAATATTGCACGATACCTACTGGCACCGTGACGCGATATTGTTACCGTCTCACAGAATCTCACGGAATGACTGTAACATAACTAAATGAGACGATAAGTGCCACTAGATCGGTATCACCTCATTCTCAAGTGATTACCTCCCCTGATTGAGCTCTTTCCTTTGAAAGTAGCTGAGTAGCAGCAACCGAAGCCTTGTACACTCATTAGCTGACGTAAGTACCTCATTCTCACATCCCCAGCATCCTTGTCTACATCCCCATCACAACAACACCAGCCTCGTCCAACATCTCTGCAACTATTCTTTCTGCGTTCATTCACCCCTGTGAAAATCCAGGTTAGAATCGGTCTTCAGCAACCAATGTTTCTCGAAAGAGGTGACTAATGGGATCAGGTGGTCAGGTAGATGTCAACTACATCAGTGGAACACAAATAGATGATGTTGTTCCTGACGAAGGGTTATCACCAGGGGGAATATGGGATTCAGGTGAGGTGAGATGAAATGGGGTTGAACGTCGCTTTCAAAGTTATTGCACTTATATAGTCACGTGCATGTATGTATGTATGTGTGGCAACTTGTACTAGTCCTGACTAAACCCAGTTTTATAGTGCTTGCCTAATTAGATACCTAGCTGCAGTTTAATATGGTTTGTTTGTTGTTTAATGCCTCACTCTGCAATATTCCAGGTATATGATGGCAGCCTGTAAATAATCGAGTCTGGATCCAGTGATTGATATAATGAGCACCAATCAACGCAATTAAGATACGATAACATGCATCAACCAAGTCAGCAAGTCTGACCACCCGATCCTGCAACTCTTATGACAAGAAAAGTCGCCTTTAACGGCAAGCATGGTTTGCAGAAGACCATTTCTACCCCAGATCTTCACGGGTCAGATTAACATGGTTACCCACTCAGACACAGTACACTGACTTCCAGCCAACCAGTTTTGCTATTTTAATATTGCAACTGTAAAACTCATTTCAAACAAGTACATGACTGTTAAACATATAACCAATTCCCTCGAGTGAATATAAGTTCTCTGATGTACGAATCCTCTTTGAAAAAAACTTCAGGAACATCAATGAAGGTGTGTGAAAACGCCTGTATATTAGTTCCTTTTACCCTGTGTAGTATCTTACTTCTATCTTAGTCCTACTCAGGGTCTGTATATCCAGTTAGCTACATCACAAATTTCACTACAGGTGTTCCACTAACCTAAGGCCCTGGGTTATCTCCTCTTTGACATGGCACAGATTTGAAAATCACATGTGAATTTCAGCTCTGTATGTTCCCCGAGGGTGTTGAGATGAGAACTTGAAAGTGATCGGGATTTGATGCATAAAAAATAATGTCTGGCACATATTGATTCCACAAACAGGCCGTGTTAACTTTATTTAAAGTGGAAAAACACTCCCTGTAACTGACTGACTGACCAACCTATCATTTATCTGACCTTGAAATATTCATAACAGCTAATTGTCAACAAATTTCATCAAAACATTCGTAAAATTGTACCTGCCGTCAGTCCAAAATCTGTTACTGATTCTACAAACACAAGTATGATATTTTTGTTACCCAAGATGTTATTTAACAAATGTTATATTTGGGATAACACTTTCTTAGTAAAGTACAGATTCTAGTACTTTTTCGGGCTGAGTATGTGAGACTACCAGTTGTCAGACTTTCATTTTGGTCGAAGCCTCGGTGGCTGAGTGGGTTAGATCGCTGTCTTTGTGTGCTGGCGATTAGGTGCCTCACTCTGACAGTGTGGGTTCGAATCCCAGATGTTAGGAGCAACATCACGTCCACTGGGGTATGATTTAACAAGGACTGGTAGGCTCGGAGTCAGTATAATGTGTCTGATTGGGGTGCCCATGTTAAACTGCAGCATGGTGTCTCCTTGCTAGCACAATAAAATCGGCATAAGTGAACACAGGCATACAAGACAGACAGACAGACAGACAGACAGACAGACATATATATATATAAATGAAATAATCTTGAACGCTATGTTAATCCCCATTTCACCTCACCCCAGACAATAAATTACACTGGAAACAAAGAGAAAGGAATAGGACGCAAACAACGGCCGTACAGTTCTCATAAATAACAACAACAATACCATCACACAACAGTCTCAACTTATTGCTTGATAACTTTGTCCAAACCTCCCCAGAACATAATTATCACAACTCCTCAAATACGACAAGAGGCCGAACATCAAACAAGATCAGTCAAGCTGGACCCAACAACGCGTAGCGACCTGTCAAGAGATCTCCAGATAGGTCGCACAGGTAAGTCTAGCTGATTACAGGTAACTTGTGTAGTGTACCCCAGTGGGGGGTACCTGTCCTGACTGACGGGCAGAGAGATAACATTGTATGTCACACGCAGACATCACACTCGCAGATCAGTGGATTTAATACCCAGCACAGGCAACTGCAGTTGGGACAGTCTCAAGTGGTCCTTGTGAAGTGGAAGATGTTGGGTAGAGTTCAGGTTGATTACTATCGGAGAACCTGTCTACTGTACTGGGGGGTGTTCAACAATATGATCGTAGCGCTAAGGTGATCTTAACTCCCATACTGTAACATAGACTTATGATTGTCGCAGTGCTACGATTGTTTGGTGGAACAGGGACTGAAGTTTTGTTGGGTCGAGTTTCAGGTTGATAATTATGGGAGGAGCTGTCTACTGGAGTGAAGTCTTGTTGGGTCGAGCTTCAGGTTGATCATTGGAGGAGCTGTCTACTGGAGTGAGGTCTTGTTGGGTCGAGCTTCAGATTGATTATCAGAGAAACTGTTTACTGGAGTGAAGTCTTGGTGGGTCAAGTTTCAGGTTGATCATTGGAGGAGCTGTTTACTGGAGTGAAGTCTTGTTAGGTAGAGCTTAAGGTTGATTATCAGAGAAACTGTTTACTGGAGCGAAGTCCTGCTGGGTAGAGCTACAGTTGGACTACTAGAACCTGTATGGGTCTTGAATTGATTTTTTAGCCCAAAATGAAAGAGTATGACATACCCAAGATGTACTTTCCTTGGCTTGCAATCTATATCAATAGCCCAGCATGACATCCCTCGTCACTGCGATCCATCACTTTCTTCACCACATCTCACCCACTAATGCACACAACATTACCCAGGAATCAGCATTTTTTTTATTGTGAGGAGAAGCTGATGCATTCTAGCCCAGCTTGTGGTGTCTCAGAATGCACAGGAATAGATCCATCGTCTTCAAGCGACACAAACGATATTAACAAGACACAATGAGAAGAAATGTTAACATTCACCCCAAAATGTATTAAACTGCTTTCCTACAACTATCATGTTCTATTTCCAGCAAAAGCAACTTAAATTCAAATTGAAAATTTTATTGAAAACTTCCAGAAAATGGAATCTATATTCAGAACGATTACAGTTGAATCATGAATAATTCAAACACTGAATCCACTATACTCCAACTTAATTGCATCAATTAACACAAATATTTTATTACTCAAACTGTGACATCCATCAATTTTGGAATAAATGAATTGTACTTTTTCTTGTACCAAAAAAAAGATTCAAAAGTATTCTGCTGTAAATTTCTATCTAGATGAGAATTTCCATCTTTCACGAAATTTATCATAATTAATCGTTTCCTAAAAACAGCTAAAAAAATTATGCTAGTACATGAACAATTTCCTTATTTTTCACACACAAAAAAACCTTTAAAAATTCAGAATAAGACAGATATTTCATCTGATTACATAATCAATAAATCCGTTCCCTGTCTGGTGCGCCATCAATAGTGCACATCTTTTACGAGATTCGTCAAATTAGCAAATCAGAGTAAGATCATAAACTTAATATGGCGCCACAACCAATGCCAGTACTTGAACAGCTGTACCGATCAATGGCAAGAAATCCTTACATATTCTCATCAGTGATATTATCATAGCCATTCAGTATCAATCTTTTCAAAGACAGAGCATTGATTGTGGTTGGAAGAGCTCACTGAAGGAACCACACTCATCTTTGATGACAGTTCAAGGTACGTTGCCTCGCAGTTGTTCTGTGCTGTGAGGCTTTCGGCTGCAGTATTCAGGTTTGAGGGACTATATTTGCCAAAGAATTTTCTCGTCACGTAATCATTTCACTCTAATATTGGTCAAAATGCTTAAATCGCGGAAACTCTCGCCACCGAGAAACATGAGGGGTCTGGTTCCATTATATGGCTGCTGCCATTGGTTACACTGAGGGAGTTAGGTTTATCACCGTTTTGAACAGTATTCCAGTTAAATCAGTGTCAGCTTTATGTGGAAGGAGTGAGTGAGTGAGCATGGTTTTACGCCGCTTTTAGCAATATTCCAGCAATATCACAGCAGGGAACACCAGAAATGGGCTTCACACATTGTTCCCATGTCGGGAATCAAACCCAGGTCTTCGGCGTGACGAACGAACGCTTTAACCACTAGGCTACCCGACTGCCCTATACGTGTGAGGAAAGCTCAAAGTGATGCAGGTCTCAGATGTTTTCTACTTTTAGGAATCCCATGAGGACAGCATTGTGCTGATAAATCTAGAATCATAATCATGGCACATTAATGCCGAGTGCCAGGCAGGGTAACAACAAGTACCTTTTTAACATCTTTCGGTATGATATGGCCCGGGGATTAAACCTCGGGCCTTCCACTCTCCAAGCAGATGCTTTTACCACTAGACTACGGAGGCGGTTGATTTTTCCATGTCATGGTTACACAATTGAGTGAGTGAGTGAGTGGTTGAGTGAGTGAGAGGTTGAGTGAGTGAGTGAGTGGTTGAGTGAATGGTTGAGTGAGTGATTGAGCGAGTGGTTGAGCGGTTGAGTGAGTGAAGGAGTGAGTGAGTGCAGTGTGTCAGCTTGTAGGAGTAAATCCTGAAGTGATGCAGTTTGTGAGAGAGTTGGGTTTGATGTGTCTTTTTTTGCAATATTTTTTGTGAGTGAGTGCTTCATTAGGTCATTAGGTGAGTGAGTGAGTGAGTGAATGAGTGAGTGATTAGGTTTTGAGTGAGTGAGTGAGTGAGTGAGAGTGAGGGTTGAGTACAAACTTACGCAAGTCCCACCGTTATTTATTCAAATTTATTCTCCCCAATGGCTTTCCATCCTTCTATCACTATCTGAATCTTAGAGATGCAACCATCACAATGAGACCCAAAGGAGAACGTTAAGAAAGAGTCAAAGAGATTTGAACGTTTTTAAACAGCCCTTGAAATAAAAACACAAACACAAGATCAAAAATATTCCCATGGTCCCCAACCCTTCAGCGTTCCCTTCCACATGACAGTGAATCATTGACATGTATAAACATGAACGCCAACGATAGACAGATTTTGTTCAGATGTGTTGAAAGTCTGCTTTTGAATAGGGCACTCTTGTTTGGTCATGGCAATATGAAGAGGACAAATTTACAGCTCAACCTCTCATGAGGGAGTCGGCTGATTGAAACTGTTGCCTACACACCGCTGCGTGCACCTTTACGTGTAAAATTGACATGACACAAAACGTAAACATTGTCCTGGCTGCAAGTTAAATGCAGCTTAAACAACAAACAGTATGCCCGCTGGGCAAGAACCTTTGACACGAAAATCAATGTATATCAAAACCCAACGAACGCATTCCGGTACATGGTACCAGAGGTATTATTGATCCCATACATACGAGCAGTTCCTTGTTGCCTCTCAACTGTCAAAGTGCCACTCGTCTGTGACACAGCCTTTCTCAAACGATTTCGGTCAAAAAATTTATTCAATGGCACTGTCGTCTCTTTACAGGAGTGGACAAATATGGTTCTAGCGTTCCGTCATTTATTGTCCAAATCTGGTTCCCACAGGAGATATTGCTTTGGTGAGATCAAACGATATCTACATATCGCTTTTAAAAATCACTGATTTTTTCGCGTATTTTGATTTGAGAATGATACTGGATGATAAATCAAATCTCACCCTCGTGTCTTTTGAGAGCCTCGGAGTTTTTCCACTTTCATCAACTCGTATTGATATATTTGATATAAAAAGACACTCGGGTGAGATTCGATATACATCAGTGGAGGACAGGGCCAGATTTCATCTGCTTGAACCTCATCAAGGTACTTGTACAATTATCCCCAAATTACAAAATAATCAAACACCTCTCAAACCCCACACAGACATAAAACAAATCGGTAATCTCTTGAAACTGATTAAAAAGACCATTGGCGCCATGCTGATGAAGAGGCACACTTTAATTCATAAATTTCAAGACAAGGAGAAGTGGTAGAAGACACTTAAGATCCAGTGTGAAACTCTGGCCATTTTGGGTTCCAACTTCTGACATAAGGAACTGCATATTCTGGTAACACAATGGATGCATCCAGAGACGAGTCTGTCCGAGAAGTCGTTGTACACTAGAGAAATGTCCTGCCTTGTTCATGCATATTTAAATTTCTGTTTTATAGCAACAAGTTGCCTCTTAGAATGATGTTCAAACAAAAAACGACAGGATGTGGGAATTTTATGACGGCAAGTTGATTGGTCTTGAATCCATATGGAATTAAAAGGATTTGAAAAAGTCATCACCAGGATTTTAATAATACAGAATTATCATGAAATGAGGATTACACAAGTTCGTTTACTTTTTATTCATTAAAGAACAAGGGTTGGTTGAGGATTTTCTCATTAACAGCAGAGTTAGAATTATTTTGCTTTTGAAACATTTACAAAAATGTCTTACAAGAAGATTGTATTCAGATTTTCAGATTTCAAATTTGTCATTCTAAACTTTACAAAAACCTACAGAAATTGCCACGATATGGGAATACAGTTCAAAACATTTGTAAATTCTATGAATTTCTGCAATTTTTGTTTTGTATATATTTATCCAAATGGAATAGAAAAAATATATAATTCTTATATTAGATTTATAAAAAAACTACCAAAATTATTTAGCCTATGTCCTGAATTATTATTAAAAATAATCCACACCATCCAACCGTTAAAGATGAGCACATAATTCTATGTTCTGATTGTACAAATCAGAAAATATATTCACCGAATAATGTAGACAAATAACATTATCCCAGTGAGCCTTGGCCGATTAGATTCACATGCTGAGGCTCTCAAGAAATGTGTCAAGAGCGTTAGAGGCTATTCTGATATTGATTTTGTCTACCTCAATAGCACTTCGGACAGAGAGTATAGTTCAGATATATGTGTCGCAACTGGAGAAAATCCTCCATGATTAATGGACAAATGCTGAACATAGCTAGTTCTTCCAGATTGATTTTGACCATTATTGATAGTCACTACTAATCGAGACGAAGTAGGATTTCGTTTAATTGAATTACCAACTCCCTTTAGTAGTTGTAAGAACAGAGATATATCCGATTCCATCTTCCAGAACAATCCTTTTTGCACTGAATTAATCAAGTAAACCCAGCCAGCCAAACTTCGTCAGAATCCAAGGTGGTGATTCAATAGCTTGATTTATCTGTCGGACAATACCTCAATATACACATGTGGTCCAGCAAAACTATCATCCGTCAAGCAAAACTATCATCCGTCGAGCAAAACTTTCGTCCATCACTCAAAATTTTCATCTGTCAAATTCTAAGAAATTACTTTCAAACAATTCCAAATCCATGTAATGTCATTTTTACTGCATGTCCAAATATTCCCCAAAATGTTATTAGATTTTTTTCAAAGTGAAAATTTAAATGACAGCCACTAACAGCCATGTTGGGGTCTTGCACTTAAACCTTGTTGACGTAATCCATTTCTGATCGTGAAAATTGATGAGCTTATTGTTGTGATTAACTCAAGATGTAAACATACCACCATTAATCAGCCGGTCGGCCCTAAGACAATTGACACGCCATCTGATCCTGTGCATGCCCAAATTGACAACTGCTCCAACCCAATCTCCAAGTGGTGAGTTCAACAGCCAAAATTGGCAGATTCCAATAGCTGAAATTGATGAGTCGGAATTCCTAAATTGGAGAGAGGTGTCGATTTCGGCCTTTTTTTTATCATGCCCCATCCCCCCCTCCCTTTCCGCAATGATCTTGACCATATGGTCACTTCGGAGGGATTGGACACTTCCCTATCATTAGAAACAAGTGCATCCCCTGGGAATGAGTTAGAGGTGAGTCACAGCAAAGGGGGGAGAGGGGGTTGGAGGGGGAGGTTTTGGAGGGGTGGTGCCTTTGTTTCGATTGTCGGAATGTGCGGCCAGTAACAATGACACTTCACGGATCTGTATCGCCATCTTAACTCCACTAATTCCGCCCCTCTGGGTCGCCAAATAGCCATCGCAGCCTCTTGTGATCTCAACAAATTAAATCTTATGACTAACAGAGAACTTTCAAAGAGCAAAAACAAAGTGCATCACTCTGCACAGAGCCACCCTGGGATCTAATTTACTCCTCATTATTGTTTATAAACTTCCGCCAAATATTATTCTTTGATGGGTGATATCGTAAAAGGGCAAACGATGGATTTAGCAGGCGCCAAGCAGAAGCATACTATTGAATCGAACATTGGCAATTTCATACCATTCTGTCTTCAGTTTTATAAGAGTCATTCAGTGAGGTTTAAGATGGTTTTTCGACTAATTAAACCCCAGCAAAACACCCCAGGGCAGCCCTGATTCGACTTTTACAATAAACGTGTGCAAATGCATGGTGGGAAATCTCAAATGTATTAAGACGCAAATCTGCATTACGTTAAAATGAAGGATTTTAAGAGAAAATTGACCTTTCACATGACAGTGTTGAAGTCTTAACAAAGTTGAAAGACAACATTAGCATAATATAATGAATCTTTCTTGATGAGGGCATCTCTTTGTTAAAAACTATCGTAATTGTTCCTAAAAGGACACAGGCCAAAATAATCTGTTGAGCATCAGTGGAATTAACAAGTAAAAAAGGAAAAGGATTGGAGAGCATTTTGTCCAAATTGAGAAAATTCGCATTGCCTCTAATCTCGTTACTTCATTTCTTTGCTGTGGAGTCATTATAGCTTTCAATGGAAGAAAACACTTATTCTTGAGGCAGTTCCAGCAATGCTTGAAAGGACGTATCTCAAAGGACAGCTCTCAAAGGACAGCTCTCAAAGGACAGCTCCCAAAGGACAGCTCTCGAAGGACAGCTCTCGAAGGACAGCTCTCGAAGGACAGCTCTCAAAGGACAGCTCTCAAAGGACAGCTCTCGAAGGACAGCTCTCAAAGGACAGCTCTCAAAGGACGGCTCTCAAAGGACGGCTCTCAAAAACAGCTCTCAAAGGACAGCTCTCAAAGGACAGCTTCCAAAGGACGACTCTCAAAGGACGGCTCTCAAAAACAGCTCTCATAGGACGACTCTCAAAGGACAGCTCTCAAAGGACATCGTACTAGCACCCTTGGTAAGTTTTAAATCTTTGAACGTCCATTTTTTTTCAAATATTATCAAATGCATGAGGGATGTTGTCACTTTTGGTCAACTAACATTTACTCTCTTTCAAAATATAATAGAATGCAGACAAGAGTGAGAGTGAGTGAGTGAGTGAGTGAGTGAGTGAGTGAGTGAGTGAGTGAGTGAGTGAGTTGGATCTTATGCCATTTGTTGCAATATTCAAGCGATACCACAGCACAGACAAGAAAAATGGGCTTCACACATTGTACCCATGTGGGTAATTGAAGCTTCCATTTTGGCCAAGGAACGGTCGGGTAGCCTAGTGGTTAAAGTGTTCACTTGTCATGCCGAAGACCGGGTTCGCTTCCCGACATGGGTACAATGCGTGAAGCCCATTTCTAGTCTCCCTGCCGTGATAATGCTGGAATAATGCTGAATGCGGCATAAAACTAACTCACTCACTCACTCCATTTCGGCCAAATACTCATAATACAGACTACTACAGGCAGCTGGGCAGTGATGAACCCCTGTGGTCCAGCCAGATTGTATCTCCGTGTAATCAACAACCTTGCAGAGAAATCAACACACACCAATCACACTCACAGCTTCATAACCTGAGCAGTGCTGCTGACCACGGTTACACAACACAATAGACCTGACTGCTCCCGACACTGGCGAGAGGGTCTAATTACTACACAGACCTTGTCACACCATAAACACTGGGAATTAACGACTTGGGTTATGTCACAGAGACCTTTAATTACCATGTCAAAGGTCAATGACATTAATCAACAGCAACCAGATGGCAGGCTGACCCAGCAGCAGATACCAACTGTCTGAATTATACATGAACATAAATCATACATTTACTTGTAAACTAGACTAACATCTAGTCTCTGATATGAACATATCGTACAGAAAAAAACAGTTGTTCAATTATCTTAATAAAAATATAATAAAAGGGAGCCCAGTGACTCTCTTCATCCTGACACTGCAGTAATCTAGACTTGCCAAACATTATAGACTTGCATGGGCTCTATTTGATATATATTTGTATCTGGGTCTGTAAGACAGACAACTTGTAAACCTACATTTTTGTGCCCTGTCAACATTAATATTGATTATTTATGAAATAGTGGCAACATTTGAGCTTATATTGCATTTTAATTATTATTTAAATAACAGTTACCATAACAACCAACCAGTGATATTATTCTCAAGATAACTTATTCGAATGACATCTTTTGTATTTTCGTCTGAAGATTTTATCTCAGGACAAGGCTGGAATAATTAATATCTTAAAACAATAAAGTAGGCTTCACTGTTTAAAGACCAAACACTAACATCAAAGTATTCAGAGCCAAAATTCTAAGCTTTCATCTCTATGTTAATAAGCATTAAAGGGTTGTTAAACTTTATATGCCACATATATTAGATTAATTTCAACCTAAAAGTTCACACACAACAAACACTCCTATTCACTGATACTTTTTAAGTTAATTATTTAAATTTCAATGGCACCATTTGACATCTATCTTGACAAACAATGTCGCCATGTGACAAACGGATGGCGACAAGCAAGCTGCCATTCAATGTACACAGACATTTGAAAGGTCATCACAAATTACGAAAGTTGCCTTGTGTTACTGAAAACTGTCCTTGAGAATTTAAAAGAAGCATATTTACCCAAAAAAAACTGCAACTTTATTCCAGAACCAACTTGATTATGCAACTCAGCGTTCAGAAGTGTCAAGAAAATGTGAACCTTTGGGCCTCGAATACGTAAGTCAATAATTATGCGCATAATTACTTATTCAATTCTATAAACCTATATAAAATTGTGACACTGCCTTATATCCAAAACAAAATGTTTTATCGATATGTCAAAGTGTTACTCACAATTAACTTTCATAGTAACTCATTTTCTGACAGAAAATAACTTGATCAATTTCCTTGCTGAAAAACAACCAACAATCACGCAAGTTGAATTCATGATTTTTTTTTCTCCATGATCATTCAAAACAGAAATGGTATTTTTCTCTTTTCAACTCGGGCGTTATGCCACTAGATTTTCAAGCTGGAGGTTAAACCGTTAACTCGGCTCAAATTTCTCGGCATTTTATCCACAGAGCTTTGATGTCCAAAAGAGTGGCATCAATATATGCCAGAGGTTAGGGCATTCAAGTTCTTTGACGCAAGCACTACATCAAATTCGCCATACTCCACTTTGAAACACAAAGAAAAAATCTGGTATCTGTAATTAGCAAATCAAGTTATATTCCATCACGTTTCTTCTCGCAGTGGTGAACATATTCTCATATTTCTTGGCGAAGTTAATACCCAAAGCCAGCATCAATTTGTGACATACAATACCAGGATTCTATGAGCGCCAATGGTAGGCTGATCTGCTTGACAACTTTGGCAGTTCCAGGGACAAAAATATCAGGCCAATTATTTGCCTATTTCCTGCAATGGGTTTCCGCACATATTTAGCATTTCGTGTGCTGGTAGCGAACTAACATCAACATCACAGCGTTTCATGTGCTGGTAGGGTACTAACATCAACATCACAAGGTCATGATTGCAGTGTAAGACAGTTGTGTTTCTACTCACAACTATATTTGACATCCTAAGTCAGTTTTCCGTACAAAGTCAATAATTGTTGTTTCTAATCCCACGATGAGCTTGTGTTATTGTGCGTCTCGTCTTTCAGTGAGTAAGTGGGTTGGGTGTAACACTGCTCTGAACAGTATTTCAGTTATACCATGGCGGGTCAACTTGATGTGGATGAAGAGATGAAGTTTTGTTTGTTTGTTTGTTTGTTTGAGGGATTGACATCATGAGCATTGATCCACGCAATTGGGATACGATGACATGCATCAACCAAATCAGCGAGACTGACCACCCAATCTGGTTAGTCGCCTCTGACAACAAGCATGGTCGCCTTTTATCGCAAGCATGGGTTGCTGAAGACCTATTCTACCCCGGATCTTCACGGGTTGATAACAATAATAGTGAATGAGTGAGCTGGGTTTAATATTTCAGTTGTACCATGGCATGTCAACCATATATATACTCATCACCAAAAGAAACGCGACCCACATAAACTTATAGAGAAGTATGTACGTTAAAAAACAGTCATGTGTTTCCACAGCGTGTCTTTATTCTTATCACGATATGCTGTACGTGATTTTCAAAATTTACGCACTAATACTGCACGAGACAAATGGTGCATATTGAGTTTATGGATCTGTGACGCCACATGTGATGCGATCATGAGCGTCACATCACACAACATAACCTATGTTCGTTTGTACGTCAAACCAATCTAGTACCTTTTATATATGAGTAATTATTCATATATTAACCAACATGTATGGTCTTCACGTTTCTTTTGTTGGTGAGTATATAAAGAAAGCTGAAGTGGTACAGGTCTCTGTGAGTGTGCAAGTCGAGGTTAAACTGTTTCGAAAAACCACTACGACATGTATGGAGCTGAAAAAGTTGAAACATAATCAGAGAGAACTGGGATTCGTTCCATGATTTATAGGATTCTGGCACGTCTGAGGGAGGCAACTCTGCACAGCAAATTACTCTGCCATTGGCAACTGGGCCAGCCAAACTCTCTCCTCTATCAGGAATATTGCAATGTGGAGATATTTACTCAACATGATCTCACTGCTCCAAAAGACTTTCTTATTTACACTCTGATGCAAGTGTTGAATATATTTTGAGTGTTTGAAAAAGATATTCTCAGCCGACATGAGATACTATATCAGACCCAAGATCACATTAAATACATGGACACTGAATCAGCTTAAGTGCATGCATCTTTTCAATTTTCAAAAAACATATCAGGCGAGGTCCTTTTTCAGTAATAGCGGAGAATCTTATCTCGCTGTCAGCGATATCTACAATGCTAAAAAATGGCGTCTCATAAACACTTCAAATAAGCTGACAGAGTCATCCCCTTATTGAAAAACTTTTAGAAAGTTTCCCGTACAGTGTTTCAACATTGTGACAGGCGAGACCTTTAAGGTAAATCTGTCAGAAAAAAAGACATTGCTATTGAGGCTGGATATCTTTAAGTTTGTTTTTAAAAAATTGTCTAGACTATCCTGTATAATGTTAAAGGAAGCACCTTCATAATAAAAGGGGTACGCCTTATTCTACAAATCTATGTTAACAATAAGACAATCGTAGGTCTGCATTTACATACAGGAGTTACGAACGTCTTAGCAGTACAATCCCTATGTAGAGCAAGGCCCAGTTAAAAAAAGCAATCGTCAGCGCTGAGGTGATTGTAACTCCCATACTTTAACATAGACTTATGACTGTCATAGCGCTAAGGTGATCTAACTCCCATACTGCAACATAGACTAATGACAATTGTAACGCTAAAAGGTGATTGTAACTCCTAAACTGCAACAAAGACTTACGACTGTCATAGCGCTAAGGTGATCATAACTCCCATACTGCAACATAGACTTACGACTGTCGTAGCGCTAAGGTGATCGTAACTCCCATACTGCAACATAGGCTTAAGATTAACAGAGCAATAAGTTCCTTTTATTTAACCGGGCCCTAGGTTCTGGATCACAAATCTCTTTTCATAAAAAAACAAGTCCAATTTTTTTAACTTACACATGTCACCACCATCAAACAAACCTTTTTTTAAAGTTGTAAGTGAAGTTCAGCATTATTTGAGTTTCATGTTTTTTATCCTTTTTTACCCACTTTCTTGTGGGCGAGGCTGATTATCCTACTGGTAGCAGCTCCTCTACAAGCTGAAACCTCCTCTGCCCATGTTCTGGATGTGTAAATAAACACGCCAAGTGGATTGAGATATTTACACCTTCCACAAATATGCCCTGTTATAGGGAAGCCAGACCTGAGGCTGAACCGAACCCTACACTGAATCGATTAACACTTCACCGGTCATACGCTGGGGTCATGGGTGGTATCTTACTGACACCCTTTTCACGGAATAATAAGATATATTTGGATAAAAATTTGTCAAATCTCCTTCAGCCTATGACAATCACCCCATACCAAATGTAGAACACATTAAACATTTCATGCACATCAAAATTAACTGATAGTTATGTTTATTCCTTTTAGTTTTAGACAAGCATATTTGGATTTGTAAGTTTGTTTGTTTGTTGGTTAATGCTGCACTCAGCAATATTCCAGCTATATGAAGGCGGTCTGTAAATAATCAAGTCAGGACCTGACAATCAGTGATTGACATCATGAACATCAAACCACGCAATTGGGATAAGATGACTTGCATCAACCAAGTCAGCGAGCCTGACCACCCGATCCCGTTAGTCGCCTTTTACGACAAGCATAGTCGCCTTTTACGTCCAAGAGCTTCAGTGTGTATAAAGTCCCTTATTGAGGGAAATATGTTATTGTGCAAATACTGCAATGTTATAGGATCTCCTTGTTCCCACATACTGATGTTAAATTGTTGCTGGGTTCGTGATTTTATGACATTCATTATGAGGTCCATAACACCATGGATGATGGGTCCATAATGTTGTTTCACTGGATCCATGGAACCATGTGTCAACAAATCTTACGTCATTCGGTCCATGACGCCATGGTCCACAATGTTTACGTCAATGGGTCCATAACGCTATGGGTCCACGATGTTCACGTCACTTGGTCCATGATGCAATGGGTCCACGATGTTCACATCATTCACATCAGTGGATCCATTGATTACATCACTTGGTCCATGACGTCATGGGTCCATAATGATTACATCACAGGATCCAAGTCATCGGTCCACAATCTATATCTCACTGGCTCCATGACGTCAATGCCTGTACAGCAGTAATCCACTGTAAAACTCAACCAAAACATCTCATCCCACACACAACTCTCCCCTCTCTATTCCAACTCCCTGTTGCCAATAGCAACGCCGCATCACCCCCTGAATCTTTCCCGCCCTAACAGAAACTCCCATTCCACTGTTTTATACATTAAAACAATTCAAAGTTTTGAAAACATGCCATAAACATTTGGTGTAGCTGGGTTTGTTTCTTTGTTCCTATATTAGCAAAAGTTTCATAACAAAATCAGGGTTTAAAAAATTACAGAACTTAAAATAGATGCAAATTAAATTTTTCTGTTTTTAAATTTGGAAGAGGAAAACGTGAAAATGATACCCTTGAAAAAAGGCCATCGCAGTTACACAAACTCTCCAAGTTTTTCAAAACATTCCCAGCCGTAAGTATTTCTCAAGACCTCGACTTCGTTTGTGTAATGTTTCCTTAGGCCCTATGATGTGATAACACGTGATAACACATCAGTGATGCTCATAGCAGATGTCAGTTTCACCAAATGACAGACAGGCATGGCATGTCAAAGACGGATAATACTGTTAACACATGACCATACTTCAACAAAGAAACCAACTACATTTCAGGAGGGGCAATTCTGCTCATTTCAAATGATGAACGTCAAAGTCACAACACATTGTTCTTAGTAACATGTTAATAGAATGATATTTTTTTATGAAATATTATTGTGATATCCAAAGTATGCACCACCAATTCCCCTAAACGTGTTTCCTTTTTCCTCATTCTGTTGTCTTTGAATTCAAAGTTTTCATGGCAATGCTACCTCCTAACTTTGTCAAATGCCTTTTTAAAAAAGGAATGGTAAGACTTCCGTCCATATCCCCTCCTAAAAATATATTTAAAAAGATTGAGCGGTAGTATATAACTTTTGGAGGGGGGATATGGGCGGACGTCTTTCCAATAAAATAATATTCTTTGTATCATATGATAAATAGAATTATAGGTCATTGGCATAAGACCCCTTCAAAAATTCATGCTTATGGACATGCTTTTGTGTTACCATGGTTACAGATATGTTATTTTAGCGTGATTACAATGATCATCATAAGTTTCAAAATAAATTTGAATATGATCGTCTCGACTTAGGTCCATATATAATCTCTTTGAAAAAACATAATTGGCAGTTGAAACGAGTTTCCTGCTCTGAAAGATTATAAATGGTTTGTCCGTAGCATAATGCAACCATTTCACCCAGTGGTCGAGATGGACAATACCAAGATGGTGGTACAAACAAAAGGAAGGCTGCAGGGTTAGGGGCTCAGCTCCAAATATGTGTTGGTCAGAATCCAGAAACAAACATATTTTAGGTGGCCTTACGAAATATGACAAAAACTATTAAAATTCAAAGAACGACCACAAAAGGTTGTTGCCAAGACAACCATCACGGGTCAACAACTTTGACCAGATCAAATGATCAATCGGTTAATCATACAGATATTAAATTGATCAAAATCAATTCAATTAAAAGACAAGTTGATTTTATGGAAGCTATGTAACTGCCGAGCTCGGCCAAACGGGCCATAAAAATGAAAACAAAGGCCATTAAATGGATGTACTTTTCACAGGGTGGTCTCTCGTCCTAAATTCACAGCCTGATGTTTATTGTGCAATTAACAGGGGGAAAAACAGCTGACTCCAGAGCAATGTACAACCTCAAACTCAATGCCTTGGGTGTCATTACAAACCTCATTAATTAGGCTCTTGTTCATGACAAAAGGTTGGCAAGTAAAGGGAAATTCAATAGTGGTTCCCTTCAGGTGAATTTACTCATAAAAAGGACATGTCCGCCAGGCATAATTTGTCCATGGGTCGTAAATTTCCCAAACAGTCCGTGACAAATATGTCAATGAATCCACCTGTGACTGGTCTTGTGTCATAGATCGAATACCTTGGATAAACTTCATCATTTCATATTGGTGGTATGTAGAAAATATTGAAACCATGATAGAACATAAACTGAGAAAAGTCAGAGATTCAATTTCTAAAGCGTATATTGATCGGACTTATATTCTTGGCCAGGAGCACAGCCTATATTTAGATCTGTTCCATTTGTAAGCGTTTCAAATGTGATGACATTATTGGTTCGAATGTTCTAATGTCAAACTGAGCAAGATGAATTTTGACTTCAATGATTACATGTATTATTAATTCAATCAATCAAACTAAATCTCTATGTGACAGACACATATCCCATTGACATATTAATAAAAAAAATAATAAAAGTAACAATTCCTAACTGAAAACCAACATTGTTACTTTCAGAACTGTCCACATGACAAAAAACTGACAACTTTAAGGATTCAAATAAAAGCAATTACAATCAATCATTGAAATAAAACCACTGACTTTTCCTTCTTATAAAAAAGAGTCAAATACCCTTCTATTGATGTCTTGGAGACTATGATATTACTGGTTGAAAATATGGATTTATTCAAATTTGACAAGTGATATAATTTGAATATTAGATAATAACAAGAAAGCTAACAATACAATCATCACGCAATTACCGCAAACCAAACAGTACACACACGTTAATCACAATATCAATTTTCTGTTCAGCGCAGAAGTCACCTACTCGTCTCCACACAGCAACATCTTCAGACTTTAATCAATACGAATCTCTCTTATGTTGCAAATATTTCTTGCCACAATCAATTGAGAAAACAAATATTGCCTCCATAACGCTTAACACTAAAATTGCACGAACTTGCTCAAACCAGATTCTGGTTTCTGATTAGATAAATCACCTCCCCAAATAGTACGATTTTTACCACCTAGAGGTATTGCCCAAACTGCAATAATGCATTAAATCACAAAAGAATTCTCTCCGAAGACTTAATCATACAGACACACCAGACGTACCTATCCCTCTGTCTTCAGGGATATGAATAATATTTCATCATGTCATTGTGACCTGTAGATATATTCCGCTATGCGTACAGCTCTCCCCTATGCGATAAAAACGTCAACTGGTAATTGCTAGCTTACGAATTCTACACCGCTGTTAATATAGCTCAGTGAATTTGCAGTAACAAACCCCAAATGGCATTTG
This sequence comes from Haliotis cracherodii, assembly GCF_022045235.1. NCBI lineage: Eukaryota > Metazoa > Mollusca > Gastropoda > Lepetellida > Haliotidae > Haliotis > Haliotis cracherodii. The sequence goes on from NW_027266269.1 coordinate 22,673,972, forward strand.
CATATTTATCAATTCTATGAATACGTTATTCCCTGAGCACTGAGTACAAATAACAGTGTTAGTTGTACTATGTTGATCAAAGTATGATATATAACACTGCAACGAATGGTCTTGTCACATAGTTCAACAGTGTTCAACCCAACAGACTGCCATCCTTTCAAATCGCCACCACCTGGCAAAGCGGAAGGCTACACATATGTAGGCACCTCTAATCTTCTTTGTCCGCTGGATATAACACAATGAACTATTATCATCTCGATAAACTGATTAATTACGTCACGTTGGGTCTACTTTCTATATTATACAGGAGCATGTGGGATTATGACGTGTATAGTCCTGGGCTTATACTGTAAGAGCATGTAAAATTTGCATCGTGAATTTATTCGTCTGCAACGCGCTCAGACGTTTTCGTTTTGCAAAATTGTATATAACTGGGTAATATATGAAATATTGTTAAAATTTGTTGAAACGGGATATAGGTTTGAATAACACCCGATTGTGCGGTGAAATGCTATCACTTTTGAAAACCCTCCGGTGAAATTGATAAATCAAATTTGTGATTCGGAATATGAAGGAAATTTGTGATTCTAAATCTACGTTAAATACTAAATCTTAAATATATTTATATTTTCATCATTTCTTGAACACCAAACACCACCATTGAGCAAACAAGGGTTATCGTTGATCATTTCAAACTCTTTTTGACAAGTTGAAAAGTTTACCCTTTTAAAACATAAACACTCCGTTTCTTTTTATCTGGAATATTGTGTCGCCCTATCCTGGGCTCGCAGAGACAATATGTGGCATTGAACAGACTCCTGAACAAGTTTGACAGCTGAAACCCGTCAACCTTATTTCTTCAAGACGGGCCATGTTGTCAATTTCGGTCGACTTGAACAAACAATAGCGAACGGGACATATTCGACCGCACAGGGGGGTACTTTTTAGATTCGAGTTGTAGTTTCGCCAAACTTGCCAATACAAGTAGCAAAGCTGTGAAACTTGTAATAACACCATGATTGGTACTTGGTGTTAGTGTAGCAATCGTGGGTTTAAAATGCAAAGCATGCGAAAAGTTATAAAGTAAACACGTACCGACTAGCGCAAGGGCCGTTTGTAGACTCAAGTAAATCCTCATCCACGATGAAACTCCGGTGAGTTTCTCAGCGAAGCAGTTCGCCATTTTGCGCTACCCTTGCAATCCACGTAACCTTCTAGTCCTGTTATAGTTTAAAATCCACATATGTACAATTTCACGTGCATATATCCTCTCAAAACACACAAACAAATGACGGGAACAGTGCTACATCGTTCCTTCGCTCGAGCTACATCGCCATGCAATGCTTTGAATAGAGGTTGGGTCAGTATTCCCATATAAGGAAAGGTCACGGGTCAGAGTTCAACGCGGCCTCCATTATTTGTAAAGGTCGGTGGTTATTTTTAGCGCAGAGCAATTTGCATACGGTAAACACTCGCTAGAGGGCGCTCACTGCAAGGAACATGCGCCGCTGTCTGCTGGCTGTCAATCATCGGGAGACAATGAAAGAGAGACAGGGAGTCTTGATTTTTATTGTGAAGATGTCCAATTTAAGAATTGTGCACGATTGCGTGGAAACAACGGGCGGCTTTGTGATACAGGCGTCTGCTGTTACGATATCGATGTACTTGGTCTCTCAAGTGACTCCTCGCGTCCAGAGTTACGAGACGGAAGTTCTGTTTTCCCATCACAGTGTTCTAACGGTTGCAGGTCAATACACATTACCGGCGAGTTAGTCTCAGTCAGATGTATATTGCGACATGGGCTGTGTGAATGATCAGTAATGCTAATATCTGGCATCGCCACTATCATCATGATCATCATCATGAACATTATCAATATAATAATGATAATAATCATCAGTAATATAAAAACGGCGTTTAACCCAATCACGCACTCAATAATTTCATCATAAGTAATATAGCACCATCAGCATCTGTTGTCATGATCATTATTTCAGCCGTTATTTATATCAATTTCATCATCATCATCATCATCATCATCACTATTATTATAAGTAGTAGTAGTAGTAGTGGTGGTGGTATCATTATTATTATTAGTAGTAGTAGTAGTAGTAGAAGTATTATTATTATTATTATTATTATTATTATAATTATTATTATTATTCACTTTGTGAGACTGTTAGTGTAGCCAGCCAATATGCAGCATCTATACAATCCTATATTAATGAGGTCCACAGACGTTGTATTCATGGCGTCACGTTCAGGTGGAACGACGTACAAACTCATTCTGATGGCCCCGGGCAGTGTCCATAGTTACTGCCACTTCAGCTAAATTGCACTTTCATTTTCCCTTAAGGTTATTTTGATGTTTAAAAGGATTATTTCATTCAACCATTGAATGTCAAGTACTCTTCTCAGCTGTGTTATGTTATGTTAGCCCAAAGGCTAGTGCGTTGTCCCGTGTCACGGAAAACCCAGTTCGAGTCCCGTATTGAAACAAAGCGCCAAAGAAAGCCACCGCGCGATACCCAAAGGCTGGAAGACCTAAACTGACTTAAATTCGCCCGCCCCTTCTTTTGAAATCCAAATGTAGTATGTTTGTAGGCAATAAAATTGACTGAGAGAGGATTTTGATATTTTTAACCCTTCCCTTTTAATAATGCTGGACCTTCCGCTTAAAAAAGCAGCGCTTGGACTGAGGATGCGATGACTACCTTTAAAGTCAATTGTTTACGAATCCAGTGCCGAAAACCCTAAACAAAAGAAATGAATAAATGGTAAACATTTCCTATGCACGTGCACACCACTCTGTCTCAACCGAATGTCTACGTACTTTTATGTAAATACTAATTGTTGTTCTGATAATTGATATTAAATCATATGTGGCACGTAAACAAATTAATTGTCCGAGCTATCTGATCCAACTCGCATTTCCTATACAAGAAATTTGTATATCTATATATTTCGTGGTTCCGGAAACTGGTATTGCATGCATTGGTTTTAATTAGCAATAAATACGTTGTTTAGTTTCTGCCCGACATATGGACTTTATTCCCTATTCCACTGTACTCGAAGAACCTCATAAAGTCTCTTCATTTAAATATAATTATACCATTGCAGCAGTGGTTTTGCCGTCTCATTTCTTCTTTATTAACTCAATTACTGCGGCGTTGAAATATACACCGCGACTGTCCGGCTCAGTGGGTGATTCCATTTCAACTAAAGGGATGCCAGCATACTGAATGTGGAATCATCCCAACATGTATGCCGAGAAATAGACGAACATTGTCTATAGTATCTTTTATTATACAATACATTTCAGTCTTTAAAAAAGAAATAGACACATAGTCTATGGAATATTTTATTACACAATAAATGTCTGTTTTCAAAAAAAAGAAATAGGCAATCATAGTCTGTGGTTTGTTTTATCATAAAAGAAATTACGCTCTTTTTGAAACTAATATTTTCTAAAGCTGATTTAATCGTGGACAAGCGAGCAGATGTTTCTGTTGTTATGATCTTAACTGGTTTACTCCATATATCTGCTTGTGTCGAAATACGGAAGAGTCGACATATGATCGAAGATACCCACTAATTTTCTCTTATTTTGACACCAGCGAATAATTATGACAGCAATATATTAAAAAAATACCGGATCATGTGATAACTGCTGCACCGTATTAACACGGAACAATATATACGTTTTTATGTACGCGATCCACATTTCTAAAGTTGGCACAACTCGGAGAAAAATGGACTCGGCCATGCTGCTATCAGCTGTTACGTCAATATCGGCTCCGGCAATTTACTCAAGCGCGTGTCAACACCAAGAAGACGAAATCAGCGGCAGTTTGTATCTCGCAGATCAATTAGGAAGAAATATTACGCAAGATTTACAACGTTAAGTGCATGTGTTTGATACCTCGCGATGCACGAATTCTCTAATCTGTGCCGCGATACTCGCCGTCTCTGCAATGGGACGCCATGGCACGTCTTGTCAATTTCACACTTTTCACCCAAGGGACGATACTCTTGCGTCACGTGCTGCACGTGCAACGCGTTGAAAGCTCGCACCGCGGGAAAAGGCAGCTGTAATCAAATCCCGATGTCACGCATTGGAAATCGTCACTGTCAGGAAATAGGCTTAAAGTAAATAAGCGGACGTGTGTTTGAAGGCTGTAACATCTTATTGTGGTTTTACTGATGACTAACTTGCTAAATAAGAATATTATGTTATTAAGACAAACGTCAGTCATACTTCACATTTTTCGATTTGTAAATACAATAATGGCATATGAAGTTCGAGGCGTTTTCGTTGTCTTGAAAAAAACGACACCCCAATGACGTGTGTAAATAACAGGGAGACAATCCCGGAAGTGTCATTTATCAAATCTTGAATCTCATTTTGAATTGACACGTGTTTGAAATATATTTGTCATGGACTACAAGTAACATTAACCATGAAAATCGGGGTTACAAATGGTCTTCAGCAACCCATGCCTGCCGTAACAGGCGACTAACAGGATCGAGTGATCAGGGCCCCGTTCTACAAAGCGGTTACCGTTACGACTGTCGTAAGTCGATCTTGAAACTATGGGAGTTACGATCGCTTTGTGAAGCGGGACCCAGGCTCGCTGACTTTGTTGATGTATTTCATCGTATCCCAATTGCGTAGAACGATGCTCATGATGTCAATCACTGAATTGTCTGGTCCAGACTCGATAACTTACCGACCGCCGTCATATAGCTGGAGTATTGCTGAGTGTGGCGTAAACCCACGTATCTATCAAGGTGCGCTCGAATCCAACATGTGGGTTCGAATCCCGGTTCGCCCCGATTATGTTTCTAGGTTTGTCAGCACCATACCCGTGCTCGTGGGTTTCACCGAAGTGGTAAACGTCTTAGACCTGCATCACTTCGGGCTTTCCTCCCACATTAAGCTGACACGCCGTGATATAACTGGAATACTGTTAAAAGCGGCGTTAAACCCAACTCACTCACTCACTCACTCGAATCCAACAGTGACAATGTTGGTCGCTGACCCCGAGCCAAGTGGGTTTCCGGGTTAGAACAGGTTGTAATGCATCAACCTATGCTTGACGTAAGAGGTGACTAACTGGATCGGGTGGTCAGACTCATTGACTTGGTCGATGACGTCATAACCGACAGCGTGGATCGTTGCTAACAATATCAATCACTGGATTGTCTGGCCAAAACTTATACATACGGTAGTTGCAATGTTGCTGAGTGCGGCGTCAAATAACAAACACACGTAGTCTCTCACAGAGAGAGAGAGAGAGAGAGAGAGAGAGAGAGAGAGAGAGAGAGAGAGAGAGAGAGAGAGACTACAACATGCATAGTTGGCAAGGGCGGTAGGGTAGCCTAGTGATCAAAGCTTTCGCTCGTCACACCAAATGTCCGGACTCGAATTCCGACATGGGTACAACGCTTGAAGCCCATTTTGTCGTGATATTGCTGGAACATTGCTAAATGCGGCGAAAAAACAAAAGCACCCACTCACTTATTTTAGTGGGCTCTTGCACCGTTCCACACTCGATTATAAAACAAGAATATAATATCAGTAGTGTAAAACAAGATTGACTGAATTTTATTATTATAGGGACTAAAATAAATTACGATTTCGTTCTTTCTTTATCTGTTAGACCCGTCTAGATGTGAGATTTTTCCATTTCGATCTGGTATAGAGGTAGCCACAGGCACGCAAGAAACATGAAAGGAACTTGAAACATCACCTATCCTATAAAGGGGTTCAACTGTTTGTGATGACAGTATAAACAATTTATATTCACGGGAGTAACCGACGTGTGTTCAACACTTTAGTCAACACTGCCGACCCTTTCAATATGCCCGGGGTGACTGAACAGCAAATATTGAATATGTTACAAGTGTTTCCAACGATGACACTTTAACACACTGCGCCAACAGACAAATAACAGTTCGGCAATACGCCATCACATCCAATGTAAACATATACCTACGATATGGTCTTTCCACACCGCAAAAAGGCCTCGGTTAGACAGTGCAAGGAGCTTTTCGAGTGGTACTTATGCTTGTCTGGTATTCTTGTCATAATCAAAACTCTCATCTGTGCGTCGTTTCGACATTAACGTAGAAGTATGCCGCGGGTGTACATATGGGTTGCTTGTTATCTGTGCTGAATTCCTTTGCAGAAAGTGTCATTTTTTGATTGACTGGGCTCCTGTCTACCTTAAGTATCATTCGTCACCACTCGCCCCTTTCCGTAACCTGCAAGAAGACTCGTCCCCGAATGTTATGTGCGAAAATACGACAAACTAATCAGAATGCGCGTATGATCTCAAGTTCTTCGTCAAAGAATCCCTCAGAAATAATTTTTGATTTTACATATGTCATGCATCTATAAATTACCCAAGACACAGTTAAATGTGCTCAATAATACTTATTCCGCATGTCCAGATGTGCTTTAAATTGCATCTGAAACATATATAATATATTGGGAAATGTATGGGAACCATTACGCAAGGATGTTTTAGGTATGCCCGTTTGCGCTAAGACGGAACCCGGTCGCAAAAATTGCCACGAGAGGGACACGTCGCTATTCGGCTTGTCCCGGAATAACACGAGTTGGTCACGAATGCCTAAAGTATGCCAGAAGCGCCAAACTTCTGTTATTCGTTACCACTCGTATCTTTCCGTAACCCGATTCGGCTTGTTCCGGAATGGCACGAGTTGGTGACAAATGAATGACATTTGAACTATGGAGCTGGTCCGTATTCGTAAACCTGGAAACATAATTGAGGCGAACCGTGATTCGAACCCACAATCATAGGTTCCTGGCGTGCCCAAGGGACGCAACTCTGCACAGCGAATCGCGGCGCCTCAGACGACTGGGCCACCCGTGCCCCCCTTCCGTGAAAGAAAGCGCTTGTGTACTCCGAATGGCGATTGAAGTTTGGAACTGACGCATGGCCACTTCATAAAGAAATTACCGACCGCTTAACAATTCTACAGAACGGGGTGAGGTGCCGACCATTTGATATTCTGGTGAGAATTTATTTTGGCAATGGCAGGGTTTTACGTCCGCCTCACATATCGGGTACCCATTCCCTGCTGGGTGAACAGAGGCACATTTGGACTAAGTCACTTGCCCAGGGTGACACCACCCGTTTTGACACTTGTGTTTCGGGTGTATGTACGTATTCGTGTTATCACCCTCTTGTATCACATCAGGGGGCGGTCGGGTAGCCTAGTGGTTAAAGCGTTCGCTCGTCACGCAGAAGACCCGGGTTCGATTCCCGACATGGGTACAATATGTGAAGCCCATTTCTGGTGTCCCCCGCCGTGATATTGCTGGAATATTGCTAAAAGCGGCGTAAAACCATACTCACTCTCACTCTGGTATCCCATCACAGATCAAATAACATGTATAATTATTAAGCGAGCTATTATTCCTTCAGGATATGTTCCGTGGGAGAAATAAGAAAAAAAAGATGCCTATGAAAAACATTAAGAAGAATTTACAACTACATAAACTTGGAGTCCAATTTTAAGCAGAAATATTTTATCGATAGCCACAATATTTGGCATGAGAATGTCTTCACCTCCAAGTACCAGCACCTTATTGTGTGGAATATGTAAGGCGAACCAAACAATGTGCAGCTCGTGTAAATATTTATGTGATAGTCATCGACAGGCGTGTGGGTTGTTTAGACTGAAATTATATCAGTATCCCTAGGATCTCATTCAAGTATGGGCGTGGCCCACTTAAACCGCTGCATAGCAGAACCAAGGGGTGCCGTGCCGAAGGCACCTTCATCGTATCACGGAAATAACCGATATATACCGAATGACTCTTATTTGAGACTGCGCCAAGCATGGGAGCGATGTTATAATATTAAATCCTCTCTCAGTACATTTTACTTCTAGCAAACTATATTTGGTTTTTAAAAAGAGGTGTGTGTGGTGGTGGTGGTCGTGGTGGTGGTGGTGGTGGTGGGGGGGGGGGGGGGGGGGGACCCGGTGGACACCCCCTATCTGGATCCTCCTATATGCAGATACCACTGTCATCACTTATAGAAATAGACCAGAAAGATACCCACACCCCCCCCCCCCCCCCCCCCCCCCCACCCCCCACCATCCCTCTCACTACCAACACCACTGATCTGTTCATCTGGCGCATGACAATCGAACTGCCTACACACAACAGACGATGATTCCCGAACTATGAACGAAGGCGCATGGAAATGATCCCCAGCTTGCACCTGTCATACAGCGAAGACCACCTTTAATTCCACGCTCAAGTTGATAATAGACGGATTACGGATGGCGTTGTGCCGATATGATCAAGACCTTTCTCAGTTTCGGAGTGAAAACACCGACCTTTTAGATTGACCTTTTGGCCTTCAAGAAGTATGACCTGAGCATAAAACTGATATTTACACGTGAACGCTTGTTAGTGAGTGATTAAGGTTTATAGACAGCTATTTTGACTTGCGTAAGTTCTAAGGAATTTTTTATATTTTATTAGCAGTTAAATCGAATATTTAAAACATTCAAATGGTTTTGTTCTTATATAATTTATTTAAAAATCAGCTCACGTTTTATTTGAATAAAATAGGGGACTATTGGAAGTGTATTGAATTGCTTTTGCCAAGATACAACACTGCAGGCATGGGTTTTCCTGCGTCCATGCGTGCCGTCTTCAGCAACCCATGCTTGCCGTAAATGGCGACTATGCTTGTCGTAGGAGGCGACTAACGGGATCGGGTGGTCAGGCTCGCTGATTTGGTTGAAGCATGTCATCGATCCCAATTGCGTGGATCGATGCTCATGATATCAATCACTGGATTGTCTGGTCCAGACTCGATTACATACAGACCGCAGTCATATAGCTGGAATATTGCTGAGTGCGGCGTAAAACAACAAGCCAACAACCATGTGTGCCAGAAACCTTTTATCGTAGTTCGAAGATTTCTCGTGTGTTTCGCCGCAGTGGTATTCCTTTAAGACCTGCAGCACATCAACTGCAGTAAACTCCGTTTATAATCAACACGCTTGTAACGAACTGACGGATATAACGAACTATTGCGTGGCCCCGCCCATATGCTGTATATATGTTGGACATATGCGTATTACGTACTACGGTTATAACGAATTAAAATAAGTGGTTCCGTTGGTCAAAGCGGCGGGGATGGGTGGGTTGGTGATGTTGTCTATTTGTTTGTTGTTTTTGCAATATTCCAGGAAACCAGTCCGATTTATAGATGAAAACATTTTCCCTCCAGGAACTTACTTACACGAACGAGCGGTCGAGGCACACGAGCAGTAGTGGTTGAAGGTAATGTGAAATGGGGTTTAATGGGGTTCAAGCGACTTGCATGCACGTGTGTGTCGGCTTGCACTAGTTCGGACTAATGTTGATTTCATAGAGCTAGCCAACTGAGATACCATGCCGCTGTTTAACAAGAATACCCCACTCAGACACAGTATACTGACTCTGTCCTTGTTTCAGCCCCTTAATACCGAGCGACAGACAGGTTAACAACAAGTACCGTTTTTGGTATGACGCGGCCGGGGATCGAACCCCGGACGTTCCGCACTCCGTGCAGACGCACTCACTCACTCACGCACTCACGGTATGTATCTTATCTAACACCGTTGTGTCCCTTTTGTTATATGTCAGTGTAAACAATGATTGTTTTTGGTCAGATTCATTAGAAGCTCATTGCATTGTATTTGGAAAATGATTAGTTGTCAGGTATGTAGTACCATTTAATGAAAGCAGTGGTGAGGAAGTTATTTTATGTAGATGCTCGAATCAATTCGTCACCACTCGCCCCTCTCCGTAACCTTTAAGTTCGGCTTGTCCCGGAATAACACGAGTTGGTCACGAATGGCTCGAATTATCTGTAAACATCCGAATAGCATGGATTATCAAGCGTTATAGAAACATGTGGAATATTCTGTGACGTGCTTGTGACATTGGACTGGGTAAGCAATGTGTGGAAAGCACTGGAAGCGACTATATACGTGAAGCAGGCGCGTCCTTGTCTCATCTCAGATTTTATCTCACATTACATCAAGACCAGTTTTTGTGGGAAGATTACTTATCATCCCTGATTACAGCCTTGGTCCATCTCGGAAACTTGACCACTGTTGCAGATAGGTGAATATTATTATCAATGTACTAATTTATATCAACACTGCCATCATATTTTGTATTTGATTCAGCCATTGAATGTTGTACTTCCACTAGTTTGTGCACTGCCATTGTAACTGATGTGAAGTAATTTGTATTGACCTCTTAACCTAGTATATTTTGTAATACAAGTGTTGATTGTATACCATTTGTTGATTTTCAAAGTAAATTCTTTCACGTACAGATTTCTGGGTTAACATTTTGTTTCAATTTGGGAATCGACACGTAACACTTTGTTTTATTTTGTGTTTCGAATTAAATCATTCGAGGACTGATTTATTAAATCTTTTTTTTTTCTTAGCATAATCTTTGAGTGAAAGAACCCCTTAACCGACAGCATATTTAACATGATATTAGGAGTACGAGGCATGTTTCCCACCCGTGCCTTGATAGATTTATGTAATGATATGCAGTTTGCTTTTTTATTAGTCTTCCCTAATGTGATGTCCTAATATAAATTCTCCAAAAAATAATTAGTTCGATGATATTTGAGTGATTTACACTTTCGTCACGACTCTTTCCAATCAAATTCCTTTTGGAAACAGTGCAAAAAAAGAATTAGGAGATGTTTCAAATTAAAGCTAAATTTATGTTTGCATTACAAAATGAGATCTCGAGGGTAGTATGACAGCATGGCTGTCATTTGTCCCCGAGGGAGAAAAAACAGGACAGATTACTCTCGAATGGTAAAACGGAAAGTGACGAGTTTTACCGAATAATTTTGAAAAATTTGCTGCGGGGCAGATCATACCGGACATCCGGCTCCATATTGCTAACAACGTTGCAGGGATTCCACCACTTTATTTCATATTTTGATATTTAAAAAGGAACACCTCGGGGTATAAATCTGAAAAAAATATAATGTCTCAAGCCCCCTGGTCACTGGCGTCCATTGTTAAAATTGATGTGGCTTGAAAGCAGGCTCGCACCAAATTTACATTATCGAGGATACTGAAGCATCCGTCTGTTTCTATGGGATTTATCACGGAACAGCTCACAATGACACCATTTTGAAAATAATTTGCTCGGTAATTATTTAACGATTTGTAATGTGAAGGGCACAGTGTCACAAGGCATTTGCAGCTCCTCAGGAGTTAAAATAAATCCTATGTAACATCAAATATCAGGTTCATGTGAAAGAAATAAGAAAACTACAAGGCTTAGAATAATTGGCCTTATTGCCAAAATAACAGGAACTAGATTATTTTATGAGTTTCAATTACCAAATGCCCATTTTTGTTTTATATTTACGGATGGAAATAATCTTTGAAGAAGGTAACTTGGCAGTAAATATGCTCGTTATGTTATTGGTCGTTTTAGATATGAAGTTGTACACTTTCGAACAATATGGGAGATTATTTAACATGGGCATAGTAACCATCTCTTTATATGATTATGTTTTCAGTATCTCTGACATTTGTTGAGTGGACTCTGGGTGTTCTAAATTCTGGATTCAGGAGAAACTAAATAAATCTTTGCACCTTGAAGGAGAGCCGGCCCACGTGGTCTAATGGATAGAGCGTCTGCCCGGAGCCGCCTCTGTGCACTGGTGTACCATGGATAGAAATCACTCATGCATACTAAGAAGAACGAAAACAAGCCTTTCGTTAATCTAGCTCAATTCACAATCGTTATTGACATGAAGATGGGATTATTTATTTATTTCTCTTTCATAAAAGCCTTTTACCTTAATCGGCTTGACTCAAGCCTACATGTGATCTCGGTCAGTTCTGGGAAAGATCCATTTTGGAACCTCACGGGACTATCACGTGACACAGAACAACTAAACGGTATTTGATATTGTGCAGGTCAAAATGTGCGTGCGTGGGTGCGCGCTTCCTTGCCGGATTAATGCCGGTTTTATGGTGCTAGACCACTGAGATACTATAGTAATTTAATTCAATATCAGCATCTACAGGTACCTTGAAAAAAATATAGATCTCAATCCTATGACTTTCTACGGAAAATACAGACAAGTAGTGTGACAGTTGGCGGCCATCTTGAATTATGGCAGCCATCTTGGATTTTCAAATAGCTAACGGTTTTTTTCTTCTCAATAATACGATACACACACAAATCTGATCAGTTTCAAGCTTGCATCATCATACAGTAGTTCTCCCTTTATCTCAAATACAACCCCCGATACGCAAGTGTAGTATATCTTCTGAATATTATGATAAATACCCTTGACCCATTCCATTCACTTTCGTTTAGGAAGTGGCGTCACCGTCTCAATCTCTCTTCGTATTCCGTGGTCTAGTGGTAAAGCGTCCGACCGGAAAGTGGAAGGTCCGGTGTTCGATCCCCGGCAGTGCCATACCAAAAGACGTTAAAAGACGGTACTTGTTGTTACCCTGCATGGCGCTTGGCATTAAGGGGCTAAAACAAAAACTGTATACTGTAAGTATCCTGTGTCACACACACACACACACACACACACACACACACACACACACACACTAAATATGTCGCTAAATATGTGCAATAATCTTGGACTCGACGTTAAATCCCATTTCCCCTCACCTCTACGTACCTCGCACGGGACTTCTGTTCATGAGAGGGATTGTACGGTGGTTTTAGCGTTTTATGACTGGGGATAGGTCTAGAGTATTTAGCATAATAACATGATGTAAATGTAAGAAAACCTGGACAATCGAGGCTGTTCAGGCACCAAATGTACACACATTTCAATAGTTCCGTGATGGTCTGACCGGAAGACCTCCATCACTTTGGGCTCTCCTCCCACATCAAGCTGACACGCCGTGATATAACTGGAATACTGTTCAAAGCGGCGTTAAACCCAACTCATTCACTCACTCTCTCACTCTTACCCGAGTTACTCGGATCCTGTCTTATTTCCGTATACATGTCACATGACCGCGAAACTGACGTTCATAAAGTTCTGTTTGTTTGTTGTTTAACGCCACACTCAGCAATATTCCAGCTCTATGCGACGGCGGCCAATAAATAATATCAAGGCAATCCAGTGATTGATATCATGAACATCGATTCACGGAATTGGGATATGACGACATGCATCAACCAAGTCGTCAGCGAACCTGACCACCCGATCCCATTAGTTGCCTCTGGCGACAAGCATAGTCGCCTCTTACAAGCAAAGTTGCCTCTCATGACAAGCATAGTCGCCTCTTATGACAAGCATAGTCGCCTCTCATGACAAGCATAGTCGCCTCTCATGACAAGCAAAGTCGCCTCTTACAACAAGCATAGTCTCCTCTTACAACAAGCATAGTTGCCTCTTACGACGAGCATAGTCGCTTCTACGACAAGCAAAGTCGTTATCAACGACGCATTATGTAACATGTTGACGTTGATGCGTTTTTCACGTGACGTTATTCTTGAAATGACGTAAACACCGCCGGACTACTTCCACATTCCTGGGGAAACCCTGGGAATTCCCAGCCCGAATACACACAGAAGCGTTGTGTCTGATCATTTAGACCCTTTAATCTTGAAGTCAGCGTTTTTGTATATACATGTATTGGAAAAAGTCAAATATCCTCCCTCCGATCAAACGACAAGATCCTTCCTGGACCGACAGTGACTGCATGACAGCCGACAATGCCTACAGCGATGCATTTAATTCAGTGTATTTTCGACACAGTCTTTACAATCAACTCTGAATAATAGGCCAGTTGATCAATGATAGGTCGGTGACTAACGCTTAATCGCCACTGGTTCATTGACTATTTCGGAAATCTCCCCTTCACGCTGATCGTGTCGGCCATATTGCCGTCCTGAACTTGAAGTAAATGTAAACTACGACTCATTGCCAGTGTGACTCGCTAAGAGATAGTTCTGAAGTCCGTATCAGACATTTCTCATGTAATAATGATATTATTTAAATGGATTTGTTGCAACCAAACTACAAAAGAACTGTTACGACAATTTGAGCATCCATGTACGCCCATGTCGTCTCTCGTTTTGAGGAAATATTTTATTCCGCGATACAGCTGGTTGTTTTATGGCTGTCGGCGTAAACATGACGTCACACGGACTAAATTAAATAATTTTGTTTACGTCTTTCGAGTTCCAAAATATAAAGGTTCATACACCAAAGAATTTAATTCTTATTTAGGCATAACTGATATGACGTCATGTTCGTAACACGAATGCTTCGATGACAAGAAAACACAAGTGAGCCAGTCACAAAAAAAGAAAAGAAAAAAAAGTTAGCCAGTCACCAAAATGAAAAGGTTAATTGTCACCAAACAAACAGTAATACATATATATTAACGACCAAATTTATCAAATATTTCAATGATTTTATCGCTTTAAACAAGCAATGTATCTACATATATTTTTACATCGCAACTTGCATACTTTGATGTTTTATATCAAATGGATTAAAAACATTTTGTCTGTTAAGTGTTTCTTGGACTGTGAATAAAACATTCGTCATATTTCATGACTCATGTGATTATCAAGTTTCGGATTTACAAGACCATGGTTGGTTTACCAATTATCGCCCTAAACATGTCGCATTACCATAAATAACGAAAATCTCCCCGCGAATGTCACTACATCTCAATAAAGAATAATACGACGCACTGGATGGAACGTCATGCCTTGATGGCGTTAAAAAGCTCACATTATCTAATTGAATTTTACTTCAGTTTGAAACCTCTTTTCAATAGCTATTAAAAACACACGGAGATTTAGCCAAATTGAAGCACGGCTAATCGTGTCTGATCACGTGACCCCAAATAACGTCACGCTGTGCTTTGTCGGCAACTTCAAAGACACGGCGGGTGTGATATTGATTCATTATTTACAGTGTTTCGCACGGCGCATGAACTTCGATATGTCATAACTGATGGCTACAGACGATGGAAGTCCCTTGTTGTTTATATTGATAAAAATAGCTGAGATAATATGGCTTGGAATTGCTCACTTTGTTTTCATTACTCTTAGGAATTTGAGATAGAATCGATTATATTGTTTATCGTTAAGTGACGTAGAGCATTTTTCTCTTTCATGTTAAATAATATGTTCATTCAATCAATCAATCAATCAATCAATCAATCATTTTCTAGCATGATTTTCACTATCATACTTTGAAATCCATTGTCACTGAAAGTAAATCCGACATTGAGTGTTAATACATGAGAAAAAAAAATATAGACTTTATATTTGGATATATACGGTGTTTCATCACTAAGTACGTGATAAAAGTGTTATTTGAAAATGTATACCTGTTGAAATGAAAGATACATACACACGCACACATAAACACTGATATACAAACACTCATGTACATATACGCACATACACGCACACGCAAGCACGCACACACGCGAACACCTACATATCCACGCGGTGGATCCCAATATTCACGTGAGCATGTTATGACAATATTCTGTCAATATCATGGCAGGATAATCAGGTATAGACTCTACACTTTGTTCCCACGAGGGTATGGCACCGTCTTCCCCATGACGGACGAACGCTGCCACACTGTCCCTTGTGTGTTGCCCACAGTTCACTTTGGATGATGATGATGATGATGATGATGATAATAATAATAATATATGGCGCCAAACCAGCTCGTGTAGTCATGGCACTTACATTATTACCCCAGTCAAAGGATCAGTGAGCACCCGATTTTCATTCTCAGCTCCATGAGGAGTACACAACCCAATTGTTCTTATAAGAAGCTTTGTTATTTGTCAAAGAATCGTATTACATGTGCATTAAGTGCATGGATGTCAACGTTACGTTCACGTGAACCTTTCACGTGAGTAGTTTTACCAGTATTCTGACAATGCTGTGCACGTGCTTATAATGGGTTCTTATGTACCGCTCAGTACTTTGGTTGGCCAGTATTCTGTCAGTACTTTGGTTGACCAGTATTCTGTCAGTACTTTGGTTGACCAGTATTCTGTCAGTACTTTGGTTGGCCAGTATTCGGTCAGTACTTTGGTTGACCAGTATTCTGTCAGTACTTTGGTTGGTCAGTATTCTGTCAGTACTTTGGCTGACCAGTATTCTGTCAATACTTTGGTTGACCAATATTCTGTCAGTACTTTGGCTGACCAGTATTCTGTTAGTACTTGTTGGCCAGTATTCTGTCAGTACTTTAGTTCACCAGTATTCAGTCAGTACTTTGGTTGACCAGTATTCTGCAAGTATTTTGATTGACGCACCACGTCAGCAACTTGACCAGTATTCAGTCAGTATACGCAACACTTCAACATCTTGACCAGTTTTCAGTCAGTATACGCACCACGTCAACAACTTGACCAGTTTTCAGTCAGTATACGCACCACGTCAACATCTTGACCAGTTTTCAGTCAGTATACGCAACACGTCAACAACGTGACCAGTTTTCAGTCAGTATACGCACCACGTCAACAACGTGACCAGTTTCCAGTCAGTATACGCAACACGTCAATTTGACGGCAGCTGTTTCAAGACTGGCAATGTCTTTCTCTTAAACAGAGGGGGCGGTCGGGTAGCCTCATGGTTAAAGCGTTCGCTCGTCACGCCGAAGACCAGAGTTCGATTCCCGACATGGGTACAATGTGTGAAGCCCATTTCTGGTGTCCCCCGCCGTGATATTGCTGGAACATTGCTAAAAGCGGCGTAAAATCAAATTCCATCACTCTAAAAACAGAGCCGTACAATTGTGCCTTCTTAACAGCAGAATATTTTAGTACGCCCAGTATGTCCATCGAACAATTCTGTTTTTTGTAAATCCATACGAATTATTTTCCTGAAGAAAATTCGAACAAATAATACTAACAGCATGTTACGTGGCTTGAGTTCAGTGACTATACCAGCTTAGCAATAACTGTCTACCCTAATTTCATGGAAACACTGTCTCAGTTTCCACACAGGGCACTAATCACAGAGTCTCGACTAAGACAGGAAATGGTCACAAGGTTGAGTGAATATTGCTTTACACCGCATTAGCAATTGCGCCGTTATATTTTCGGCTCATCGGTCTAAGAAGCTTTTCCTTAAAGAGGCTTAGTCAAATTGCCCTAGCAAGTCGGAGTCGGGTCCTTAAAGCGACATTCGTCACCTGCTAACTCACGTTTTATGATCTCAATCAATCTAACGATTAACGAGTGCTCTCATTAGACAAGGACAATATCTCGGTTTTACGGACAATATCTCGGTTTTACAGAGACCCTTGTTACGTCACAACCCTAACTGAAAACTGTCAGTAGACTGTAAACCCAATCCTCCTCCAGAGCTACAGATAAGCTGCGTATTTGCGTAAAATACTCCCCAAAAATATTCAAAACCCAATTACTTTCCATTACCTTGCGTACAAAAAACGCGTGCATTAAAGGAAAAACTCAAATGTATAAAAACAGCACGCGTATATACCCAATAAAGCTTTTTCAGCATGCGTACAACGGAGCTAATTTCCGAAACACAGTTATGAGCTAATTTAATTTCTAAGTCAAGCCTATATATTTAGAACAATTATATACAAATAAAACATTATTTCATTTTTTTTTTAATCTTAAAATGTTCACTAATTTTGGGAAAAACCCAATCGAGTGATGAATGGATGAGTGAAATAACATTGGTTACCCAAAGAAAAATGTTATAACCCTTTTAAAATAGAAGCCCTAGAGTAAATATTCAATTGTTCAAAAAGTTATCTGGAGCTCTGTCCTTTAAAGACGAGCTGGACGCCATGTAAAATACAGGACCAGCCTAATTAAATGAGTCTACGCAGACATTATTTAATCAGCGAGATCCTGTTTGATAAACCAATCAAATCTACGTTATACCGTAGGCCTAACGTCAATGGAAAGCCGACTGTAGCGATTAAAGAGCGGCCTCATAACGTAGAGATTATGTCTCAGCATAATACAACGCCTTCATTACGTCACGACCTAAACTGAAAACGGTTTTCCGATAATTGATCCTAGTCGCCCTTTTCGATAAGTTTGTTTTTGTTCTTGAAGTTTCACATTCAGCAATATTTTGACAAGGTGGCGGCGGTCTGTATATTATCAAGTCTGGGCCAGATAATCTCGTGATTGCTCTAATAAGAATCGTACCACGTGACTGGGATATGATAACATGCAACCAACGAAGTCGTGGGCCTGACCACCCAGTCCATTAGTGACCTCTTATAAAAAGCAAAAGTTGTTGGGTACCTACAATCTTATCTGAAACCCCCACGAGATTTAAGATAATAGACTGATCTAAAATATTATGTGCGTGCGTGTTGAGACAATATGTTTGTCAAATATATACATGATATGTATATTATTCACAGAAAAGAGGGACCAAACATTTTGGGGATATTTACGTCATATTTCAGAATGTACATGAGGCAAGTCCTGTGAAAGATGTACACTGTCGGGTAAAAGAAAGAAAACTTGTTTGTTTGTTTGTTTGACGCACTCAGCAATATTCCAGCAATATGACGGCGGTTTGTAAATAATCGAGTCTGGACCAGACACACCAGTGATTGACATCATGAGCATCGAACCACGCAGCTGGAACACGATTCCAAGTAAGCAATAATGACCAACCGATCTCGTTAGTCGCCTCTTACGACAAGCATAGTCGCTTTTTTACAACAAGAATGGGCCTGCCCATTCCCCGGATCTTCACGGGTAAAAAGAAAGAAAAGAATACTGGATGTGGTCAAAGATTACAAATGTTATCCAAACGTTACTAGGCTGAAAACAGTCGCAAAACACTGCAAACGTAAGGTCCAAAAACACAACTATGATACCCGTATCAAATACATCACCATCGAATAACCAATTTTCTTGTTTGTTTCATTTTAACCAACATCAAACAAGGTGTATTCTTTCTTTTACCCGGCAGTTTATATTCGAAGAAATAGCGGAGAATCTTTTTCAGGATCTTCGGGACCAGATTGGGTTTTTTCTCGAAAATATCGTGACAGCCATATTGAATTAGGCCATGCAAACACTATCTAATCAGCGACCTCACGATTGATGAACCAATCACATCTAAAATATTCGGTGAGCCTAATGTCAATAACAGTGTCTCCTATGTTCGCACTAATTAAGGCAACAGGTTTTATTTTGGGGCTTCGTTTAGCCCAAAGGTTAAAGAAGGATTCTAATTTAATTTTCGCGGTAGTTCAGACAACTCCGAAAACTATGGCGCATGCGCATTAACTGCTGGGTCCAAGCCACTGAGCCTTATTTGTTATTTCAAAGTATAGTGTGACGTGATCTTCATAAGATTAGTATATAGACATTAAGCATCTTTACGTGGACATTACATCTATACCATTGCTCATCAAATAACTGAAACAGGGTCTGTGTTGCTTACAAATAGCATGGATTTACGACGCGCGCTTCCCGTGCGCACCTCTATATCCCTTCCAGGTCAAACCAGAGACGGGCGGTCGGGTAGCCTAGTGGTTAAAGCGTTCGCTCGTCACGCCGAAGACCCGGGTTTGATTCCCGACATGAGTGAATGCGTGAAGCCTATTACTGGTGTCCCCCGCTGTGATATTGCTGGAATATTGCTAAAAGCGGCGTAAAACGTCACTCACTCACTCAAACCAGAGACCATGACATCCAAAATGTATTTTATGGCCTCTTGTCAAACTAAGACCAAGAGTACCCGGATGCAGTGTGTATCAGTACTGGGTGGATATATTGCTAGTGGTCAGAGCCTCAGTTAACAACATAACCGACGTTAAATCGGATTAAATAGGCCTATCATTTAAAAGGGACGTGAATATTTGTTTTGGTTTGAGGAAGTGAGTGAGTTTGATTTTACACCGCTTTTAGCAATATTCCAGCAATATCACGGCCGTGAACACCAGAAATGGGCTTCACACATTGTACCCATGTCGGGAATCAAACCCGGATCTTCAGCGTGACGAGCGAACGCTTTAACCCCTTGGCTACCCGACCGCCCCGTTTGATGAAGTGCAACATAGGGATGAGTAATTGTTGATGCAACCAAACGTTCATACGAAAGTTTATATTTGTCTGAGATAAGTATATTGATATGCGTACATACGAAATACATAAATAGTTAAATATTCCTAACTGTAAATTATTACACTCAACATGTTTATGTCTGTCGGCAACACGCTCTGTCCTAGACTGGTTTTCCTGCCCTAGAGCGCTTGCGCTCCTCGCTTGCATCTGCTAGGATGCGAAGGGCAGGTTACCAGTCGGGCTCCATCCGACCAATTTCCCAATACAGCATTTTGCTGCGGTGACCCATTTCCACGAAGTGGGTCTCTCTGTCGAGAGGGGCGGGGACAGCCCAATATAGCATATCGCTATGCAGGGAACGTTGGCCCAGTTTCCGTGCAGCGAGATATTAGCACTTTCGGATTTGTTCCGGTCGGAACAGATGTAAATGCTCCAATGTTCGAAAGATTTTCGTTAACACATTTGAAAAAATAACAAAATTTGAAAAGGCTGTTGTTTTTATATATCTGTGTTACCATGGTTACATATACATGTCAAGAAAATTCAGTATTCACACTTAGATTGTACTTCAGGTGCTCTGTCGTAATTTACTTGACGTAAACACGGCCATTTCGTGGAATTTTCCAGCATCATCACTTCCAGTCTCGGATGTATTTTGGGCGCTGTGTTTTATCCGTTTCTGTCCTTATGACATTTTTTCAAATTTTCCTTTTCCCTTAATCAACCGGTATTTGTTTCATGCTTTCTTTCGTCATGATATTCTTTTGTTTTTTTTCATTTAGATTATGTTTGAGCGAACGTACTGATCTTGTTTCATTTTTTCATTCATGTTACACATTGACAATGTACAGGAACATCGCTCATAAACACGCCCAAACATTCAACCGGAAATTTCACTACAGGGTCGGAACATTTTCACTGCATCTTTTTAATTTAATCCTGGTATTTTTTACAAGTAGGAACTAAAACATGCTTACAACCCTACTCCCTGAGCAATTAGAAGAATTTAACCGCTTGATCTGTATACATAAAAAGGTTCACACACAACACAGGTTTTGAACTTCTTGAATCTAACCATGACTCCCAATTGGCCGGAGCGTTGACCTCATTTTGAATATGAATATTGTCTGTTGTCGACGGAAGGAAAGCAGGTGCCCCGTCGGTCTTTTGATAATTTTATTGATCAATTCACAACGTGTTCTGTTCACATGTACCAATGGACAATCGACATAATGGCATACACTTTGTTATAGTCAGTGAACGGATGGCTGGCCACGTTATGGTCAATGACAAGCAAGACGTAGGCTGGTCGGGTCTTCTGGATTCGCCACCAGCTATTGTTTAGGTGTGTGCAGTCAGGCGGACTGATTGGTAGAACGATAGAGGAGGCAGGGGGCACAAACTTGTCTTGTTATCTGGAGCAAGTCAATTGAATTTGTAACAGACTTGTATTTCATTACATACATACGTACGTACGTAGACGCATAAACAAACCAAAACATTGTGAACCGGAACTTTTCACTACAGGGTCGGAACATTTTTACTGCAACTTTTTTTTATCAAACTTTTTAACATAAACAATTAAACCGCTATTGAAGATGAGTGTTGATGTTATGAGTTATGCTGTTGCCTCTTGCATTTGTTGTGTACAATTGATCAAAGAAGCTGTCGTCCGTTGTTTTAGAAATAAACGACGAGTGGAAGTTGTTTATCGTACAATAAAACACTGCAGGGAGTATAAACCATGAGGGGCGAAAAACAACAACCACGAGTCGTTTAGGTCGTACAGCCTGGATGATGATAAGCTTTAAGAATATTTACCCATACTTTAATAATGATGACTCCCTGATGACTTCATTTTATGAATAGGTAGGTTAAGTTTGGAAGGTTAGGTAGGTTAAGTTTGGAAGGTTAGGTAGGTTAAGTTTGGTATTTTCCGCATATTCTCACAATTGTCACGGCGATCATCTGTACATTACGGCCATTGCGGTCATCTACGTTGTGTCTATGGCGAACAACTTACCGTATTTCCTCTATTAGAAGCCCGGGATTCTATTTATTTCGGACAAGCCTTTGACCCGGCGTCAATTAGAGGCCCGGCGTCTATTGGAGGCCCGGCTTCTATTAATACCCCCATTTCACTATGACCACGAATGTCCCGAATCGTCACGAAATGGAAATATTTTGTGTTCGTAGATATCCGTAGATATATCTCAATCAATTCTCGAGGTCTGTCTATGAGAGGACCGGCTTCTATTTTTCACACTGAACAATTGACCCGGCTTCTATTAGAGGCCGGCGTCTTTTAGAGTCCCGGCGTCTAATAGAGGAAATACGGTACTAGATACTTCCCTCTAAAAATAATGTTGCGAGCGAATGTTCAAATCTCCAGAAATGACGTCATGATACAACAATGGTTTATCGTCAAATAAACCGCCCTTCGTTCTAAATTATTCTTTGCAATTTATCGCTTTGCAATCTTATATCATTGGACAAAGTACAGTCGGCGCCTTTGATCGTTCAACGAAGCATCTTAGAATTTCATATATGGCATGTTTATGTCATACGTACATGCTTTATTGATCGCTGTACACATCTTGTGAAATAATTAATATCGTATAAATTTGCAGTACAATAAAAAAAAGTTATAAGTTAGACACATGTCTTTCCCGTTGACAAAATTCATAGTCCCACAAAGTCTAATACAAGATTGGGATCTTCAGTCCAGTTCGCAGCTCTCTTCTCCTGGTCTAGTTGATCATTTTGGGTCTCAAAGTTCATCTTTATTTGTGGTTGTCTCCCTCCAAATATCAACTTGCTCATATGGAGTTGGCTGTGACTTTGTGCCTGTTCCTGTTTATAAATTTGAAGATGAGTTGAGTAGTTGAGGTGAAGTGAGGTTGCACGTAAAAACGCTCGCGTGCGTGCGCGTGTGCGTGCGTGCGTGCGTGCGTGCGTGTGTGTGTGTGTGTGCGTGCGTGCGTGCGTGTGTGTGTGTGATAATGCCGATTTTACAGTACTGGCCCACTGTTTAACATGAATACCCCACTCAAACACAGTATCTCCGAGCCGACCAGTCCTTGTTTTAGCCCCTTAATGCCGAACGCCAGGCAGGGAAACAACACGTATAATCTTTAAACGTTGGGTAAGGCACGGGCTCGTCGACCTAAACGATTTACTGCCAGATCTGTCCCAAATCGGGTCGAAATGGCTTGGCGGAAATGAAACAGACACTGGAATACATCACCAGCAGTTTTTTTTCGCGGCAGCCTCAAAGTCGGTGATGACCAGGGTGGGCTTTAGGTGTAGTTCAGATCTACTGTTTCTGCTTAAGGATGGTCACGAATCTGTGGTATTGCTTCTTGTCTGGCAACAGTGCATAGACGAGGGGAAATGTTGTCAAGCACGGCATGAATGATGTACAGTTAACAGAACAGGTCAAGGTCAAATGTCGAAGGTAACATCTCTGATGTCTATGTAAGTTAGGTTAGATGTTGTAGGTTTGTGGATGTCCTATCACTCGACACATGAAATATCCTCTATTTTACACATAATAATCAGAATAATAATGTTCTGTATATCAGTTACAATAAACATGGCTGAGTTTAGTTTGTTTCTGGTTTAACACCGCACTCAGCAATATTCCAGCTATATGATAGCGGTCTGTAAATAATGGAGTCTGGACCAGACAATCCAGTGATTGACATCATGAGCATCGATCCATGCAGTTGGGATACGATGACATGCATCAACTTAGTCAGTGAGCCTGACCACCCGATCCTGTTAGTCGCCTCTTACGACAATCATAGTCGCCTTTTACGGCAACAATGGGTTGTTGAAGACCTATACTAACACGGATCTTCACAGCTTTGACGGTCCCTGGTGTGTCGTGTTAGTTTGACGTGCCCTCCTGGATTTTAAAAGCAGGATTCCCGTTGATCTCCTTCAGGGTGGTGGCGACTCGAGAATACACCGGACATTGACACTAAGCCACTTGACACTGCTCTGTCTGTAGAGATCGCCATCTAGTCATACACAGAGGAAGGAAGGCCTAAAGTACCACCTGACCTAAAACGTAATAATGTTTTCGGATATTTTCCACAACTTTTAATATACACGTATCTTGTGATGTAGCTTTGCGCTTCTCATGTCTATCGTAATGTAGGTGAGTGTGGTTATACTTTAAACACTATTTCAGCACTATCACAGAGGGTAACACTAGAACTATGTTGGCGCACTCGAAAAGGAACTTTGTGTAAAATGGATGTGTCCCATGAACAATTTTCCAAGCACATGTAATAAAAACCTCGAAATCACATATCTCGACATTTTGTTATTATTGCACTTATATAAATTTGCAATGCGACACACATGGAGTTGCGTCCCTTAGACGCGACAGGATCCTATGATCGTAGGTTCGAATCCCAGAACCGCCCTGATTTTGTTTCTAGGTTTGTCAGCATACGCGTGGTCGTGGTAAACATCTGAGGACTGCACCACTTTGGGTTTTCATTCATCATGAGTGAGTGAGTATGGTTTTACGCCGCTTTTAGCAATATTCCAGCAATATCGCGGCGGGGGACACCACAAATTGGCTTCACACATTGTACCCATGTCAGGAATCGAACCCGGGTCTTCGGCGTGACGAGCGAACGCTCTAACCACTAGGCTACCCGACCGCCCCTCATTCCTCATGAAGCTGACACAACGTGATGTAACAGAAATGCTGTCAAATCCGGCGTTAAACCTAACTCACTCTCAATCACCCACGCATCGGACTTTTCAACTGTGCTCCAATCAAGTTAGGCAGAGTTATCTCCCTTCTACGTATCTTTACTTATATGATATGCAATCTGGATGCACCTCTTCTCAATGCTGCTTGTGTTTCCCTTCATCAATAACCAACATTTAATATTTATAGAATAAAGATATTTAATTTTTTGATTTCTTCAAATTTATTTATATTTATTACTTTTAATACCCCTGGGTATTCGTATCACATTCTCATTCTCAGTCTCCATGGTGATTAAGATGCGATTCCGGATTTAAATAGCAACCTATGTATGTGGTACGAGGCGACTTTTAAAATAGATCGGGTTGACAGACACAGTGACTAGATCGAACCACAACAATCCAGTGACAAACATGAGCTAATGAGGTGTGTCTTCACATAATCAATATTGTTTCAATAGGTATACTTCATGTTTCAGTGACTGCTAATTACTATCCCTATAAATGTTTCATTTATTGCCTTTCAGCAGTTGGCCTCTCCGAGGGAGCCCAAACTCTGCTAATGTTATGAGCAGCTCACACTAAAACGCCACAAACTGCATACTCCTTTTCAATGGGACCCGTGAAGATCCGGGGTAGAATTGTTCTTCAACGACCCACGCTTGCTGTAATAGGCGACTATGCTTGTCGTGAGAGGCGACTAACGGGATCGGGTGGTCAGGCTAGCTGACTTGGTTGATGCATGTCATCGTATCGCAACTGCGTGGATCGATGCTCATGATATCAATCACTGGATTGTCTGGTCCAGATTCGATTATTTACAGACCGCCGTGATATAGCTGGTATATTGCTGAGTGCGGCGTGAAACAACAAACAAACCTATTCAATGGGCAAGTTATGCTTATTAGTTCAAAATTTAAGAGAGTGAGTTTGGTTTAACGCCGCCTTTAACAGTATTCCAGTTATATCGCGGCGTGTCAGCTTAATGTTGGAGGAAAGCCCGAAGTGATGCAGGTCTCAGACGTTTACCACTTCGGTGAAACCCACGAGCACGGGTATGGTGCTGACACACCTAGAAACATAATCGGGGCGAACCGGGATTCGATCCCACAATCATAGGTTTCTGGGGTATCCAAGAGACGCTACTCTGCACAGCGAATCGCGGCACCTTAGACGACTGGGCCACCGTGCCCCTCTAAATTTAAGAAAAGGATAATATACATTTTTGGGCGAGAAAAGATACTTTTTCAAAAGAAAGAGTTTCTTTAAATTCTTTGTAGAACAAACCCTTTGAACTTTCCGTAATAGAGCTGCGCCAACTTGGCAGATATTGATCCCTAAGTATTTTTCTTCCTTTAAAGGTAGCTATTGTGCAGAACATACGGGTTATCAAACAATTCAGTGAGCCTACAATCATTGGGTATTTTTAAAACAAATCCATTCGAGTTTATCAGCATTAGGGGGTCTATAAAGAGAGATAAATGTTTGTTATTTTTGTATTTCCTTATATGTTGCAATTTTATGCGAAAAAAATGCGTATTTATACTCACCGTCAAAAGAAACGTGAACTATTGAAATTTATAGAGAGGTGTGTATGTTAAGAAGATATGTTTCCAATGTGTACCACTTAATTATAAAAACTAACAATCAGTCAAGAGTTACCACAGTGTCTCTATTCTTATCACATATGCTGCACATGATTTCCATACTTTACACGCTAATTCTGCACGAGACAAATGGTGCATGTCGCGTCATGGATCTAATAACCACTGAATATGAGTAATTCTTCATATCTTAACCAACATATATGGTATTCGCTTTTCGTTTGTAGATGAGTATATATCAAAATATACAGTGATTCTATCCAAATTCACCATAGACCGTGAAATTTGGTGTCGAGTAAGAAAGTTATCAACATACCTGTGATGGGGAAGGGTGGTATGTCACTGTGGGTATCTTTCTTTCTTTCTTTCAGACAGCTGTAACATTTTTAAGGAGCGACGTTTGACAAAAAAACAAACAAAGATTCCCTACAGAAATCGCCCGCAATGCCGGGTGTCCGGATTGTCAGGGTTAACGGGGTTTTAATGGAAGTCACTGAAATCGTTTCTTGTTATATTTTGACAGTCCTTGTGAGAAGTTTCACAATCAAGTTTCATGTGTTAAGACTCGGTACAGCGGTAAGCTGGGCCCCGTCTCTTCATATTTCACGTTGACGATGCGCACAGAGAGCCGGGAACCAGTGTCTGTACAAAGGCATCCGTTTAAACCGGACTTTGACTAATACAGACAATAAAATCGTAAAATCGGGGTCAGATATGGAACAGATTTTAACAAAAAGCTGCGTCGGCCGGGAATCGAACCCGGATCGACTGCTTGGAAGGCAACCATGCTAACCTTTACACCACCGACGCTTGATACAAGCCAGGAAGGAGGGAGAGAAATGTTAGACGCGTAGCCTCCGTCGGTACAGTCGTCCCCATCTGGTAAGTCTGCATACATATGAACTTTCGCGATGGAAATCCCATCTGCTCCGAGACATCGATACCGACCTACTATGAGTAGCGGTTGAGCATTCTTGCAACAAAACCAGTTACAAACTGCTGGTCTCCAAGTTCCGCCAGGGTCACCGTCTATATACAGCCATAATCCAAACCTGGTATTTTTTCTTGAACTAAATGTCGTTATTTAACACCATGTATTTATAAGACACCAAAGCCCTTACTGACAAACCACTTCGACATTCATATTTTACTTACATATATATTTGTACGAATAGGAAAATATACATGCAAAAAATCATTCAAATAGTATGTCGCAATGATGTCACAAAAACATTTGGCAATACCAAAAATGGGATTAATTTTGTACATCCGGGAATAAAACCTGGATTTTCGGCCAATCTCATTAAAATCAAATCTTTGTACTCGCTACAAGAGAACTAAGATCTGATTTTAATGAGATTGCTTTGTTTAGCGGTAGCTAGAACTGAGATCTGATTTTAATGAGATTGGATTTTCGGCCTCACTAATACAAACATCTTGAACAACCAGCCGAGTCTTTACTGACTAGTGTTTGAGGTTTTATAGTCTGTCTCACAGACCCTGATACAAATATATATCAAATACAGCCCATGCAAGTCTATAATGTTTGGCAAGTCTAGATTACTGCAGCATCAGGCATGCCAGTGATGGGTGATACACGTGTCGTAGTCTGTCTTACAGACCCTGATACAAATATATATCAAATATAGCCCATGCAAGTCTATAGTGTTTGGCAAGTCTAGATCACTGCAGTATCAGAAAATGAAGAGAGTCACTGGGCTCCTTTTTATTATATTTTCATTAAGATAACTGAACAACTGTTTTTATGTACGATATGTTCATTTCAGAGACTAGATTTTAGTCTACACGTGTCGTAAAATTCAAAGAAGTTATAGCTCTGCAGATTTGTTTAGTCTCTGAAAATGAAGAGAGTCATTATTATATTTTTATTTACGATATGTTCATTTCAGAGACTAGATGTTAGTCTAGAGGTTTTACACAATTTTCAATCATTTTAATCTACAATAGTGGTATTCTGTGGTGGAACAGGCCTCCAGTATTCTATATGTAAGATTGAAGTGCCACATGTATATAGAATACGGGTCAGACTAAACCTCTGGAATTTGAAGTTCTTAAAAAGCTCATGAAATTGTAAACCTTCGCTACTGCCCCAAGACAAAAGATCAAACTTAACCCACCTGTTCGTAAAATCGACTTGTCCGACATTTCCGAGGCCTCCAGTATTCTATATGTATGATGGAAGTGCCACATGTATATAGAATACGGGTCAGACTAAACCTCTGGAATTTGAAGTTCTTGAAATTGAAATTGTATACTTTCGCTACTGCCCCAAGACAAAAGATCAAACTTAACCCACCTGTTCGTAAAATCGACTTGTCCGACATTTCCGAGGCCTCCAGTATTCTATATGTATGATGGAAGTGCCACATGTATATAGAATACGGATCAGACTAAACCTCTGGAATTTGAAGTTCTTGAAATTGAAATTGTATACTTTCGCTACTGCCCCAAGACAAAAGATCAAACTTAACCCACCTGTTCGTAAAATCGACTTGTCCGACATTTCCGAGGCCTCCAGTATTCGATATGTATGATGGAAGTGCCACATGTTTATAGAATACGGGTCAGACTAAACCTCTGGAATTTGAAGTTCTTGAAATTGAAATTGTATACCTTCGCTACTGCCCCAAGACAAAAGATCAAACTTAACCCATCTGTTCGTAAAATCGACTTGTCCGACATTTTCGAGGTCGAATCCGAGGAGCGGATTCAATTTGTGGAGCAGATGACTTTGTCAATGTATCATTGCGTCATACCATTCTGGAGTGACGTCGTGTTTGTCAAGTAAAGTAGTCCATGTAAAGAAAACGAACTACGGAAAATTACTGATGTCTTTTGTTGTTATAATGTTGATATTTGTTTTCAGACTTAAGAAGAGAGAGTTGCTACCGAAAAGTTTGTTTGTTTGTTGTTTAACGCCGCACTCAGCAATATTCCAGTTTTATGACGGCGGTCAGTAAAAATCGAGTCTGGACCAGACAATCCAGTCATTAACATCATGAGCATCGATCCACGCAGTTAGGATCCATGACATGCATCAACCAAGTAAGCGAGCCTGATCACCCGATCCCGTTAGTTGCCCCTTACGTCAAGCATAATGGCCTTTTACGGCAAGTATGGGTTGCTGAAGACCTATTCTACCCCGGATAGTCACGTGGCGCCAGCCTTTGCTGTTCAAATGTCGATAAAGATTTTGAGTTCTGAGATTTGCAGATTGACGCCATGAAAAGTTAACATCAAACATTCAATAACACCCGAAAATCCGAAAACACAAACTATTTATCTTCTAATTATGTTATCGTACGCAAAATTGAGCTCCATCATTTTAGCACAGTTTTAAATGATCATTATTCTGAATGGGATTGAATGTGTATGAACAAAAACCTGCGTCGGCCGGGAATCGAACCCGGATCGACTGCTTGGAAGGCAACCATGCTAACCTTTACACCACCGACGCTTGGTGATAGAGAGGAAGGAGGGAGAGAACTGTTAGACGATAAGTTCGCCGTTATCCCTACAGTTGTCCCCATCGTGTAAGTCCACAGTTTGAGCACGTGACTGTCGTCAAGAACATCCCACGGCTCATTAGCTGTGAAACCGGGATTCTGTCTATGACAGCCGAAGTACGCGGTCTCGCATTCTGAAACGGATACCAGTTCACATTCGGAGCAAGTGCACGAGTCATGGAAGGTCAAGCATGAAAAGGCCACTCCCTGTATCCGAATACTTCGTCAAAGGTGTATTGAAAGCCGTTGTTTTTTTGTTGTGTTGTTGAATTGTTAAAATAGCATTATATTAATGAAGACAGTTTGGTATTTTAATGTAAATCTGCCTAACACGTTCGTAAGAAACACGGAATATCAGTACTTCAGAGGTGAGGTGAAATTGCGTTTAACGTTGCGTCCAAGATTATTGCACTATATAGCGACGTGCATGCACGTGCATGCGTGCGTGTGTGCGCGCGTGTGTGTGGGTGTGTGGCTGCTTGTACTAGACCGGACTGTTGCCGATTTATAGTGCTAGCTCACTGACATACCATGCCGCAGTTAAACATGAATACCCCACTCAGACACAGTATACTGACTCCGAGCCGACCAGTCCTTGCTTTAACCCCTTAATGCCGAGCGCCAGACAGGGTAACAACAAGAACCATCTTTTAACGTCTTTTGGCATGACGTGGCCGGGGATCGAACACCGGACCTTCCGCTCTCCGGGCAGACGCTCTACCACTAGACCACGGAGGCGGTCCAGTACTTCAGATAGGACATCACATCAGCACCACGTGAGAAGCAGTAATACTGTGTGTGTTTGTTTGTTTGTTGTTTAACGCCGCACTCAGCAATATTCCAGCTCTATGGCGGCGGTCTGTGAATAATCGAGTCTGGTCCAGACAATCCTGTGATTTACATCATGAGCATCGATCCACGCAATTGGGATACGATGACATGCTGCAAACCAAGTCAGCTAGCCTGACCACCCAATTCCGGCAGTCGCCTATTACAGCAAGAATGGGTTGCTGAACACCTATATTCTACCCCGGATCTTCACGGGTCGGTTATTGTTGCGATCTATTTAGTGTCTTTTATAATCAAATTTGTCCTTATCTTCGCACAGAGTAGATACTAATGTCGCATTTGCTTTCTCATACCAAAAGGGCAAGATTACATTTTCCTTTTTTTCAAATTAACAACATAACAAACTTTTAAATTGGAATTTGCACCTTATGCTTCTTTGAACAGTATTTCATTCAATCATGTGTCATCTTGGGAGGGGCGGTCGGGTAGCCTAGTAGTTAAAGCGTTCGCTCGTCTCGCCGAAGACCCGGGTTTGATTCCCGACATGGGTACAATGCGTGAAGCCCATTTCTGGTGTGCCCCGCCGTGATATTGCTGGAATATTGCTAAAAGCGGCGTAAAACCATACTCACTCACTCATCTTGGGAGGAAACGCTAAAGTGATGCCTTTATCACTTTAGTGAAACCCACGACCATGGATATGGTTCTGACAAACCCTAGCAGCATAAACAATGTGAATCAGGGATTCGAACCGATGGTCATTTGGGGTTCTGGAAACAAAGGGGACGCAACTCTGCACGGCGAATAACAGCGCCTTAGGCGACCGCCATTGGTACCCGCCTTTATAGAATAAGTGCCCAAATATAACGCCTAACCCAAAGTAAACAATTAGTAAAATTATAACTTTTACAGGTTGATAAAGCACCAACAATGAAATCTCGTTATTAGCCCTGAGGTCACCAAAGGATACAACATTATGAAAGCCTCACGAATGTCACGACATCAGGAGGTACATAAAACAAAGCACAATCTCATTGGCTGACACAATTGACCTGATTTTCACTGTTTGTTCTGATTGGCTGATTTCATCGACCCCGTGGTGTGCCCTTGTCATATTTGCACACAAAACATCCCTTCAACAAGCCTTCGTCAGAATCTAATTACCGATACTAAAATTGCCATTTTGAGTTCGTGAACCGTTTCTGATCAGACGCAAGAGCTGAAACAAACGCCAGATTTTAATTTCCAATTTTAATCTTTTTCATCTGTGTGAGTCACTTGACGGCTCTGATCTTCTCTGTCTCCCAACTAGCGTCTTTTTCAGCAACATTTTGTCTGCCAGTGCCTGTCTTTGTTTTCTATCACTCTCATCACATCCTTTAGATTTTTAGCCGATTT
This sequence comes from Haliotis cracherodii, assembly GCF_022045235.1. Taxonomy (NCBI): domain Eukaryota; kingdom Metazoa; phylum Mollusca; class Gastropoda; order Lepetellida; family Haliotidae; genus Haliotis; species Haliotis cracherodii. The sequence continues at coordinate 22,706,145 of NW_027266269.1, forward strand.
TTATTTTTATTTAATTTTTTTAAAATGAGTACTTTTTAAGCTATATCGCACGTGCAGTTCAAAGTTTATTTTAATTTGTTTTTTTTTTAAAGTGTGTTTTATGCCTGAGGCATATTGTTACAGCGTCTGAATCATGAAGTGGAAATGACAAATTAACTCTCCTCATATTTCAACGCACAGGATGAAAACTGTTTTTTGTTTAACGTAATGGGTTTGCCACGTTTCATCCTTGTGATAACAATTGATTTGAGAATTTCATGAACGGCTTAGTTACATAACACGATATCCTTATTTGTATGGAAATGCATGTTAATGTGGGTGAATATTTTGCAAACTTTGTTCGCCACAAATAATATTTGTAAATAGTTTAGATTAGCAATATGCGATGGTATATTACACCTTATAACACTTGACTTATATGGTGTATCTTCTTCACGTGTTCTTTCTGTAGTGCCGGCCTACCGTCATTGCACTGTACTCGTATCCCACCTGTCACCAGGTAGTTTGGTCCTACCTTTGCCTCTAGGTCTGTCTACCTTTGCCTGTAGGCCTGTCTACCCTTGCCTCTAGTTCTGTCTACCCTTGCCTCTAGGTCTGTCTACCTTTGCCTCAAGGTCTGTCTACCTTTGCCTGTAGGCCTGTCTACCCTTGCCTCTAGGCCTGTCTACCCTTGTCTCTAGGCCTGTCTACCCTTGCCTGTAGGCCTGTCTACCCTTGCCTCTAGGCCTGTCTACCCTTGCCTCTAGGTCTGTCTACCCTTGCCTCTAGGCCTGTCTACCCTTGCCTCAAGGTCTGTCTACCCTTGCCTGTAGGCCTGTCTACCCTTGCCTCTAGGCCTGTCTACCCTTGCCTCAAGGTCTGTCTACCCTTGCCTCTAGGTCTGTCTACCCTTGCCTCAAGGTCTGTCTACCTTTGCCTGTAGGCCTGTCTACCCTTGCCTCTAGGCCTGTCTACCCTTGCCTCAAGGTCTGTCTACCCTTGCCTCAAGTTCTCTCTATCCTTGCCTCTAGGCCTGTCTACCCTTGCCTCTAGGTCTGTCCTACCCTTGCCTCTTGGTCTGACTACCCTTGCTTCTAGGCCTGTCTACCCTTGCCTCTAGTCCTGTCTACCCTTGCCTCTAGTCCTGTCTACCCTTGCCTCTAGGTCTGTCTACCCTTGCCTCTAGTCCTGTCTACCCTTGCCTCTAGGCCTGTCTACCCTTGCCTCTAGTCCTGTCTACCCTTGCCTCTAGGTCTGTCTACCCTTGCCTATAGGTCTGTCTACCCTTGCTTCTAGGTCTGTCTACCTTTGCCTCTAGTCCTGTCTACCCTTGCCTCTAGGTCTGTCTACCCTTGCCTCTAGGTCTGTCCTACCCTTGCCTCTAGGTCTGTCTACCCTTGCCTCTAGGTCTGTCTACCCTTGCCTCTAGGTCTGTCTACCCTTGCCTCTAGGCCTGTCTACCCTTGCCTCTAGGTCTGTCTACCCTTGCCTCTAGGTCTGTCCTACCCTTGCCTCTAGGTCTGTCTACCCTTGCCTCTAGGTCTGTCCTACCCTTGCCTCTAGGTCTGTCTACCCTTGCCTCTAGGTCTGTCTACCCTTGCCTCTAGGTCTGTCTACCCTTGCCTCTAGGTCTGTCTACCCTTGCCTCTAGGCCTGTCTACCCTTGCCTCTAGGTCTGTCCTACCCTTGCCTCTAGGTCTGTCCTACCCTTGCCTCTAGGCCTGTCTACCCTTGCCTCTAGTTCTGTCTACCCTTGCCTCTAGGCCTGTCTACCCTTGCCTCTAGTTCTGTCTACCCTTGCCTCTAGTTCTGTCTACCCTTGCCTCTAGTTCTGTCTACCCTTGCCTCTAGGCCTGTCTACCCTTGCCTCTAGGCCTGTCTACCCTTGCCTCTAGTTCTGTCTACCCTTGCCTCTAGGCCTGTCTACCCTTGCCTCTAGGCCTGTCTACCCTTGCCTCTAGTTCTGTCTACCTTTGCCTCTAGGCCTGTCTACCCTTGCCTCTAGGCCTGTCTACCCTTGCCTCTAGTCCTGTCTACCCTTGCCTCTAGTCCTGTCTACCTTTGCCTCTAGGCCTGTCTACCCTTGCCTCTAGGCCTGTCTACCCTTGCCTCTTGGTCTGACTACCCTTGTCTCTAGGCCTGTCTACCCTTGCCTCTAGGTCTGTCTACCCTTGCCTCTAGATCTGACTACCCTTGCCTCTAGGCCTGTCTACCCTTGCCTCTAGGCCTGTCTACCCTTGCCTCTAGTTCTGTCTACCCTTGCCTCAAGGTCTGTCTACCCTTGCCTCTAGTTCTGTCCTACCCTTGCCTCTAGGCCTGTCTACACTTGCTTCTAGGTCTGTCTACCCTTGCCTCAAGGTCTGTCTACCCTTGCCTCTAGGTCTGTCTACCCTTGCCTCTAGGTCTGTCTACACTTGCCTCTAGGCCTGTCTTCACTTGCCTCTAGGCCTGTCTATCCTTACCTCTTGGTCTGTCTACCCTTGCCTCAAGGTCTGTCTATCCTTGCCTCTAGGCCTGTCTACCCTTGCCTCTAGGCCTGTCTACCCTTGCCTCTAGGCCTGTCCTACCCTTGCCTCCAGGCCTGTCTACCCTTGCCTCTAGGCCTGTCTACCCTTGCCTCTAGGTCTGTCTACCCTTGCCTCTAGGTCTGTCTACCCTTGCCTATAGGTCTGTCTACCCTTGCCTCTAGGTCTGTTTACCCTTGCCTATAGGTCTGTCCACCCTTGCCTCTAGGTCTGTCTACCCTTGCCTCTAGGTCTGTCTACCCTTGCCTCTAGGTCTGTCTACCCTTGCCTCTAGGCCTGTCTACCCTTGCCTCTAGGCCTGTCCTACCCTTGCCTCTTGGAATGTCTACCCTTGCTTCTAGGTCTGTCCTACCCTTGCCTCTAGGTCTGTCTACCCTTGCCTCTAGGTCTGTCTACCCTTGCCTCTAGGCCTGTCTACCCTTGCCTCTAGGCCTGTCCACCCTTGCCTCTAGGTCTGTCCACCCTTGCCTCTAGGTCTGTCTACCCTTGCCTCTAGGTCTGTTTACCCTTGCCTATAGGTCTGTCCACCCTTGCCTCTAGGTCTGTCTACCCTTGCCTCTAGGTCTGTCTACCCTTGCCTCTAGGTCTGTCTACCCTTGCCTCTAGGTCTGTCTACCCTTGCCTCTAGGCCTGTCTACCCTTGCCTCTAGGCCTGTCCTACCCTTGCCTCTTGGAATGTCTACCCTTGCTTCTAGGTCTGTCCTACCCTTGCCTCTAGGTCTGTCTACCCTTGCCTCTAGGTCTGTCTACCCTTGCCTCTAGGTCTGTCTACCCTTGCCTCTAGGTCTGTCTACCCTTGCCTCTAGGTCTGTCCACCCTTGCCTCTAGGCCTGTCTACCCTTGCCTCTAGGTCTGTCCACCCTTGCCTCTAGGTCTGTCCACCCTTGCCTCTAGGTCTGTCTACCCTTGCCTCTAGGTCTGTTTACCCTTGCCTATAGGTCTGTCCACCCTTGCCTCTAGGTCTGTCTACCCTTGCCTCTAGGTCTGTCTACCCTTGCCTCTAGGTCTGTCTACCCTTGCCTCTAGGCCTGTCTACCCTTGCCTCTAGGCCTGTCCTACCCTTGCCTCTTGGAATGTCTACCCTTGCTTCTAGGTCTGTCCTACCCTTGCCTCTAGGTCTGTCTACCCTTGCCTCTAGGTCTGTCTACCCTTGCCTCTAGGTCTGTCTACCCTTGCCTCTAGGCCTGTCTACCCTTGCCTCTAGGTCTGTCCACCCTTGCCTCTAGGTCTGTCTACCCTTGCCTCTAGGTCTGTCCACCCTTGCCTCTAGGTCTGTCCACCCTTGCCTCTAGGTCTGTCCTACCCTTGCCTCTAGGCCTGTCTACCCTTGCCTCTAGGTCTGTCTACCCTTGCCTCTAGGTCTGTCTACCCTTGCCTCCAGGTCTGTCTACCCTTGCTTCTAGGTCTGTCTACCCTTGCTTCTAGGCCTGTCTACCCTTGCCTCCAGGTCTGTCTACCCTTGCCTCTAGGTCTGTCTACCCTTGCCTCTAGGTCTGTCCTACCCTTGCCTCTAGGTCTGTCTACCCTTGCCTCTAGGTCTGTCCACCCTTGCCTCTAGGCCTGTCTACCCTTGCCTCTAAGGCCTGTCTACCCTTGCCTATAGGTCTGTCTACCCTTGCCTCCAGGCCTGTCTACCCTTGCCTTTAGGCCTGTCTACCCTTCTTGTGCCTTGACATCACTGTTAATCACAATTCCCTCGGAATTTGCATATCCTCGAGTATCCAGTGTATCATAGCTCCTTTACCGATTAATACATATTTATAATAAAAGAGCGGGTATATAATACGACGGATAATCGGTATGCGTTTTGGGGTAGCGGGATCCCAGTCACCACCTGCTGAGAAGATTTATTCATATGACTCATGCTGGCTTTAACACTGAACACGATCTGAAAGCAGAATCCATGTCTTTGAAAATGTGTTTAGAAGGACTAAATTAAGTCAGATTTAAAACATCTGTTCAAATTATGCCAAAATCAGGACAGTGTCTTTCAAGTGATCTCTAACCAACACGTGTTGCAAACACGTGAAAAACATGTCAGCATCGTCTTGAAGGCTTTTTACGCTGATCAGAGATTCAATTATCTGTCTCTACAAGTAGTTAATAAATCGAGGGGGTTGTCCCGGAAAAGGTTGATAATAAATGTGGGTGAATGTAGTTTGGGACTGCTTTAAACCGTTGTACATCACTGTTTGTGAGTAAATGTGTTTGTTTGTTTGCTGTTTCACGACGCAGGTGGCAATAGTCCTGCTATATTGGTCTGCTACAGTGGTCTGTAAATGATCAGACAATTCAGTGATTGATATTGTAGTTGAGTTTGAGTTGAGTTGAGTTGAGTTGAGTTGAGTTGAGTTGAGTTGAGTTGAGTTGAGTTGCGTTGCGTTGCGTTGCGTTGCGTTGCGTTGCGTTGCGTCGCGTCGCGTTGAGGTGAGGTGAGGTGAGGTGAGGTGAGGTGAGGTGAGGTTGGCGTGTGTGTGGCTATTTGTACTTGTCCGGACTTATGTTGGGTATAGAGCAGCTCATGCTTATCTCCTTTTCGCGAACACCTGGTGTCATCACTGATTTTCGTTCCATGCATGGTTTAATTAGGGTGAATGCTGCATTGTGAGAGAGTCCAATGTCACTTGTGGTCTGCCAGATACCTGCAGGGTTATCCCCATCCACTCTGCAGAGTTACCAGCCCTTACTAGTTTAAAGCCAAGCTCCTCACAGCGATAGTACGTTCCCGGAGCTCTCTATACTATCGCTGCCACCAGTCAAAACTCCCCACTGTGAATAGGTGGCCACAACCATGCTTGGAGTTGAACTCGCAACCGAATGACCGTTATTTGTACAAACAAGTGACGACTGTCGTGACGCCGAATACACTTATCGCTGCTAAATTACTTTCTTCGTTTGTCAATTAGAATTTCTGTTTCATTAGAACTATCGTATTATTGATATAGTAAGAATGTAAGGGAGAAGTTGGTTGATTTTCCGTTAGTCTTCAATCTCGAACCAATTATCAAAACAACAAAGTAAATTCATCTGGAAACATGGCCAGTCGTAAACCTTTTCAAATTGAAATATGATGGCATTCCCAAAGACATCAAAAGAAGTATAAACGTTACTACATATGGGGTTGGAGGGCAAATTTCAAGATTCTTGAAATGGCCGCGCCCACACTGGTGGCAGCGATGTTACCGAGAGTGTAACGAAGGTGTCACGCGCTGGGAAGGAGCTTGGTTTAAAGCCAACGAGTTAGGAGTATTACAAAACACAAGGCAAGCGATTGTCTGAACAAATACTGCTTCAAATGAAATCACAACCATTGAGTAACACCTTAGGTGAGGTGAGGTGAGGTGAAATTGGGTTTAACGTCGCGTCCAAGATTATTGCACTTATATAGCGACGTGCATGCACGTGTGCGTGTGTGGCTGCTTGTACTAGTCCGGACTTATGCCGATTAATAGTGCTAGCACACTGAGATACCATGCCGCAGTTTAACATGGATATCCCACTCAGACACAGTAGTACTGACTCCGAGCCGACCAGTCCTTGTTTTAGCCCCTTAATGCCGAGCGCCAGACAGGGTAACAACAAGTACCATCTTTTAACGTCTTTTGGTATGACGCGGCCGGGGATCGAACCCCGGACCTTCCGCTCTCCGGGCGGCCGCTCTACCACTAGACCACGGAGGGAGTGACACCTTAAAATGTAACGGTTCAATGAAGAAAATCAAGCCAAAGTGTCCCTTAATTAATTAAGTACAATCCATGGCACAGTCATATTAAGGTACAACATTTGTGAGTATCCCAAAAGCCTCCAGTCTTTGGCACATGGATGATTTGGCACAATTTAGTCTTTTGGCACATCTCTCGAGTAGAATCCTGAACACAGCGAATTAAGAATCTGTGTCTTCCCACAAAATGAAGTTTAAAGCATAAAGGCTGCATTATCTCCCTTGATTCACCAGCCATCTGTCTCCTCGTCCTGTCCACCAACTGAAGAGAGAAATAAAAATATTTTTAACACATAAAGGGGACCATTGTTGCGGCAAGAATCACTTTAAACTCTCTCACCCATTAAAGCTTTGTATCGAATACTAATTAACGGTTGCTGATGGTGAGGTTCAGAAAACAACAAATAGAAACAACATCTTTGCTTTGTACACACATCCCAGTAGTCTAAATTAACAATTACTTCAATCAAATATGTTATGTTTTACATATAAACATTATAAATATAACGAATACAACTCACGTGTGTGTTCTGCCATAAGAAGTCAGCCCCAGCCCAAGCATGGCCTATGTCTTCTGTATCCACGAGTGAAAATATCTCCTTTTCCCCAACACGAGATGAGAGAAACATGATATTTCACAGACACGTGGAATATCCTTTTTGTTACATACTTTTTGTGTAGTCTACCTGAAAATTAAACACATTGAAACGTGAATTATCCCTACCTAACACACAGGGACGGTTCACCACCCCTTGTAGTTGCGACTAAAAATATAGTTTCGTGTTTGCAAAATCTTTAAAAAAAAAATAAAAACAAAAGAAACAAAACATATTTAGGGCCACGCCACTTTTGTATCATAATATAGATATGATTGTATACAAAATCAATTTAAACAAAAACTATTCTTGAAAACTATGAGACAGCTGTTGGAAACGAAAGAATACACGCTGGTCAAGTCACAAAAATGGCGCTTTGCGAAGCGAACACTCACGATTGACGAGTTAAATGAGAAATTTACAGTTCATAGCGAAACATTTTCAAGAGATTAACAAACGGCATGAAGCGATATTAACTCCATAAATGACCATCTGACATTAGTTTGCCTTGTCAATGTGAAACTAACGTAAAAAGGAAGTCAACAGTTCGTCAACACACTTACGATAAAGGGAGACAATTTGAGGGGAGGTCACTCTTGTATGACAATAGTTCCGTCACAGCAGTGAAATGTCAAGTGTTATGTTCATTGCAGAGAACTATTAATTGTTAAGTTCACTGCATTTAAAAATCACTTTTCTCAACTTCGGAAAACTCAGTCTTTCACACTGAAGTATATCATAAATTATGCAGCGTGTGGAACAAAACGCTTAATCCCGTTAAAGCAAAATAACTGTCGCTTATAATTTACAACCGAGGCGCATCGTTATAGCTATAATTATTTACATAGTTTGATCAAAACTGACTATCGCGTTTTCCTACAAAATCTCTCAAAACCTGCACTGGCTGACCGCATACAAAAGTTGGCGCATGCGCATTGGGTCAATATGCCCTTCTAAAATATTACAGACGGCTAGCTCCGAGACAATAGTTATCAATTTCCTATTAAAAAACACACTGGTGATATTAAGGGATCATCTATGCCATAATCCCCGCCCTATCTCATTATTACTCCGCAATTAAAATCGTAAAGGAATTCGGCCAGGCAGAAAGGAGATTTTCCACAATTGCAGTTGTCTCCCTTTGATTTAAGGTTATTGTTGGGCAAGATGATGGCACCCTTCAATCAGATAGATAGCCTTGGGTCCAGCCCCAGGAAACAATAACGGGCCATAGTGCGCATGCGTAAACAACGGATGACTTAACTTTATTGGCTACTCCTATGAAATGACGTGTGAATCATCAATTGTGGGGAAATGTGGAGCCTTTATTCGTCTGAAATGTCCCATGTTAATAGGAAAAACGTTCTGTAAGCGACTTTTCGTCTCTTACGAAATACCTAAGGAAATCAGTGAGCGATTGTGATTTGGTGAAGTTTAATGCATGTTATTGTTATGTTTTTGTTGCACTGTTGTCGTGTCATAAATTTTGTTGCCAAATAGCACCACATGCTTCTAACGTCTAATGCACAAAGGTTCTTGCTGATTGGCTGATTGGTGATTGAGCGACAAGGTTGTATTAAAAGGATCTGACAATAAATCAGCGTGTCTTTTTCACGTTTTAAAGTATCCGATGTAAAAACGCTTTGTTAATTTGGAACATGAGGAGCAACATTAGATTTGCAGGGGATTGGCAGTCTGTTTTGATTGTAATTAAACTCACTAACTCAAAAAACCTTTTGTTTAGATATTTGACATGCGTGAAACCTCAAGTCACTCACTAACTCACAACCCGTTTTTTACTTCTTTGACATGCGGGGGCACGGGTGGCCCAGTCGTCTAAGGCGCCGCGATTCGCTGTGCAGTTGCGTGCCTTGGGCACGCCAGAAACCTATGATTGTGGGTTCGAATCCCGGGTCGCCCCGATTATGTTTCTAGGTTTGTCAGCACCATACCCGTGCTCGTGGGTTTCATCGAAGTGGTAAACGTCTGAGACCTGCATCACTTCGGGCTTTCCTCCCACATTAAGCTGACACACCGCGATATAACTGGAATACTGTTAAAAGCGGCGTAAAACCCAACTCACTCACTCTAAAACGAGAAAGTGGAGTTCGAGTTAAGGCAGCAATCAAGAGCTGATTTAGCATTATTGTCTTTTCCTGAGTATGTCGTCGCGTTACCTTAATCCTCCTCCCACATTAAGCTCACACGCCGTCATATAACTGGAATACTGTTGAACGCGGCTTAAACACAACTCACTCACTCACTTTTTCGTGAACATCCTGACAGTCGAGATTTTCACCGAATTAGAAACCGGATAAATACCGGACAAAACCCAAAAGTTGTTAGCCCCAGACGAAAATAGTTTGTTTTGGTTATGTTTTCGGGTGGGTTTTTTAATATTCCGAAAGATGATGAGTATGGTTGTGTTTCTCATTGCTTCATTGATGTGAGAAATCAACGACACGGAGGTAAGAGGTCAAAGGATAACATATTTCTTGTGGTAATTTCTTTATTCTCGTCAAACAGCGACCATGACTCGCTACCGTCTCCAGCACGTTCAGCTGACAAGTCAGTGCGTGCCCGGCCCGATTGTGTCTGTTGTCTGCAGATTGACATAAAGGCGTCTGCGTCTGGCACGAGCACGGGTATGGTGCTGACAAACCTAGAAACATAATCGGGGCAAACCGGGATTCGAACCCACAATCATAGGTTTCTGGGTTTCGCGGCGCCTTAGACGACTGGGCCATCTCGTTTTAGACAATGAGAACGATTGCTAGAGTCCCGTTGACGGACAACATTTTCAGCTTGTTTGGAGACATATTAAGATCTTTAGAAGCTCGTTGCAAGTATTTATTAATGACATAAATGGTTTTCCTGTTTCCGCATCACACTGAAAGAATTCACCCCCCCTTAAAAATCAGCTGAGGAGCGCATCTTGTCAGTCATCAACGACGTATACTATGTAGCACGTGCAGAACGTGTTTGTGCTGTTCCTCCTACCGTTGTGCACCCCTCCGTTCAAGACGTCACCTTGAACACATTACAACATGATGTTCTGAAACAACTTTCTTCCAGTGATGGGAATAAAAATAATAACAGCAGATATTGTTGGGTACAGAAAATTCATTGCCGTGTACCGTTTTGACATGAAATAGACTATTCCCGTTTTGAGTTATTTTTAGTGCCAAACTGACTTTCAATAGCAAGTGGTGGAACCGTGATAGAATTCCAACTTGTGTTGAATTCGGATAAATCGATGTATGTTCACTAGCTCTACCAATATATTGGCGATTTTAAAGTTACTTCAGTGAGGGATATTATTTCTTATATTATTTTAAGAATGACATCACATGATAAAATTGGTGTTACTCTCGTACATGTCCGCATCGTCAATATTATATACGACGAAGAAAAAGACCAACGGTGCGCATGAAACAATATTCATTCCAAGTTAATAGTTAATAGTTTATACGGAAACACACTCGGCTAATTTTCTTTACTTATTTTCTACGGTACGAATTTTTGGTTCATTCTACTCCTTTTCCCAAATACAGTAGTCTAGCCATCTACAGTGTGAACGTTTCTGTTTGTAACCGGTTGAGTGAGTGAGTGAGTAGGGTCTAAACAGTATTCTACTATTTATACTTTATGTAAAAGAATTTTTTTGTCCTGAATCAGTTTTGTTTCTGAACCCTAGATTCTTATTTTAATGACCACATTGGACCGAAACCTCTGTCAGAGACCTCCTGTCTAGGCCACATCAGACGCCCTGTGTCATGGCTTCCGTTTGGCTGGGATCCTGTCTACCTAAACGAGTAGAAAAAAATAGTGCAGTGGCGATGTATAGGATTTTTCACACCTAGGGCAAATATATTGCAAGTATTCGTTCCATGCTTAAGATACATGTATCCTATCCCTCTAACACCCCCCCCCCCCCCCCCCCCCACACACACACACACACACACACACACACACACCTCCCCTTGTTCATTATATCAATCACTGGTTTGTCTCGTTGAGATTCGATTAATTACAGGCCGTCGTCATATAGCCGTAATATTGTTGGCGGTGATGATCCAGGTTAGAATCCCACGACTTTCAAAAGAGGCGACCTAAGTTGATTGGTTGGTTGGTTGGTTGTTTAACGCCGCAATATTCCAGCTCTATGACGGCGGTCTGTAAATTATCGAGTCTGGACCAGACAATCCAGTGATTGATATCATGAGCATCGATCTACGCAATTGGGATCGATGACGTGCATTAACCAAGTCAGCGAGCCTGACCACCCGATCCCGTTAGTCGCCTTTTACGACAAGCATGGTCACCTTTTACGGCAAGCATGGGTTGCTGAAGACCTATTCTACCCCGGAATCAGGTGACTGAAGGGATTAGGTGGTTAGGCTCGCTAACTTTGCTGATGCATGTCATTGTATCCTAGTTGCGTAGATAGGTGTTCATGATGTCAAACACCAGATTGTCTAGTCCGATTATTTACCTGACCGAAGTTATATACCTGGAATATTTCTGAATTTGATGTTTAACAACAAACAATTTTTGTCATATTTTGTGAATCTATGAACAATCTGAGTATGGCGTTGAACAACGAACAAACCAAATCTTTGGTCACGTTCACAACTGGGCGGGGGATTCTTATGGTTAAACGTTATCACATATTATCACTCAGCGACCCAGCAATTATTTTCGTCATGAATCAGTGATGCCATTTCCTCACATTATATAAAGGCAAATAATAGCTTTTATGTTTTTAAAAGTATCAGTTACAAATAATTATGATTCTTACGATAAAATGAACTTTAAATATAATGTAACTATCATCAGAACTGGTTAAAGTGCAGATATGCGTAAAAATCGCTCCATTGTGATCGAGAATATACTTCCGGTTTTCCCGGGCTGAATGCTGCGTCATTATTTAATTGTCTTTGTTTCTTCATCCTGCTGTTTGGCTAACCTGGGGATCCGCTCATACAATTAATGCTGCATGAAAAAACATACTGAGATTTGAGTCCCAGAAATAAGGCCATCTTATCTATCTATCTATCTATCTATCTATCTATCTATCTATCTATCTATATATATATACATACAAATAAAAGTATGTAATTCAAATGCAGCACCGAACAATCCTCAATTTCCTTAATAGTAGAGGTGAGGCAATCATTCTAAATTTAAGTTGGACTCTTGGACTTTTTACCTTTTTCTAGGGTCTTGGAGACAGGCTAGAAAAAGCAGAGATCACCATGGAAGTGAGTGAGTGAGTGAGTGAGTGAGTGCGTGCGTGACCTCTTCCCGAGGCAAGGGAGTTAACTGACATTAAAAGCCCAGTTTCCACCCTTGCCGAACTAGGCTGGAATCACGGAGTTATATTTTGGTTGGACTAACAAGCCTACGCATAGTCAAATCAAAATCACGTAACGAAATCGACATTCGGTTCATTCACAAAATGGCAACCGCTGTGCCGAATTCGTTTGATTGCAGGATTTGCAGAGCACGTGTACCGTCAGCTGGGCGTCGACAGATATTTTTCAAATCTTTTCATGTTTTTTAATGAAGGTGCTCAAGTGATTTGATGCCCTTCGCATGGTGAGACTCGTTTTATTACCATTAAGATCTTTATTATCGATGAAATCGTCTTGACTTGGCGCCGCCATTTTGTTTGAAGTAAATGCAAGTGATAAGAGAGGTGGAATCTTATTGGTCTGCAGGGGGTTTATTGAAGGGACATAACTCGTAAGAGCCACTAGTGGCTCTACAGTCGAGCCCGGAAACTCCTGCCGAGTTCGGCAAAGGTGGAAACTGGACTTTTAAAGTCAGTTAACTCCCTTGCCCCGGGAAGATGCTGAGTGAGTGAGTGAGTGACGCGGCTTTGGACAGTAATCCAGTCATATTAGTTGTAGTGATGCAGGTCTCAGATGTTTATCACCTTGATGAAACCAACTGCTATGGGTATCGTGCTGACAAACCTAGAAACATAATCAGGGCAAATCTGGCATTCGAACCCACGGTCATTGGTATTTTGCACGCATAAGGGACGCAACTCTACCCAGTGGACTGAAACCTATGATTGAGGGCTCAAATCCCGGTTCAACTCGATGATGTTTCTGTTTTTTTCAGCACCCGTGCTCGTGGGTTTTATCTCTCGGGCATCACTCTCGGGCATTATCTTGACAATCACCATCATCATGAGCAGCACCATCATCACCACGGCATTACCAAAGTGGATCACTCTCGGGCATTATCTTGATCATCATCATCATCATCTTTACTCCTCCCCCTAGCATTATGCTACATACGTTTCATTCATCAGCATAGATTAAAAAGCCAACAAAGTGTTAGACCACTTCATTGCCTTGTCGGTGAGGCTCTTTGACCCCCAAACCACAAATTGCCAATCTCTAACAGCTCTGCCGTGGTCTGCGGCAGTCAGACGATGCCATTGTGAATCTGGCAAAAACGACCATTGTTACTCTCAAGCCCATGGTTCGCCTCACAATGGACAAATACGCGTCACATACAATGACCAGCACTGGCACCGTGTTGACAACGCACCCACACAATGGCCAACACCACGTATCGGTGCCGCGGCACGAGACCACTCAGCGAGAGCAAACGAGATTACCTCCGACCACAGCGCACCTGCCGTTACTGCACGTGCCAGTCACGTGACCCGAAGCATTTAATCAGATTGTATTCAGTAATACCAGTCAGTGATCCGTATTTTGATGGTATTTATTCTGATAACTTAATATCCAAATCCAAACCTTGATCACTTGAAGAAGATGAATATTTAATGTTGGTACTTTAATACACGGCATTGTGGGGACACGGGGTTAAGGAGAAACGGATGAGCAGGAGAATGGAATGGAGGGTGTTGGGTGTGAGGAGGGACATTCCATCAAGTGATCTTGACCCCTGTATAATAGGCAAATTTAATTACACAATAATAATTTTCATATTAACATGTCAGTATGGAAATTAGTTATATTATGAGGACGGGATTGATTTCAGCGTGTTTATTATTTCAATGTGATGTCACGGTACAGGTGCTTCTATCATATCAGGCACGTGGTCAACAGCTGGAAGGATTTGGTTCCAAAGAGAGTTTGTATCGTTTTACGCCGCTTTTAGTTATATCCCAGCAAGGCAAGGGAGTTAACTGACTATAAAAGTCCAGTTTCCAGCCTTGCCGAACTAGGCTGGTATTATGGAGTTACATTTTGGCTGGACTAACGAGTCTGTGCATAGTCCAATCAAAGTCGTGCACCGAAATCAAAATCCGGTACGTAAACTGTCGTGCAGATTTCGGTCGATTGCAGGATTTGCATAGCATGTGCACCGCCAACTCGTTGTCAACAGATATTTTCCAAATCTTTCCAAATGTTTTTAATCAAGGTGCTCACGCATTGCGCGATGAAAGACCCGTTTTATCACAACATAGACATTGATTATCGATCTGATCGTCTTGACTGGGCGCCTCTGTTTTGTTTCAAACAAATGCGAGTGATACGAGAGGTGGAATCTGATTGGTCTAAAGGAGAGGCTCAGAAGGGACTTAACTCGTAATAGCCACTGGTGGCGCTACGATCGAGCCCAGGAATTTCAGCCTAGTTCGGCAAGGGTGGAAACTGGACTTTTAAAGTCAGTTAACTCTCATGCCTCGGGAAGATGTGTCACGGCGGAGGACATGAGAACAGGATTCACACATTGTACGCATGTGGGAATGGAACCCGGGTTTTCGCGTATCGAGCTATCGTTTAAGCCACAAGGCTACCCTCCGCTTCACTTATAATTATGTGAGAATACATATGCGCAGAGATTAACAGTAACACCAAGGAGGGTTAAAAATGGCTTCATCCCTCGTTATGCAAATGCCGCAAAAGAAATGACTATTTACCATGTTGAAATTGGGCACGCCAGAAACCTATGATTGTGAGTTGGAATCCCGGTTCGCCCCGATCATGTTTCTAGGTTTGTCAGCACCATACTCGTGCTCGTGGGTTTCACCGAAGTTGTAAACGTCTGAGACATGCATTACTTCGGGATCTCCTCCCACATTAAGCTGACACGCCGCGATATAACTGGAATACTGTTTAAAGCGGCATTTAACCCAACTCACTCCCGTGTTGAAATTGACTGTACAGATCCCCAATATCGGTAGTCGGTCTCTTATTGAACGAACTTAAAGTGGTCTCTATTTGACAAGGTACCGAGCAGAGTCAAGGCAAAGAGTACAGTTTCCCTGTCCAATGACCGCCAACAAAACGATCATTCAGTCCATCCTCAAGGGACCACTCTCTGAAAAGCGACTCGGAGCCAGCTTGCGGCCATGTTAGAATAGCATGCCGCAAAGTTATTTTTTCCTGTTGTGTAAGAATACTTGACTTCACTTTTGTAAAGAATAATTGACTCTACACACTAACGTATGCACGAAATAAATATATAAAAATATATCAAGTAAGACACAGCTGACCAAAATGATCGAATCTAAAAATTATTCAAGAGGGCCGAAGCTTCATCGAGGCCGGCCTCATGTTCTTCTCTAACAGAAATATCATAGTGAAAGCTGCTTCCGAAGTTTCCCGAAAGGACGCACATTTATAAACGTGTTTTCATTTTTATACTAAGGGATAGACGAGCGTTCTTTCTTCGCCATCCTGTAAAAAATACCCCTTGTCCATCTGCCGGCCGGTACAGACGCTGTTCTGTATTAAAGCTCTCATCTCCGATGCTTTGTTCCGTGTTTCTAAACAAGACCAGATTAGCGTGATCACAAAAGAAAATAATGAAATAATTTCCTAATATTTGATTTCAATGAAATATTGTAATATCAGAGGCCCTTTGACAATGCCGCCCGGATACGAAACAATGGCGTGTCGCCGGTATGTCTCGTCTCGAGATAAAAGCCGAGAGCGAGGCTTAACAGCTAACCAATTCATGGCCACAGTTTCGATAAAGATGGCGATTTCTTTAATTGTCATACACATTGGATGATCAATTGACTTCTTAATTTACCGTCACGACACGTTGTCCAGTATTCGGATACCCCAAAACGGAAAACACTCCGCGAACAATGGCAGATTAATCTTCATAAAACATAGTCCCTTGGGGGCTCGTGACAACGTCTTGGAAATCAAACACTCCAATGCTGAATACGATATGCCTAATTATTGGATATTATTCATTATGTATGCTTTGTTTAAGGCAAGTAAAAGTTCGAGGAGCACAGGATATGCTATTATTGATGCGCAGTCATGCACAGGGACACTCAAGTGCATAATGACGTCACTTCCTGACAGAATACGATCTGGTTTCAGCATGTTATTGTTCGGGCTGAATTAGAACATGTCCTTTTCGCTTCAAGGAATTGAGTCCTTAAATGAAAACGGCCGTTAGATAGAGAGAAGGTTATGCGCATGCGTGCGTGTGTGAGTAAGGCCCCAAAATGCCGTACTTGAAGCGGTACTGAAATAAACCCCGCCTTCAGTCAGTCCAAACAAGTGTCATTCGTCATCGTGCGCAAACCCATTTTATGATGTGTATAAATCTTACAGTACATTTTGTATGTTTGTTGTTTAACGTTTGTTTGTTGTTTAACGCCGCACTTAGCAATATTCCAGCTATATGACGGCGGCCTGTACATCATTGGGTCTGGACTAGACAATCCTGTGATTGATATCATGAGCATCGATCCACGCAATTGGGATACGATGACATTCATCACCCATGTCTGACCACCTGATCCCGTTAGTCGCTTATTACGACAATCATGGGTTGCTGAAGACCCTGATCTTCGTTGGGCTAACAGTGAATGTTAACAGTAATCACACACTCGATTTTTCACACACTGCACTTGTTACAAAGTCTAGAACTTGCGGGACCAAGCGGTTAATGCGATGCTCATCACGCTGAAGGCCCGAGTTCGAACGCCCACATGGGTCCAATGTACTATGAACCCAATTTCATATAAATAATTTGCAAATGATTGCGTTGCATATGATTGGCTAGTTAAGCAATGCTTTTGCGTTGATGTTTCTATAAACTCAAACAAAAATTAGGCCACGCCTACTTACGGACTTCTGGTTCATGATTGGATGACAATAGAATGGGCGGGGCTTTTGATTCATTATTGCTCTGAACGATGTCACTTTGCATTTCTTTTGCTTGTTTGTTTGGTGTTTAACGCCGCACTCAGCAATATTCCAGCTGTATGGCGGCGGCCTGTAAATGATCATCTTCCCGAGGCAAAATCCGGTTCGTAAACTGTCGTGCAGATTTCGATCGATTGCAGGGTTTGCAAAGCATGTGCATCGCCAATTCGTTGTCAGCAGATATTTTCCAAAACCTTTCATGTTTTTAATCAAGTTGCTCACGTGATTTGTTGTATTTCGCGATGTAAGACCCGTTTTATCACAATATAGATCTTGATCATCGATCAGATCGTCCTCACTGGGCGCCACCATTTTGTTTGAAGCAAACGCAAGTGATACGAGAGGTGGAATCTGATTGGTCCATAGGAGAGGCTTAGAAGGGACATAATTGGTAATAGCCATTGGTGGCACTACGTCGAGCCCAGTAATTCCAGCCTAGTTCGGCAAGGGTGGAAACTGGACTTTTAAAGTCAGTTCACTCCCTTGCCTCGGGAAGATGGTAAATGATCGAGTTTGGACGAGACAATCCAGTGATTGATACCATGAGCATCCGATTCCGTTAGTCGCCTTTTACAAACGATGTGACTGTCACTGTTATCATATTATTTTTCTCCATTTTGTGTGTGTTTATGAATATCTAAGCAGGCTGTGAAGTTATTATTATTGACGTTATTCATAAAACATTGACTTCAATATGTAAGGTAAACACGGTGTGCTCTGCAGATTTACACAGTGTTTACACTTGTATTTTTACCCCCATAGACTGCCTCCGTGGTCTAGTGGTAGAGCCTGTCCCCGGATTGCGGAAGGTCTGGGTTCGATCCCCGGCCTCGTCATTCCAAAAGACATTAAAATATGGTACTTGTTGTAACCTTCCTGGCGCTCGGCAGTAAGGGGCTAAAACAAGGACTGGTGGGCTCGGAGTCAGTATACTGTGTCTGAGTGGGGTATTCGTGTTCAAAAGCTGCATGGTGGGATAACACTATAAAATCGGTATTAGTCCGGACTAGTTCGCACGCACGCGCGCACACACACACACACGCGATGCACGTCGCTATATAAGTGTAATTATCTTGAACGTGAGGTTAAACCCCATTTCACCTCACCTCAACATACCCCCAAGAACGCGAAAAACCCATTGACGTCAATTCCTATGTGGACCCAGCCGTGTCACAAGTGGAATATTACTAGAAGCGACTTACAACCTAATTCACTTTCTCACTGTGAAATCGGCTGAGCTCTCGGCTAAGAGTATCGTTTCCAGCCTAATTCATCACTATGGAATACTGTAAGGGACATTCTCGCGATCTCGACCTTTGGAAACGAGGTAAATATGCGAGGTTTAGGCCAAATCTCGCGTTCTCGCGATCTCGCATTCTCGTGTTTTGGGCATATTTACCCCGTTTCCAAAGGTCGAGATCGCGAGAATGCGAGATCGCGAGAATGTCCCTTACAGTATGCCATACATCACACTATTAACATGAAAATATTTCACAGCCTCAGACCTCAAACCTCAAACCTCAGACCTCAAAGCTCAGACCTCAAAGCTCAGACACGAAACAGACCTCTTTGAAACCTCGCCTCTTTAACATTCACACCAGCTTATCATATAAATCATTGCCAGGTCTCTGTGTGTCGCAAATGTCCCGTTCTCACAGTAATCAAACATTCACTAATACGTCACTCCAATATTGACACAGTTCAGAGCTTGAAAAAAAAGTACCAGAACATATTTCATTAAATAAATAAACAAATCTCAAAGTAAAACGGTTATGAATGATGCACACAGACAGATCACGTTCTGGCGCTATCTCAGTGTCATGTTCTCATTGGAGTCAAATATTCAATAATAAATTAATCATGGCACTATTGACAAAGTTCTGCCTTTTGTTCGCAACCATCCCGTCCTTGACAAAGAACAACGATGTATTCTTAGTTTATGGATTTTGTGGAGATGAATATTCTCTCAATTTCCGGATTCGTACGTTATTGCTAATACTTTCCGATTAAAATCAGGTTGTATTCACATCTGCTTGATAATAAGCCGTATCAACAATTACAGATAAAATTAAGTCTGTTTTACGACATCCTGTCACGACACTCAAAGCCCATGTAACCGATTTACGGCACCAAGAACAAACTGCGGCTGAACGAATTCTACAATCGCATCGGTCCATTGATAACAGGCAATTTTCTATTGATATAGTAATGCTATTTATCCAAACAGAAGTTAATAACAGCACGGAAAGACATTATCAACTTGTCAGTTAGGACTTAAGACACCATTTAGGGGTTGGTTAATGGTTAGTATCGGGTAAATAGACGTCAGGCGCTTGTTCCTCAAATGCTGTAAACAATAATGCTGTCATATTCGATTAATAAGCCCGTTTGGTATATTGTTCCAGATGTAATTACGTATCAATGTAATATAGCTACTTGAAGATTCGGGGATGAAGTGCTTGGCAGTTCTTTGACTGGAGATAGAAACCCTTGGGGATGGCGGGTTTTCTTTTGATGTGGAGAGGGGGCACATAATGTGTTTTAGAAAATACTGCTAAAAACAATTTTGCCTCAGGTTTTTAAAAAAATAATATAATTGTTTGCTGATAATGCTTGAATATCTTAAAAATGTGCTGAAGGCGCAATTTTTTATATTTATTCCCATTTTCTGATATCAATAATTCATTTCTTGATATTACAAATTCTAGTTATCAATTAAGCGCTGTGACAGATTCGATTGTTAAAGATAATTACATGATTTTAAGACATGATAAATTCTAAATGTACTTTTTGATATCTAAAACAATAGCGTCTGTCACACATGTAATTCTATGAATATATTTCTCAGTGCCTATGTGCGAGTTATTAGCAATACGTTTCGAGGCTTTATTCCATTTAATACGGTAGACATGACAATATGATAATATTTACCCCCTAACACAACAGAGTGAATGAGGCAGTTATTATTTATTGATATCTAATAATCGAACTGGTGATATCAATAACTATTTTATGAAATTAATAATAATTTTATATAATGAACTTTCCATAATTTGAGATATTCTCGGGGAGCCTAGTGGTAACAACGTTCCTTGTCAAGTCCTGGTACAGGTTGATTCCACAAATAGGCATTAAGACATCACTTCTAGTGTTCCTCGCGGTGATACTGCGGATCAAGGCACGGCTAAGGGGTGCAACTCTGTAGTAATGTGAAAATACTGAAGATAATACGTCATGTAAATTGAGTGAGTGAGTGAGTTACATTTTAAAGTCGCATCGGCAGTATTTCAGCCACATAGCGACAAGAACGAGTTGATATCTAATTGAGTCATGAATATAATCATGTAAATTAAGTAAAACAATGTTTTACCAGTCTTCACTGAAGCGTGACTTATGTCAATATCTTTTAGACTCGAAAATAAGTGCAAACGGTGTTCAAACTCGAACTCTCCTCTTCGTTCACACTTACAAATCGACGTGCAAGGAATTGAACACCTGTGAAAGTGCTTTAACCGTCGCATGTGACAGAAGTCCATATTCATGCACGAGGAGCTGTCAAAACTCGCTTTCGGTTGCTATTGACAACTAAAATGCACGTATTGCACGTGATACTCGTGGTGTCATCTTAGGCACGGTGTGCTAAGTACACGCGTTTTTAAGTAAATCTGTCAATCATTTCATCGAGATCGTAAGATGTCAAATAATCTTCTGTCGGTAAAAGAAAACCCTCGCAGTGTGTTTGGGGTCATTTGTGTGTGGCCCCGTTTTGAAATGTTGAGTTTTAGATATTATTTGTTTGTATGTTTGTTTGTTTGTTGTTTAACCGCCGCACTCAGCAATGTTACCACTATATGACGGCGGTCTGTAAATAATCGAGTCTGGACCAGACAAGCAAGTGATTGACATCATGAACATCGGTCCACGCATTTGGAATAGGATTACAGGAATCAACCAAGTCAGGGAGCCTGACCGCCTGATCCCGTTAGTCGCCTCTTACGACAAGCATAGTCGCCTTTTACGGCAAGCATGGGATGCTGAAGACCTATTCTACTCCGGATCTTCACGGGTCACGGATCATGTTCAGACCGCCGTCATATAGCTGGAATATTGCAGAGTGCGGCGTTAAACAACAAACATACAAAATGTACTATTAGATTTATACACATCAGTGTAAGACCTATTCTACTCCGGATCTTCACGGGTCACTGATCATGTACAGACCGCCGTCATATAGCTGGAATATTGCTGAGTGCGGTGTTAAACAACAAACATACAAAATGTACTGTTAGATTTATACACGTCAGTATAAGACCTATTCTACTCCGGATCTTCACGGGTCCTGAAGGAAGGGTGTTGCCTTACTATCTTTCAACGTGTGACAAACCGCTCAACGCTTCAATAACTTAAGGCACATTTCTGATGCTATATTTCACCACAAACTGACACTGTATGGTCGTTCATATTCACCAGTGTGCCCATGTGTCGAGTGATGTTTTCTTTTATAATTCACCTGTTTTACATGCCTGATGACATTGCCAAACATTGCACGCGAACAGAATTGCCTGCTTTTAGTGCACCAGGATGAAACCACGACTGGACAATATGGCTAACAAGCTTACGACCGCATGCATTGAATGTGTGAATTTGCACAGCAAGCCAGCCTCATCTCGTGTGACGTCGTCATGACAATCAAGTATCAATGAAGATAATACCGACATCAGTACTTGGCTAATTGACCACTTGAAGAGTGTGAGCAGAATACGTGACTTGAATAAATGGTTATAGCGAAGTCATATTAAGCTGTGACAATCATAAATGTAGTTTCTTTCAAAATTTCATATTTGCAGAGTAAGGGTTAGTCTATTATAGGATTGCGTGGATCGATGCTCATGGTATGAATCACTGAATTGTCTGGTCCAGACTCGATTATTTGCAGACGGCCGTCATATATCTAGAATATTCCGAGTGCGGCGTTAAACCAAAATATATATATATATATTCTAAACAATGGACTGTTGGTGAGATTTAGTAATTCAGCAATTCGTCACGGCATCCAATTGTTGTGATTGAGTGAGTATGGTTTTACGCCGCTTTTAGCAATATTTCAGCAATATCACGGCGGCGGACGCCAGAAATGTGCTCCACAAATTGTACCTATGTCGGGAATCCGGAACCCGGGTCTTCGGCGTGACGAGCGAACGCTTTAACCACTAGGCTACCCGACCACTCCCGATTGTAACGAAAAGCAAGGAGACAACTGTTGCAAGTCGAATATCTTTCGGGACGACTCTGAAGAGTTTCCCAATAACAGAATCAGACACAATTTCAATCAATGACTACACCAGTCAGCACGTGCGTGCCGCCACAACTTGACACTTGTTAGCACGCGTAAATCATGCACCCTTCTTAAGTTCCTTCAGCGAACATGATGAGCAGATAACGATATTTGGTGGCAGATATTGATTTTTAAATGACAATTCCAACTTGAAGATCACTTAGAATATTTGAGATTTGTCACAAGACGCTGGAGCTGTTTACAAGAACGTGTAATTATGATGTCTCACGTGGTTAAGGATTAGAGTGTTTGTTTAGAATGTCTTCACACGCTTTCTGTGCTCGGGTGTATATTTCAGATATCGACAAGCCATCTGAGTCAGACTTCAGTTAGGGTGAAGCATGTATTTGAATTGTTAGATTTGCCGGGGCGAATTTGAACGGACGAATGATACATTATTTGAACAAAGTTCATAATATAAATTAATGCCGTGAGAAGATGGGATGTATGAAATATTTGAGAAATTGTAATAGTTACGTCTCTCTCTCTCTCTCTCTCTCTCTCTGTCTCTCTCTGTCTCTCTCTCTCTCTGAGGGGGCAGGTGGACCAGTCGCTGTGCAGAGTTGCGTCCCTTGGGCACGCCAGAATCTATGATTGTGGTTTCGAATCCCGATTTGTCCCGATTATGTTTCTAGGTTTGTCAGCACCATACCCATGCTCGTGGGTTTCATCGAAGTGATAAACGTCTGAGACCTGCATTACTTCGGGCTTTCCTCCCACATTAAGCTGACACGCCGTGATATAACTGGAATACTGTTAAAAACGACGTAAACCCCAATTCACTCACTCTTTCGAGGATCCTGGATTCCCGGGTGCAATTGGCATTCAACAACCTGTGCGCTGGTCGTAAGAGGCGACTAAAGGAATTTGATGGGCAGGCTCGGTGACTTGGTTGATTAAATGTCATTGTGCATGCCAACTATATGGATCGGTGCTCATTATATCATTCACTGGGTTGTCTAGGCCGAACTCAGTTATGTACAGGCCGCCGTACAATATATATATATATATATATATATATATATATATATATATATCTGATAATATATCTGATATCTGACTTCCAAAATAATACCTAATGTGCCAGGCAAAAGAAACTATACACTTGAAGATTGGATTTGACCAAAACATTACAAATGTTATCAAATCTTTACTAGGCGGGGTAGAATAAGTCTTCAGCAACCCGTAAAAGGCGACTAACGGGATCGGGTGGTCAGACCAATTGCAGGGATCAATGCTCATGACATCTATCACTGGATTGTCTGGTCCAGACTCTATTATTTACCGACCATCGTCATATAGCTGGAATATTGCTGAATGCGGCGTTAAACAACAAACAAACAATCTTATTCTAAACTATATATTCCACCGCTCTGGAAGACACCGGGTGTTATCTTTCTTTTGACCGGCAGTTTATATGTACTGTATGAAATGATTTAAATTAAACCGTGGGTGTTTAAATTTTAAAAAAAAATACTTCTTTGATCCCACAAGACGGGCGTTAATATATCCATCACATGGTTGTAATGGTTCCCTCACTGACATGGTTGGTTGTAGGTTTGGTGTTTAACGCTGCACTCAGCAATATTCCAGACAATATCCAGTGATTGATATCATGAGCATCGATCCTACTAGCAATTGATGCTCGCAAGTCAGCGAGCCTGACCACCCCATCCCGCGTTAGTCGCCTCTTGCGACAAGCATAGTCGCCTTTTAATGCAAGCATGGGTTGCTGAAAACCTATTCTATCCCGGATCTTCAGGGTCAACTGACATGGTGAAAGCGACTTGTGGATACCAAAAAATATAATTATCCTTCATACTACAAACCAATTTTTTATCTGTCTGATCTGGGAAGGAATAGGTCTTTAGCAACCCATGTTTGTCGTAAGAGGCGACTAACCGGATCGGGTGATCAGGCTCGCTGACTTGGTTGATGCATGTCATTGTATCCCAATTGCATAGATCGATGCTCATGACATCAATCACTGGATTGTCTGGTCCGGACTCCATTATTTACAAACCTCCGCCATAGAGCTGGAATATTGCTGAGTGCGGCGTTAAACAAAAAAAAGAAAGAAAAAGTTATTTGTCTAATTCTGAGTATAGGCTTATACGACGCTACTCTAGATTCAATAACATTTCTACAATTTCGCCATTATCTAATGCCAGTCTTGTTTATTCCATTGATTAAATGACGTGGTCGGCGTTTGACACCGGCCCATCGCCGTAATGGGCTAGATAAACAAGCAGCTTGACATGCTCACGTGGGGTTAAGTGAAAATTAGGCTTGGCGCATGCGCAGTTGAGAGTGCCTATTCTACTTGTTTATAATGTGTTTGTACAGTGTCATACGCTGACAGTGATTCGTGCGTTCTTGCCACTGACTGAGTTATGAAACGCAGAAAGGAAATTTGCTATTACAAAATCAATGGTGATCTTCATAGGCCAATAACCATTCTAAGACTTGCGGTATTATTTTTAGTCTGCTATTGGAGTTTATGAATGTGGTCAGCGTTGTTTGTTTGGTGCTTGTTTGTTTATGGATTAACGCCGCAGTCGGCAAAAATACATCGATATCACGGTCGCCTGAATTTGTTTGTTTGTTGTTTAACGCCGCACTCAGCAATATTTCAGCTGTATGACAGCGGTTTGTAAATAAGCGAGTCTGGACCAGACAATCCGGTGATTGGCATCATTAGCAGTGATCCAAGCAATTGGGATCGATGACATGCATCAACCAAGTCAGCAAGCCTGACCACCCGATCCCGTTAGTCGCCTCTTACGACAAGCAAAGTGGCTTCTAATGGCAAGCACGGGTTGCTGAAGACCTATTGCAACCCGCGTCTTCACGGGTTCAAATACTGACTGAGTAGTACGGAAGCCTTTTGGGGCCTTTTGTTCCTTGTTTTTTCTTGAAATTTTAAGATTCTAATTTGACATTTTAACATACTTAGTTGAAATTTCAAGAGACTGATTGACATCATGAGCATCGATACACACAATTTGGATATGATGACATTCATCAACCAAGTCAGCGAGCCTGACCACCTGATCCCGTTGGTCGCTTCTTACGACAAATATGGTCTTCTTTTACGGCAAGCATGGGTCGGTCGCTGGAAAAGTAATTGCCTCTGGACCAGGCAAACCTGAGATTAGTATCATGACGTACGGCCAACGGGGATACGATGCAATCTATCAGGTCATCGAGCTTGACCACCCGATCCCCATTTGTCGCCTCGTACGACATGCTCGGGCTCAGTGACCTGGTTGATGCATGTCATCGTATCCTAATTCCGTGGATCGATGCTCATGATGTCAAACACTGGATGGATTGTCTGGTCCAGACTCGATTATTTACAGACCGCCGTTATATAAATCGGACGCGTTGTTCAGCGAAACGTAGTCTGTCTTACAGACGCTGATACAAATATATATCAAATACAGCCCATGCAAGTCTATAATGTTTGGCAAGTCTAGATTACTGCAGTATCTGAAAATGAAGAGAGTCTATTTTTATTAAGATAACTGAACAACTGTTTTTTCTGTACGATATGTTCATTTCAGAGACTAGATGTTTGTCTAAGCGAAACGTTACAAGCTTCGAAACGCAACGCTGCTCGCGAACCCGTGAAACAGACTGGTTTAGAGCGCTTCTTTCAAAATGGCGTCGCTTAGAGCAAACGTACCACCGATACTTGCCACACTTTTGACACAAGAGTCAAATCAGAACTGTAAATGCACTATCATTGGTGGAAAACAAAACACAAACATAGCATTCGCTAGACTTGCTCCTCGGTCACCAATAAGGACACGTTAACTTTGGCGCCTTCGAGAAGGACATACTGTGACGCCATTTTGAATTTCGCTCGCTGCTGTGTGCACCACCTCTGAGTCGCAGCGAGTGGTAGCGCAGCGCTGCATGGAACGAAACGTTTTTTATTAAATAGAAGCAAAGCGCTATACATCGCGCCCCTGGACTCTTGCTAAGTGCGGCGTTAAACAACAACAAACAACAAAAATTAGGGCTCCGGCAACCTGTGCTCGTCGTACGAGGCGATCAAATGGATCGGGTGATCCTGCTCTGTGATTGATCGCTTGCGTGTCATCGTACCCGACGGCTTGGATTGTTGCTCATTATATCTATCACTGGATTGCCTGGTCCAGGCCCTTATTTACACGCCGTCGCCAAGTAGCTGGAATATTGGTGAATGCAGCGTTAAACAACAATACAAATCTTACCACATAAATCCCATTACGACATGTCGTAAGAGGCGACTAACGGGTTCGGGTGGTCAGGCTTGCTGACTTGGTTGATGCATGTAATCGTATCCCAACTGCGAGGGTCGATGCTCATGATGTCAATCACTGGATTGTCTGGTCCAAACTCGATTATTTACAGACCGCCGTCATATAGCTGGAATATTGCTGAGTGCGGCGTTAAACAACAAACAACCAACCAACAACCATTACAACAAGAACGAGGTGCTGGAGACCTATTTCGCCCGAAATGAAATACTATGAAACCATTGATTTTTGCAAAGATATAAACAGTCAGAAAGTATGAGGTACTTAATATGACGTCCACCGTTGATTCCTATTTCTCACAATTAATCATACACTGGTCATCGAGATAGATTTAACCTTTGACCACCTCAATCGACCTTCACCCTGGAACATCGTTAGGGAATGGCAGGCGGCAGTTTGGCGCCACTCCTGTGTACGTTGCCGCCCCAGCTCTCGCCCGGTATTGAACGGTAGAGACGAGATAGAATTATTGGGTGATAATTCTTGATGGATTGATGGCTTCACATTGAAAGCGAGCGTGGAGATTACTCGGGTTATATCAGTGGTATTATACACAGCCATGATGGCGAACCTCCCTCTCACCTCTCCTGAGTAAACACGGCGAGGGCCAGATCTAGGATCACGAAGGCCTGCCCCGACTGGAGTTTAACAGTCCAAAGCCCTTCGTTTGATGCAGCTCATCTGACAGCACGAATATCATGACGACTGAGGGTTGTCAAGTGGCAGTTCCACGCATTTCAGTCATTTCTCGAACAATGGTTTCAAATACAATCATTTTACATGCCATGTGTTCCTTATTTTTGTGGGGCGGTCAGGTAGCCTAGTGGTTAAAGCGTCCGCTCATCACGTGTTCGATTCCCGACATGGGTACAATGTGTGAAGCCCACATCTAGTGTCCCCCACCGAGATAGTGCTGGAATATTGCTAAAAAGCGGCGTAAAACCATACTCACTCACTCGTGACCCCGAAGGTCCGGTTTCGATTCCCCACATTGGTACAATGTGTGAAGCACATTTCTGGTGTCCCCTGTCGAGAATGTCATGTTTCTAGGTTTGTCAGCACCATACACGTGCTCGTGGGTTTCACCGAAGTGGTAAACGTCTGATACCTGCATCACTTCGGGCTTCCTCCCACATTAAGCTGACACGCCGCGATATAACTGGAATACTGTTAAAAGCGGCGTCAAACCCAACTCACTCACTCACATGTCGTAAAAGGTGGCTGATGGGTTCGGGTGGTCAGGCTTGATTGTGTTCCCCTTCTTGCTGATCTGTTTCTTTATGCACATAAGTCAAACTTTCTGGCCAAATTCCCTTGGTTTGGTTTTGCCAATCCGATAAGAAAATCTGACTTAAACTTAAGATAACGTTCAATAACAGTCAAAAAGCCAATTCACTTTTACTGATGTAGCAACCTGAGCTAGAAATAGAAGAAGTGAGTGAAGATTCCGGGGTAGAATAGGTCTTCAGCAACCCATACTTTCCGTAAAAGGCGACTATGCTTGTCGTGAAAGGCGACTAACGGGATCGGGTGGTCAGGCTCGCTGACTTGATTGATGCATGTCATCGATCCCAATTGCGTGGATGGATGCTCATGATATCAATCACTGGATTGTCTGGTCCAGACTCGATTATTTACAGACCGCCGTCCTTTAGCTGGAATATTGCTGAGTGCGGCGTTAAACAACAAACCAACCAACCAACCAAATCTGGGTTTGTCAGTGTTGTGGGTTTCACCAAAGTGGTAAACGTCTGAGGCCTCTACCATTTCGGACTCTCCTTTCCGCTGACATGCCGTGAAAACTGGAATACTGTTAAAAATTCGTTAACCGAACTCACCCACTCCAAAAAAAATTATCATCCGATCCCAGTTCAATAAGTTAAAGAGTCCCGTTCCACAGGCGATCTTAACCCTACGACAATCGCAAACCTAGGTTAAAGCATGGGACTTACGATCACCTTAGCGTTGCGATTGTCGCAAGCCAATGTTAACGCATGGGACTTACGTTCACCTCAGTGTTACGACTGTCGCAGGCCGATGTTAAACTATGGGACTAACGATCGTTCACCTCAGCGTTACAACTGTCGCGAGACTATGTTAAAGTATGGGACACGATCACATTAGCGCTAAGATCGCTTCGTGGAACGGGGCCCCATGTTATGCACCAGTACAAAACTCATGGGCTGACGACACGCGTGAAAGTAACAAAATAGTAAGAATGACATCAACTTTGGTACAATATGTACCGTGTGCAAACCAGCACCAACAAAGATGAAACACAGAGGATGGAATCTCTTGAAGATTCCGACCCTGAAGATTAAAGACAGACCGAAATTCTAGACGGCGTGGCGTGGCCCGGATCATTTCTTTAAAATTAACCGACCCTCCTTCTCGCGACTTGGGAATGTCTACACGTCCCCACGCACGGGTCATTACGCGTGCACGTCGCGTGTGCACGTGCAGGCGTCTCAAACTGACTTCTGGCACATTTGTCTTGATTCCTGGCATGCCTATAACACTCCATTAAATTTGTCGTCTGACATTTGCCGCCATCTTGAATTTTGGCGCCAAAGTTTTAAATCCCATTAATCATGTTTACCGTGAGAGTTTCAAGTGCCGTTGTGTACGCCTTCAGACGAACAAAGCTGCAAGAGTGCGGGGCAGTTGGGCGGAGGGAACTGTAATTGATGGGTATGTTGGTTGAAGGTGGATGAGTTGTTACAGAGGCGGCCTCACACTAGAAGTAACAGCAACAGCAACACCGACAGCAGCTGTGGTCGTATAGTATTAACATTAGTGAGTGAGTACGGTTTTACGCCGCTTTTAGCAATATTCCAGTAATATCATGGCAGGGGATACACATTGTACCTCGAAACCGGGTCTTTACCATGACAAACAAACGATTTTACCACAAGGATACCCCACCGCCCTATTGGTTGTAGTAGCAGCAGTAGTAATAGAAGTAGTAGTACTAGTAGTAGTAGTAGTAGTAGTAGTAGCAGTAGTAGTAATAGAAGTAGTAGTAGTAGTACTAGTAGTAGTAGTAGCAGTAGTAATAGAAGTAGTAGTATTACGTAGTAGTAGTAGTAGCAGTAGCAGCAGTAGTAATAGAAGAAGTAGTAGTAGTAGTAGCAGTTGTTGTGGTAGTAGTAGTAGTAGCAGTTGTTGTAGTAGTAGTAATAGATGTAGTAGTAGTTGCTGCAGTAATAGAAGTAGTCGTAGTTGTAGTTGTAGCAGCAGTTGTAATAGAAGTAGTAGTAGTAGCAGATGTTGCGTTAGTAGTAGTAGTAGTAGTAGTAGTAAAAGTAGTAGTCGTAGTAGCAGTTGTTGGGGTAGTAGTAGTAGTAGTAATAGAAGTAGTAGTAGCACGTGTAGTAGTAGTAGTAGCAGTACAGTGTAGTAACATTTGTAGTAGTAGTAGTTGTAATAATAATAGTAGTTGTCGTTGTAGCAGTAGTTGCTGTTGTAAAAATAGTAGCAGTACAGAGTAGTATCAGAAGTAGTAGTAGTAGTAGTAGTAGTAGTAGTAGTAGTAGTACTACTAGTAGTAATAGTAGTAGTAGTTGTGACTTGTGTGATGGTAACAGTAAAACTGATAAAAATAGAAGCTGTACGTCGCCACAATATATACTCAAGTCCATAAGAAACTTTACCCCAATGGGAACATCACCCGTGTTCCAGAGTTACAGTTGGTAACTTGCTGAGGCGGGTCTCGCAGACAGGTCTGACCAAGAAGATGTCGGCCACGCACTACAAGTACGCGCTACATAACAATGACCGATGATCCAATCTTTGCATTTATGTAGTGGTTTGGTTGGTTTGTTGTTTTAACGCCGCAATCAGCAGTATTCCAGCTATATGACGACGGTCTGTAAATAATCGAGTCTGGACCAGACAATCCAGTGATTAATATCATGAGCATCGATCCATGCAACTGGGAGACGATGACATGCATCAACCAAGTCAGCGAGCCTGACCACCCGATCCCGTTAGTCGCCTTTTACGACAAGCATACACCTTTTACGGCAAGTATGGGTTGCTGAAGACCTATTCTACCCCGGATCTTCACGGGCCATTTATGTATTATGTAAGTGAGTGAGATGGGTTAAGCGCCGCTTTGAGTGAGTGAGTTGGGTTTAGCGCCGCTTTTAACAGTATCCCAGTTATATCGCGGCGTGTCAGCTTACTGTGGCAGGAAAGGCCGAAGTGATGCATGTCTCGGACGTTTACCACTTCGGTGAATTGCATTTATGTAACCGTTTTCTGACGTCGACGTCGTCATCGGCGGCCACGGCATGAGCGAAACGTGTGAGTCGACCGACAGTGACAAGAATATTGCGTGCTGCTGGCATCTTCCCGAGGCAAGGGCGTTAAAGGGCAAGTTCACACGGAAATGAACCTTTTTTTCTTGTACTTTTTCCACATTAAAAGTGTTAACATAGAAGTGTCATAGACAAAAATATGAAAACATCATATTTAATTAACATATTTTTTGCACTAAAACGATTTATATTTTTCACATTTACCAAGTGTTCTATTTCCATAACAAAAACACCATGGCTTATGCCCCTTGCAATATGACGTCATTGGTGCCAATTGATAAACATTATGACGTCATCATGCTTTGTTAGAGCCGCTTCACGTGGTGTAGGTACAGTTTTGTGATTCTAGCATCTCAGATGCCAGCCAGAATTGTGTTATGCTGAGTCACCACTGCGCCGGAGTGTGTCGTAGACCATGTTGTTTTACTGCAAACTGGTCCTTGATATCTTTTGCGTTGAGAATAGACAGGGACCCAGTTGAATTGGCACCAATTACGTCATAATCTAAGGGGGATAACTCAGGCCTATTTTGCTCGTAAAACGAAGGCCTCATAACGGCATATCACTTTCGTACTATTGTGAGCTTCCTACTTTCACTGTGAAAAAAAATGAGTGTATATTTTCAAACACAGATACTAACTAATTCTAAAATTGCGTTTTGTTTAGAAAAAGAAAGAAAGTGATTTTTGCGTGTACACTTCCCCTTTAACTGACTGTTAACATACCTTACATACCTTACACGGCGACGACATTGGCCAATAGCCTTCGTCAGGCAAGATTACGATATGACAGACGTGTTGAACGTTAGCAATTACCAAGGGTCGTCTCCTTGGACGAGAGTAGGTTCTGCATCTGCAAGAATGATGGCAAGCACTAGCAATCTACAGAAGAACAGGGGAACGCACAATTCCTTGTTGTGTTCAAGAAGGTGGGCACTGCGGAGGTGGCGTGGGTGTGGTCAAGGCGTTAGACTAACGCTTACTCCCTGAAAATATATGTTTGATAGAAACAAATTACTCCTTTGAACTGAAAAGGAGCCCCAGTGAGATAGGAGATTCAGAACCTGAAGAAAATCTAGACTTGCTTCATTTAGGGTTTCTGCAATACAGAAAGGGCTGGCGGATTGGCAAATGATATGGTTCAGGGACTGTGAGACAGGCGACATGGTGTGGGCGGTACATGTAACTAAAAAATATAATAAATAAACCAATCAATAATCAATAATCTGAACGTGATTAATGATCAAACAAATAATCATTCATTTCAAAAGACCTTACCAAATGATTGAATTATGTTAGATGCAGAGAACACGCTTTTCCGGACGAAACAGTTCCCTGTCTAATCGAGCGAGTTAAAAAGAAATATCTGGATTCACGACTCTCGTGTACGTATTAATCATCGTTAATTATATACATCTGCACACGTCCACATGGATCCCGCTTGATCCTTAAAACAACTCTAAATTAAACTTAAATACAAGAACAGGAAATGTGAGATCAGAAAATGAATTGATGTATCTTTTGCAGATTGCTCTTGACTATGAGATACTGGGACTCTTTAGTGTCTCCATGGTTGAAAGCCATGTCGTCGACGAAAACGGTTCTAGTGATTCATCATTTCTGTAATGAAACAGATATCGGCGAAGCACATCCTATTATTGTGTGAAATAGATCAAATCAATCAGAAATATCAATAATGCAGCGTAAAACCCACAGCTGTATAACGAAGGAGCACCTGGCATTCCCGTCCGCCCCGTTTATAACGTGGCGCCACCATGTCTGGGATTCCCCTCACATAATTATAGCTGAAATCGATGTCGGGTCTGTCTGCAGAAAGTGATCGATTTCAGTGGAGCTCCGGGACATCTCGTGCACCTATCGGGAGTAACGCAAACACACACATGGACGAAGCATGGGGAAAGGGGCGTTTTCTTGGGGAAAGAGGGAGGCATAGGGTATC
The DNA here is from genome assembly GCF_022045235.1 of Haliotis cracherodii. Lineage (NCBI taxonomy): Eukaryota > Metazoa > Mollusca > Gastropoda > Lepetellida > Haliotidae > Haliotis > Haliotis cracherodii. Next base: position 22,739,055 of record NW_027266269.1, read on the forward strand.
TTAAAAAACAATAGCTGGTGGATGAAATTGATCGGTGGTTGTTTTAAGGAATCACTTTATAGCTCCAGTTTTCATTTAATCACAAAAGTAGGTAATACTGACATCAGTTTATGTTTTGAAATAGTTTGTTTAGATCGATGTGTTAGTGAAATGCAAATATTGCTTGTAAATGCAAAACATGAATGAAAATTCATGTCTTTATTAATCATATACAGACACAATGGATATTAAAAGCATAGGTTTATCGCACTCATAACGTCAAAACCATAGGGCCTGATTACGTTTGTTTTTAATTATAAAATTGAATCCGATCTCAAAAGTCTTGTAATGTCAGTAAAAGCGATAAGAAAGTAATTGGTTTGTGGAATAACGTTGTATTGCAATATTCATAAATATGGAAAAGATCTGGAGATTCCCAATGTTGTTGGGCTTATGATAAATAATGCTTCGAGCAACGCATTTTAGCCAAACTAGTTATGCTGAACTAGAGTTGATAGGGATGGATATCTGAAAGTTTCGAAGTTACTACAGAACTACTTACGTGCAGGAATTACGAGGGAGTTATGTACGTGCAGGAATTACGAGGGAGTTATGCACGTGCAGGAATTACGAGGGAGTTATGTACGTGCAGGAATTACGAGGGAGTTATGTACGTGCAGGAATTACGAGGGAGTTATGTACGTGCAGGAATTACGAGGGAGTTATGTACGTGCAGGAATTACGAGAGAGTTATGTCGTGCAGGAATTACGACAGAGCTACTTACGCAAAGGAAGTAGACAAGACCTACGTACGTCCAGAATTACAACAGAGCTGCGTAAGTACAGGAATTACGCCAGAATTATCTACGCACAGGAATTACGACAGAGCTATGTCCGTGCATGAAATACGAGAGAGCTATGTAAGTGCAGGAATTATAACAGAGTTACGTACATGCAGAAATTACGACAGAACTACGTACGTAGAGGAATTACGACAGAGTTGTGAACATTCAAGATTACAATAGAATGGATTCCTAACGACCTACGTACGCAAAGGAATTAGGAGAAAACCACGTACGTGCATGAATTACGACAGAGCTACTTACGCACAGGAAGTAGAAGAGAGCTACGTACGTACAGAATTACGACAGAGCTGCGAACGTGCAGGAATTACGCCAGAACTACCTACGCACAGGAATGACGACGGAGTTACGTCCGTGCATGAAATATGATAGTAGCTACGTATATACGTACAGAATAACGACAGAGCTACCCACACAAAGGAAGTAGAAGAGAGCTACATAGCTGCGTACGTCTGGAATTACGCCAGAACTACCTACGCACAGGAATTATGACAGAGCTACGTCCGTGTATGAAATACGACAGAGCTAAGTACATGCATGAAATACGACAGAGCTACGTACGTTCAGGCATTACGGCAGAGCTACGTACGTGCATGAAATACGACAGAGATGCGTACGTGCAGGACAGACGGCAGAGCTACGTACGTGCAGGAAAGACGGCAGAGCTGTTTGCGTATAGCAACTGCGACAGAGCCACTCAAGTCCATTCTGACGTGAAAGAGTTACGACGAAACTGCGCATGTTTATGTGGAAGTACAGGAATGCCGACAAAACAACGTAAGTCAACGTAAAGGTACGAGAGTTAAGACGGAACTAAATCGTCTACAGGTACAACAGTTTACACTAGAACTACCCACGGATAGGACATTGCACGCCCGAGGGACATAACTGAGAGACTGAATGTTGTTCTATGCTATATCACAGCAGTGTGTGAAACATGATGGCGTTTCGACCCGGCAAACCAGTGGATGACAGCATGAGCAAGGATCCGCGTTGTCGGCGTACGAAAAACACGAACACTCAGACCCCGTTATCTCGAATGTACCGAGGGCGGTCGGGTAGCCTAGTGGTTAAAGTGTCCGCTCGTCACACCGAAACCCGGGTTCGATTTCCCGAACGGTTACAATGTGTAAAGCCCATTTCTGGTGTCCCACTGGGCGGTCGGGTAGCCTAGTGGTTAAAGCGTTCGCTCGTCACACCGAAGACCCTGGTTCGATTCCCGACATTGGTACAAAGTGTGAAGCCCATTTGTGGTGTCCCCCGCCGAATATTGCATGATAATAAACAATACTCACTCACTAACTCGAATGTACCGATATCTCCAACATATTCTACTGTCCAGACCGCCTCGTTATATAAATGTGTACACAATTAACTGCTTATCTCGATTTCGAGATCGAAATAAAGTTAGGTCAAGATCAAGACTTTTTTTCTGGTGCAGGTCCTAACGAGTCAATACCTATATATATGACAAGCTTCATTTAAAGAAATTCATATGATTCACGTTAGGGGCTGGCCGTTTAATGATCCGTGGGTAGGGTTTGATTCCTGGGAATTTTGTCGGAATATGTTTAGAGCTCTGCTTCAAAACATACAAAGGTCGGCGGGGTAGCCCAGTGGTTAAAGCGCTCGCTCGTCACGCCGAAGACCCAGGTTACATTTCCCATATGAGTACAATGTGTGAAGCCAATTTCTGGTGTGCCCCGTCGTGATATTGCTGGAATATTGCCAAAAGCGGCGTAAATCCAATTAATAGATCCTGGACAATCTATCCTGATCGCGAGAGGCGACCAAACAGATCGGATGATCAGAATCGATGAAAGCCGGTTGATAGCCTGTCATCACAGGCGTGGATCGTTGTTCACAATATCAATCACTGGATTGTCTGGTTCAGACTCGATTATTTCCACACCGTCGTCATATAGCTGGAATATTGCTGTGTGCAGCCTTAAACAAAATACCCAAAACATTCCAAAATATTCACCTCTTACGACTAAGCAATGGCATTACTATAATATTGGTCAATGTCACAACGGAAAAAAACACACTAAAACTGCTCGTAATCACTCCATCTTATAAGGAACTAGTCAAGTTCATCCTTTTGTCTGGAATCCGACTGTGTTAATGGTTATCTTTTGACGGTCATCACGGAAACCCGCTCCGAAATCTGCCATGCAAACACAACGCCGAGACAAGACCATTGTGGCGGGATTATATTGTCTTACTGTAATGCGCTCGTCTGTTTTCGGTAATCCCCGATTATAGAGGTTGTTAGCTGTCAATGCTGACTCAAAACATGTTCATATCAAGCGAATGTCAATCAGAGATGACAGTTCACGAAATCCACGCCCTGTTTGACTGAAAATATGACAACGCTCTTCAAAACCGGAGATTAATTAAGGGGATAGTGTCTGTCTATTTTAAGAATATTTCGGAAAAGTAGGATCATGAGTATAAAAAATGAAATTAAAGGGAAATATTAGTTCTTTGAGGAAGTTTAGAATAAGGCAGTGACTCACTCGGTTGAAGATGATGAGTGATGTTTACACAATGAGGATTTGTTTGTTGTGGGATTAATGTTGACAACGACGTCGAATAATATTTGGTAACTGAAGGCTGAACCAAGTACGGATTATAATACTCAAGTACTCCGCCAAAAGTATTCACGAGATACTTATGAGACACCCGATCACTCGCAGTCATTGCACAATGTGGGGCGGTCGGGTAGCCTCGTGGTTTATGTGTTCGCTCGTCACACCGAAGAACTGGGTTCCATTCCCCACATGGGTACAATGTGTGAAGCCCATTTGTGGTGTCCCTCACTGTGATATTGTTGGAATAATCCTAAAAGCGGCGTAAAACCACCCTCACCCACTCATTGCAAAATGTGGGGGCACGGGTGGCCCAGTGGTGGCGATTCGCTGTGTAGAGTTGCGTCCCTTGGACACACCAGAAACCTATGATTGTGGGTTCCAATACCGGTTCGCCCCGATTATATTTCTAGGTTTGTCAGCACCATAACCGTGCTCGTGGGTTTCACCGAAGTGGTAAACGTCTGAGACCTGCATAACTTCGGGCTTTCCTCCCACATTAAGCTGATATGCCGCGATATAACAGGAATACTGTTCAAATCGGCGTAAACCCAACTCACTCACTCACTAAACCAGTTCGTCTATTCTCTGTCAAAGGGGTGGTCGGGTATCCTATTGGTTAAAGCGTTCGCTCGTCACGCCGAAGATCAGGGATCGAATCCCGACATGGGTACAACGTGTGAAACCAATTTCTGGTGTGCCCCACCGTGATATTGCTGGAATATTGCTAAAAGCGGTATAAAACCAAACTCACTCACTCACTCTCTGTCAAATTGTCTGTGTATAATCTTCAAGCAATGACTTTTGAATAACAATAAGAAACCACATAAAAACTTTATAAACAGAATTAGTTCTGTTATGAAAAAAAACCCAAGCATTTTATAATACTCAGAACATATATACCAACAAACAAACATTATCACCAAAGACCATCTTGTCTCTAATTTCACTGAATGTGAACGCCCTACACAAAGCACCTATGAAGCAACTATGTGTATCGGTAGCGTTCACGTACATTAAGCCTCACGTTTCTTAATCTTCTTCAATAAACATTACTGGGAAATGAACTTAAGATTTTACTGGAGCTTATTATTATTGCGTATATACAGGCCCGGTTCAGTGTCAAACTGATCGAATACAAAGATAAGCATAAAATTACATTTTCATTCCTGCTGAATATCAGCATTTTTGCCCGATGTTCAGCAACAGTTGTGTATATTTATAGACGCTTCCTCAAGCTCAATGTTGCCTCGCTTTGTTGGTGTTTGTTGTAAAACGTCGCACTCAGTAACGTTGAAGCCACATTTGACGGCGGCGTGGAAATAAAATAAGGGTTTGGACCAGCTGTATGAGTGAGTGAGTTAATGCTTTACGTCACATCGGCAGTATTTCAGCCATATCGTGACGAGGGCCAGCTGTATGAGTGAGTGAGTTAATGCTTTACGTCACATCGGCAGTATTTCAACCATATCGTGACGAGGGCCAGCTGTATGAGTGAGTGAGTTAATGCTTTACGTCACATCGGCAGAATTTCAGCCATATCGTGACGAGGGCCAGCTCTATGACGGCTGTCTGTTTATATCATAGGCATTGATCCATACAACGACACGCATAAACCAGGCCACCGAGCTTGACCAACCGATCAATTTAGTTGCATCTTACAAGCATGGGTTGCTGAGGATCTATATTTTTACCCGCAATCCCCACGGGCGCTCGCTTTGTATCCTAACCCAGTCAAGGTGGACAACTCCAAGTTCCACTTCCGAAAGCAATTAGACGCATCTTTCCTTATAATACGGAAGCCTTTAAGGGCCATTTGCTTCTTTTAATTATTTAGTTAGTATCTTGAAATTTCAACTTATTTTTTATCATGAATTTTCAACATATTATCTTAAAATTTCAACTTAGTATCTTGAAATTTCAACTCAGTGTCTTGAAATTGAGAAAGAAAAAAAAGAAGAAAAAAACCAAATGGCCCTAACAGGTTTCCGTACAACAACGCTAACTAACGCAAAACTCACAGTCCGACAGAGATCCGAAATTACACGTTCGGATATTTCCAAACCTAAGTTACCATACTATACAGTTATGGTCATACACCCAGGGAGGTGAGGTAGCTTAATGGTTAAAGCGTTCGCTCGTCTTGCCGAAAGTTCGGTTGCCCACAGACCGCCTCCGTGGCCTAGTGGATAGAGCGTCTCCCCGGAGAACCGTAAGTCGGTGTTTCGACGTTAACGTAAGAGTGAATTAAAGCGAAACAAACGTTACGAAAAAAGAAACTTGAGTGAATATGAAGATATTGTACAAATGTAGGTTTGCTATCAATAGATTTGCGCCGCTCTCTATCACAGCATCATCAGAAAGATTTTAAAAATATTTATTCAAAAATAAAAAATATTTTATCAATCAAAATCAGCCTGTGTAGGGTATAAAGCTCGGTGGCTTGGTTGACTGAATGAACCCCGATATGCTCATTGTATCAATCACTTGGCCGCGTCATACCAAACAATGGTACTTGTTGTTACTCTGCATTATGTGGATCAAACAAGGACCAGTCGGCTCGGGAGTCAGTATCCTTAGTCTGACCAGGGTATCAATGGTAAGCTGCCGCATGGTATCTCAGTGGGCTAGCGACCCGTGAAGATCCTGGGTAGACTAGGTCTTCAGCAACCCATGCTTGCCGTAAAAGGCGACTAACGGGATCGGGTGGTCAGGCCCGCTGACTTGGTTGATGCATGTCATCGTATCCCAATTGCGTGGAATCATGCTCATGGCGTCAATCACTGGATTGTCTGGTACAGACTCGATTATTTACAGACCGCATCGGTCCACACATTTGGAATACGATTACATGCATCAACCAAGCCAGGGAGCCTGACCGCGCCTCTTACGACAAGCATAGTCGCCTTTTACGGCAAGCATGGGATGCTGACGACCTATTCTACCCCGAATCTTCACGGGTCTTCAATTATGTACAGACCGCCGTCATATAGCTGGAATATTGCTGGAGTGCGGCGTTAAACAACAAACATAAAAAATGTACTGTTAGATTTATACACATCAGTATAAGACCTATTCTTCCCCGGATCTTCACGGGTCCTCAATTATGTACAGACCGCCGTCATATAGCTGGAATATTGCAGAGTGCGGCGTTAAACAACAAACATAAAAAATGTACTGTTAGATTTATACACATCAGTATAAGACCTATTCTACCCCGGATCTTCACGGGTCCTCAATTATGTACAGACCGCCGTCATATAGCTGGAATATTGCAGAGTGCGGCGTTAAACAACAAACATAAAAAATGTACTGTTAGATTTATACACATCAGTATAAGACCTATTCTTCCCCGGATCTTCACGGGTCCTCAATTATGTACAGACCGCCGTCATATAGCTGGAATATTGCAGAGTGCGGCGTTAAACAACAAACATACAAAATGTACTGTTAGATTTATACACATCAGTATAAGACCTATTCTACCCCGGATCTTCACGGGTCCTCAATAATGTACAGACCGCCGTCATTTTGCTGGAATATTGCAGAGTGCGGCGTTAAACAACAAACATACAAAATGTACTGTTAGATTTATACACATCAGTATAAGACCTATTCTTCCCCGGATCTTCACGGGTCCTCAATTATGTACAGACCGCCGTCATATAGCTGGAATATTGCAGAGTGCGGCGTTAAACAACAAACATACAAAATGTACTGTTAGATTTATACACATCAGTATAAGACCTATTCTACCCCGGATCTTCACGGGTCCTCAATAATGTACAGACCGCCGTCATATAGCTGGAATATTTCTGAGTGCGACGTTAAACAACAAACAAACCAAACCATACCAATCAGTAGGCTGGCACTATTAAATCGGCATAACTCCAGACTAGTACGAGCAACCAACGACACGCACACGCGCATGCAAGTCGCAATATTAGTGCCATAATCTTGAAGGCGGCATTAGATTTAAATCGCACTGATGATAATGCTTCCAAATGTGAGGGAGTCGGCGATATTATAGCTACCGTACTTCATCAAATGGGTGCACGGAAGTGCATGTTATTAACACTACAATGACACTTTATTAGGGCAAAATAGCAAAACCGTGGACTACGGGGGTTGATGGATAAGTTTGGAGCCTCACACAGGAATTGCGTAATAGTGGACATCACATGATGTCATGTCATCGCAATCTGACAAGGTATGGATGTCATCTGTTGGATGACTCCACGCCCTGCTACATACAGATAGATATCTGTACATCATCTGTACAGCACGCAAAATGTATACACTTTAAACATTGTAATGGCCGCTTAGAATATCTACAATGAGCCCCATTGAATGCGAGGAGTATTGAACCCGTGAAGATCCGGGGTAGAATAGGTCTTCAGCAACCCATGCTTGCCGTAAAAGGCGACTATGCTTGTCGTAAGAGGCGATTAACGGGATCGGGTTTTCAGGCTCGCATGCCATCGTATCCCAATTCGGTAGATTGATTCTCATGATGTCAATCACTGGATTGTCTGGTCAGACTCGATTATTTACAGACCGTCGTCATATAGATGTAATATTGCTGAGTGCGGCGTTAAACAACAAACAAACAAATGAACTACGTACGTCACAACAAAACGTACATATTCCAAACAAGCAGGAAGTGTTGATGACGGTGGTTAGCATGGACATCCACCTCACTGTGCGGCGTTAAATAACAAACAAACAAACAAATCAAAGAGGTATATCCACACAGACACATCTGAGTCAACTGAAGAAATATGTAGGCTGTGACAAGCAAGTAAAACAAACAGGGGGAATATGACCTTTGGTAAGAAGACAAACTTGATGAACGTGCAGAAAAAGGGCTTAACGCCAAAAGCCATTTATAAAGACATGAGTTCAACACTGCTGGTCTTCAGCAACCCATGGTTGCCGTAAAAGGTGACTATACCTGTCATAAGAGGCGATTAACGAGATCGGGTGGTCAGGCTCGCTGACTTGGTTGATGCATGTCATCGATCCCAATTGCGTGGAGCGATGCTCATGATGTCAATCACTAGATTGTCTGGTCAGACTGGATTATTTACAGACCGTCGTCATATAGCTGGAATATTGCAGAGTGCAGCGTTAAACAACAAACAAACAAACAAACAAATCAACACTGCCAACGTAAAGAGTTTAAACCTGGCCGAGGGAACCTTGAAGACAAGCCCCTCCCAGGAAGGTCATAAACACACTAAATTATCTGGAGAATCCACTAGATGGTGATGACCGACCGGCGAATGACTGATTGTCACATTGCTAGTTCAGTTGGCGTTTCCCAGTGGAGATTACATTCCACGGTCACAGAAACTTAGGCAATCTATAAGAAAGTAAACTAAGCGGCAAAAGAAAGTATAGGTTGCTAATTTGTAATTTCCCTAAAAACGGGCGATAACTAGTGGAAAGTGGGTATTGGGAATATGACTGCATAACATGCCACGTTATAGTCTAGATCTGATGAAGCTGATCCAGAAGGTTCTTGAAATGATGTGTGACTGTTGATGACACCTGGGTTCACCAAAAAACACATCACCCGAACGCGCCACCTTTGACGCACGCATTTAGGCAGCTGGAGGTCATACACGCTATTGAAGGCAACTGTGTCGACAATGAACTTGTAGTGAGTCTTCATTTGAAAATGAAATTTCTTACCCCACCATTGTTTACCTTGAGCTTACCTTAACAACTGTGATTGCACAATTTCATTCAATCTGTGGTTGACTAATCACTTGTTACCCTTCCCTAGATTATATTATAATTCCCAACAAAACCTCTTCTTGTTATTTTTTTATCGATCATGGAACTCGACCTATACTTTCTTTTGCCGCCCAGTTTATTAGATCGTTGGCTTCCAAAGCTTCTGACATCTGGTCAGAAACGCACCAGGCATAACATGCCACGTTATAGTCTAGATCTGATGAAGCTGATCCAGAAGGTTCTTGAAATGATGTGTGACTGTTGATGACACCTGGGTTCACCAATTCCAGGCAGAGTCAAAACTTTGACAATACCACCACCAATGAAGGCCTACTCTGTGCCATCAGCAGGAAGATTATTGCTAGGGGACCTTTGTGCAAAACAACCTTAGCGCCACGACTGTCTTAAGTCTATGTTAAGGTATGTGAGTTACGATCATCTTAGCGCCACGACTGTCTTAAGTCTATGTTAAGGTAAGTGAGTTACGATCACCTTAGCGCTACGACTGTCGTAAGTTTATGTTATGGCATGTGAGTTACGATCATCTTAGCGCTACGACTGTCGTAAGTCTCTGTTATGGTATGTGAGTTACGATCACCTTAGCGCTACGACTGTCGTAAGTCTATGTTATGGTATGTGAGTTACGATCACCTTAGCGCCACGACTGTCGTAAGTCTATGTTAAGGTAAGTGAGTTAAGATCACCTTAGCGCTACGACTGTCGTAAGTCTATGTTTAGGTATGTGAGTTACGATCACCTTAGCGCTACGACTGTCGTAAGTCTATGTTATGGTATGTGAGTTACGATCACCTTAGCGCCACGATTGTCGTAAGTCTATGTTATGGTATGTGAGTTACGATCACCTTAGCGCTACGACTGTCGTAAGTCTATGTTAAAGTATGTGAGTTACGATCATCTTAGCGCTACGACTGCCGTAAGTCTATGTTATGGTATGTGAGTTACGATCACCTTAGCGCCACGACTGTCGTAAGTCTATGTTAAGGTATGGGAGTTACGATCACCTTAGCGTTAAGATCGCTTTGTACAACAGCTTCCTGTTTTTGGTTCACGATGGACAATCTTCCAAAAGTCCTTACAATCAACGGAGCATATTATGCTGCACTTTTGAAACAATCACACGATGAAATTAACAATAACAGACGTGGGAAGCTGAGAAAAGGACAATTGCGGCGTTAAACAACACACAAACAGACAAACACTTAGAATATGAAAAAAGGTGAGGTGAAATGGGGTTTAACGTCGCGTCCAAGATTATTGCACTTATATAACGACGTGCATGTACGTGTGTGTGTTTTTGTGGATGCTTGTACTAGTCCGGACTGATGCCGATTTATAGTGCTAGCTCACTGAGATACCCTGCCGCAGTTTAACATGAATACCCCACTCAGACACAGTATACTGACTCCGAGCCGACCAGTCCTTGTTTTAGCCCCTTAATGCCGAGTGCCAGACAGGGTAACAACAAGTACCATCTTTTAACGTCTTTGGGTATGACGCGGCCGGGGATCGAACCCCGGACCTTCCGCTCTCCGGGCGGACGCTCCACCATTAGACCACGGAGGCGATCCGAATATGAAAAGAGATAATTTCCCACTGCCTTTTGAAAATGAGGGTCTACATGGTAAAGTTTGTTCGTTTGTTTGTTTGTTGTTTAACGCCGCACTCAGAAATATTCCAGCTATATGACGGCGGTCTGTAAATAGTCGAATCTGGACCAGACGATCTAGTGATTGACATCATGAGCATCGATCCACGCAATTTAGGTACGATAACATGCATTAACCAAGTCAGCGGGCCTGACCACCCGATCCCGTTAGTCGCCTCTTACGACAAGCATAGTCACCTTTTACGGCAAGCATGGGTTGTTGAAGACCTATTCTAACCCGGATCTTCACGGGTCTCATGGTAAAGTAAGTTCGAAGTGTTGATAGCAGTTAAAGATTTTGCTTTTATAGTTCGTTTTCCCTCAGATCTCTAATATGTTCCAATGTTTAAAACAACCCAGAATACTTGACCACAATCGTGTGAATCAATGATGAGTCAACACTGAAATACGGAATTGGGAACGGAACGAAATGCACATTTTAGTACACCCCAAAGAGGATTTTAAAATTAGATTCAAGTCGTGATAAAAAAAGCAAAGTGTTTTTACATGACCTAAGCTCGCCACTAACTGCAAGGTTAGGGCTTTAGGGCACAAGAGGTTTAGTCAATGATTCACGTTTCTACAGATGTAATTTGACCGTTTCTTTGTCTTCAATTTCCTGTCTCAGTTTTGCATTAATCTGCTTCATACTTTCATCAGCCAAACCCATTTTATGTTTGTTTCCTAGACCGATCTGCTTAATAGAAACACTGGTAGGGTTCATTTTGGACATGTTCAGTTCAACAAAAAAAAGAGTGAGTAAGTGAGTGAGTGAACGAGTAAATATTGCTTTAAGTTGCATTAGTAGTATTGCGGCTTCACGCGGCTAGACAAGAGAGAGTTTTCTATCAAAAATAAAGAAGAAGCATTTCATATGTTAAGCTTAATTTTGTCATCACATTGCAAAATTACCTGATTTGATTGGTTAATTTTGACTAAATTTGACGGGGTTAATAAACACTAACGCGTTAAGTTTGAAGGACATTTACCTGTGTTTAATTAACGATGAACCATCTCAAACTTTAACACAGACTAGCTTTATCTCCTAAATGAGATCTAGGTATTTAGGTATATTTTTCTCCAACTAGCTCGAAAATAACTATATTAAAAATAATATGTAACTTTTATTATACATAACGGTTGAAATAAGCATTCATTCAGCGCAAATCATGTTTCGATTTTCTTTTAAGTTTGAACGTTTGTCGAATATTGGTCTCAACAGAGAAGATTTTTAAAGTTCGGTTTAAAATAATATATGCGTGAAGTTAACCGTTCTTGCTCCTATTTTTTTCTTTTTGTTATCATTTCCCGAAATGACTCATTCAGGGAAAGGGTTTGTCTTGTTGCGTGGAATTAACTTCAAATTCCTCTGTGCGTAATCTCTGCACAGGTCGTTGAGGGGTGACGTCATGACAACTAAATTCCTTTACAGCCACGTGACCGAAATGAACCAAGGGTGACGTTGTCCCCGTTGCTGTCCCAATGTCGTTAGAATCTGTCGTAGAGCTGACAAATATCTGTCAACGACGAAATATTCCCCCTATCTCAATAACCAATCACACGTCAGACTGAATGGCTGATGTCGTAAACAGCTGCCGCATTCTGACTCATTATCCAGACCCATTTGTGGTAGAACTGTCTTCCATCATGGCGTCCCCCAGATTGTCAGAACGAGGCGGAGTTAGCTGCGTTAGTTTCGCTCACAATTGCTTCCCTGTCACCCGCAAGACAGCATAGCTTTGTTAATTAAAAGACTTGCCGGACGACATGATAAATTATTCGACGTTGAAATTAAAGAATGTCTAAGTTCAAGGTTGTGACATTCACGAAGTTAACTTTTCAGACAAGAATGAATGTTGGTGCCAAAAAGTGAGAATGGATCAGCTATTTTTTATCATGGACAGACAGACAGACAGACAGTTTATTCAGTAAGAAGGCCATAAGGTCCATAATACAGACAATGGTTGATTGCATTAACTACGCATACCAAGGAAGAAGTCGATTTAAGTTTCTCTTAGCCGTTGGACTTTATATAGATATAAACATGTGTTATATACAACATCAAAGTTTTCTGATGAAATAATTTCAGTAAAAGATGTTACGTTTTGAAACTTGATATGCTGTTTAAGGTAAATATTTCTTTTTAAGATGGGTTGGTCTTGTTTACTCGTTGACTTTAAAACGAAATTGTTGTAAAATTATGTTAAAAAAAAAAAGAAACTGTCCTGTTAAACATCGAACTGGGGGAGTCTATATTAAAACATAACCCTCCAGATTCGAAGAGGCGAGTGATCAGATGAGAATAAGTACGTTACACATGATTGGGTCTAATATTCCAGTTTAATAACGCTGGTTTAGCATACGATGCATATGGAAGCATATGACAAATGTGTTATTTGACAAAAACCTTTTCATGTTTCCCGAAGGCAAAAATATATTTAGCGAAATAACTTAGAAACATTAGGGTTCCCAGATATACAAAACAGAATTTTGTGACAAAAATGAATAATCACAATTAAAAATAATAAGAACAGTCAAGATGTCATCAAGCTAAATCAATTTTGTCCCATATACATGCTAATGAGGAAGTGTGCGTCATATCGGCCTTGACATTACTACTAGTAATCTTTTCACAAGGTGACCTTTATGAGTGAGTGAGTGAGTTGGGTTTAACGCCGCTTTTAACAGTATTCAAGTCATATCACGGCGTGTCAGCTTAATGTGGGTGGAAGGTCCGAAGTGATGCAGGTCTCAGACGGTTACCACTTCGGTGAAACCCACGAGCACGGGTATGGTGATGACAAACCTAGAAACATAATCGGGACGAACCGGGATTCGAACCCACAATCATAGGTTTCTGGCGTGCCCAAGGGACGCAACTCTGCACAGCGAATCGCGGCGCCGTAGACGACTGGGCCACCCGTGCCCCCGGTGACCTTTATGGCAACGACTTAGGTATATGCGACAGCATGAAAGTTAGGCCTATTTTTACGAATGTGTTTTCCCAAAACCTATAGGGATGAAGATAAAAATAGAATTTGACTTTCAATCATCTTTTCTTGCTCTGTTAGAAAATCTGTTAGAAAGTGGGGTCAGTAGGATAAAAAATGTTTTAGAATTTTCTATTTTCTTTTTGGATTTGTTGTGCCCTGTGACAAGAATTTTAACAATCTATAGCGTTCCCATGGAAACAAAACCACACATGTACTGTTTGGAGTATCGGGGAAGCATCCTGTGAAGATTCAGGTCTTCAGTCACCCATGCTCGTCGTAAGAGGCGACTAACGGGATCAGGTGGTCAGACTCAACGACTTGGTTGATGCATGTCATTATATACCAGTCACTCATGTAGGCCATCGCCACGTGTACAGATATATGTGTACATATTAACTCCTTGGTCAATAATGACATCCGAATTCCCAATTGCGCAGATGCTCATGATGTTAATCACTGGATTGTCTGGTTCAGACTGGATTGTTTACAGACTTCCGTCATACAGCTGAAATAGTAAACAAGCAAACCGATGAAGTTACTAATAGTACAGCAGCAATTATTTACTGGTCTTTGCGCACGTATCATTCAACATCAGTTATTTTCTTTCATAAGCGTGCATTTCGGTCTTATCGCGAATTAAAAACCCACACACTTGAAATTAAATAAAATGACCATATCCCTGGAGAAATAAAAATACAACGCCTTACGACTTGAGATCTTACAATACGGCCATTATTTAAAATATTTTTTTCGATACTATATTGAAATTTCAAGATACTAAGTTGAAATTTCAAGAAACTAAATTGAAATTTCAAGATAGTATCTTGAAATTTCAAGATACTAAGTTGAAATTTCAAGATAGTATCAACATCTGTATCTTGAAATTTCAAGATACTAAGTTAAAATTTCAACTTAGTTCCTTGAAATTTCAACTTAGTATCGAAAAAAAACAAAAATCCAAATGGCCCTAAAAGGCTTCCGTACGATAGTGTTTGCACTGATAAAAACTGAACTGAACTGAACAATAAATAAAACTATATTTTGTAGATTTCCTCTCATGAAAAGGGAACAAGCCGTCATGGCATGATGTAGGTCAAATGCAATGAAATGCCTCTCTGTGTGGCATGACATTCAGCACGAGCAGAATAGCGCCGGGGTTAACGAGTTGCACGTGCTTCACGCGATAGACGTGTCTATTTGTCAGCGGTGACACTGCACCTGCGGAGTGAATATGTATTTGTTAGAAATAGACAGTCTACGGCAGTTTCTTAATTACACGAACACACCTGGATTAACAGAATTACAAACAGAAGACAAGAGGCGATCCAAAAGAGAATACTTGTCCACCGTAAATATAAACCAGTTCACGTGAAAGGACTGTTCCCCATAACAATTTCTTTTAAAACCCACCGGGTTGGTGGGTAGTCTAGTGGTTAAAGCGTTCGTTCGACACACCGAAGAACCTGGTTCGATTCCAACATGGGTACAGTGTATGAAGCTCATTTCTGGCGTCCACTGTCGTGATATTGCTGGAATATTGTTAAAAGCCACGTAAAATAATACTCACTCACTCACTTTTAAATCCGTCAAATGTATCATCTGCCTCGCGGACGAGCCTTTCTTTAATTTGGCAAAAGTAAAGTGAGTGAATGATTGCAAATATGTTTTGTCACCTATTTTTTATTTAGCTTGCAAACAGTCTCTTTATTTGCAACTACCAATGAATGCGTAAAATAATTGGTGTCGCTTAAAGACTGCCTCCGAGGTCTTGTGGTAGAGCGTCCGCCCAGAGAGAAGAATTTAAAGTATGGTGCTTGTTGTTACCCTGCCTGGCGCTCGGCATTAAGGGGCTAAAACGAGGACTGGTCGGCTTGGAGTCAGTACACTGTGTCTGAGTGGGGTATTCATGTTAAAGTGCAGCATGATATCTCAGTAGGTCAGTATTATAAAGTCCGGACTAGTACTTGCAGACACACACACAGATACACACACACACACACACACACACACACACACACACACACACACACACACACACACACGCACATGCATGCACGTAGCTATATAAGTGCACTAATCTTGGGCGGGACGTTAAACCCCCATTTCACCTCACCTGTCGCTTAAATGTTAATAAATGCATGTATATGACTGTTTAAACAGGGGCCCTGTAATCTTAGGCGCCGCGATTCGCTGTGCAGAGTTGCGTCCCTTGGGCACGCTAGAAACTTGTGGGTTCGAAACTTGTTCGCCCCGAGTATGTTTCTAGGTTTGTCAGCACCATACCCGTGCTCATGGGTTTCACCGAAGTGGTAAACGTCTGAGACCTGCATCACTTCAGACTTTCCTCCCACATTAAGTTGACACGCCGTGAAATAACTGGAATACTGTTAAAAAGTGGCGTTAAACCCAACTCACTCACTCACACACTGTTTTAAAAGTTTTACTAAAGGTGTAATGAGTTTTGTCAGAGAATTTTGTCAAAATCTATGTATTTCTCTTAAAGGATAAGTCATGCAGTTTTTTTATGTTTTTTTTTATGATATCCAACATATCCATTGAACAATCATATTGTTGTTGACCTGAGGTCGTATATTTTTTCAAGCATTTTCTGGAAGAAATTATTTATAAAGGACCTTATCAAATAAACTGCAATAAAATGTTCTTGTTTGGTTACTAGTATATGTTTGTTGTTTAACGCCACACTGAGCAATTGTCCAGTTTCATGGTGGTGACCTGTAAATAATCGAGACAGGACCAGACAAACCAGTGATTGATATTATCAGCAAATATCCACACCGCCGGATGACATGTAAGTTGTTTGTTTTGACTTTATGTGTGGGGAAATCCAAAAGCCCCCCCCCAAAAAAAAAAAAAAAAAAAAACAAAAAAAAAAACAACAACAAAAAACAACCCCTCATCCCCGTTCAAGGGAGTTTTCTATCATTATCACTGCCAGTCGCATGACATTCTCGTGCCAGCTGTAGAAGGATGTGGCATATACACCCTACACACTGTATACCTGCCAAGGACATTCTTTAACAATTGCTTAATGTCAAAATCAAAACCTCCTGACAGATATACCCATCATCTCGTCCTTATTACGCGAGTGGTAAGGAATGCTGATGGCAAAAATACACTCCCGGGGGCAAAGACAATACAACCCTAATCGGCGACTGGCATTTTGACATTTTTCAATGAAAGGCATGTTGGAATTCTCTTTTCTCTGTAAATGTTTTGTCAATTCGATCCCTACTCGTAAGCCAGGTTAAGTTCTGTTGTAACCTGACATTTAACCCTTTATGACTATGCATGGGGTCCGCCCACTTGCGCGTACCATTGTGGAGAAAGGGGTAGCGGGTGGTCCGCGACAAGTAGTACGATAGATATGTGCGTGTCCTGTCTCGGCTAACAACAAGTTCGGTAGTGAAAACGGTGACAGCCAATTTATTTGTTTGTAATTAACTTCTATCAAATGACTTAAAGAGAATTCTGGTATCGACTTGTCACATCGACTTCTTAAGTGTCGTATGAGCAACGCGGGTGTCAACGGGAGCGTAGTCAATTTAATCGTCATGACCTGCACGTGCACAACATGCATATACCCTCTCGTCCTTGAACAAACCAAGTATGTTTGCACAAATTATGTGCACCACCTGCTTGTCTCAAACGCGTTTTGTAAATTCTTTCGACTTTTGGAATACCAGTAAAGTCTTGTGGATGAGTAGGCACGGTCAGAACACACTGTAAAAAAACAAGTCCATCTTGTCAGTCAATGAGACTGTCAGGTTATCATGTCGTGCTTTAAGACATCGTGCTGTTGGTGTCATTCTCATTCGTACTGGTGTTTTCTTCTTCATAATGTAAGATCTCAAGTCTCAAACCACATCTCTGCTGTTGTTGCTTTATCTTGTTTGTTTGTTTGTTGTTTAACGCCGCACTCAGCAATATTCCAGCTATATGACGGCGGTCTGTAAATAATCGAGTCTGGACCAGACAATCCAGTGATTTACATCATGAATATTGATCCACGCAATTTGGATCGATGACATGCATAAACCAGCGAGTCAGCGAGCCTGACCACCCGATCCCGTTAGTCGCCTGTTACGACAAGCAAAATCGCCTTTTACGGCAAGCATGGGTTGCTGAAGACCTGCTCCACCCCGGATCTTCACGGGTCCCGCCTGAGGTGAAATGTCCAGGTTTCGAATTGGTCTTCAGCAACACATGCTTGTCGTAAGTGGCTTTTAACGGGATCGGGTGGTAAGACTCGATTATTTAAACAACCGTCATATCACTGGAATATTGCTGACAAAACTAAACGAACAAACTTGAATTTGAGTTACAAATGTCTCCACTGTGTATTAAAAAGTTGTCACTTTTGGGACAAAGTTTCATTAAGACATTTCAGTTGATGCAAGATATCGGCGGCATAAAAAAAGATTTTGCATAACTGATAATATTTTTATGGTCTGCCTATCTGTGATACAAGGCACCCGTGCTAAAGCGTCAACTTTTTGTGGAACGGGCTAAATACAAACGTGTCGGGGTAAAAACGACCCTTTAGTTACCCATGTCATAGCTTTCGGTATTCTAAATGGTTATGTGCAGTAATATATTCATCATCATTTTATATTTTTCTTGGCATTTATATACCTAATAAAAAAAGCACAAACAGAAATAAAAAATATGCTTTGTTACAAGCATTAAACTAAGCCAACCAATTACAGAACTGGCTATGAATAAATTGTCATACATTACATTTAGATCGGTAATATGATACAAATTCATTCTGTTTTTTTGGTTATTTTCACGGAGAGAAATCACCACGTCAATAACATTTAGTTTCACGCAGTCGCGCGTAGTTAGAAAAAGGCAAAAGTTTTTGAAGAATTTTCAAACAAGCTCTCTGTAATGCCGATTCGTTTGATGTCCCAATGGGCTTACCAATGGGCGTGGCAAGTCAGTGGACATTTTTCTGCCTATATTAACAATAATTAACCGAAGAGTTCAAACGAGACTCTTTATTCATTCTGAGAAGCTCATTCACTCAAAAAACTGGCACGCGACTTGACTCATCTTCTTCTGCGCCTGCGCAGCGCACGCGCGTCCTTTGTCCTCAGACCCGTGAAAATTGTCCCATGAGATTCTGGCACAATTGCTCATTTATATTTGGGGACAGATTCATTATCAGAGTCATAATTTACCGACTGTTTAGACTGATTTAGCGGCATTAACTCATTTTTGTCGTCTTTAATTTCAAACCAGATTAAAATGAATGATGTTTCTGAGAGAGAACGAATTTCAGCTTAAACACTTGTCAAAATTAAAAGTGACAGTCTCATCTCGCGCTCTTTCGGGGATGCTACAATTTTCTTAAAAGCTTTCTTTACGCAATTTTTGTTTCATCAACAAAGGATGGACACCGGCTATGTCGACTAGATGTGAGTAGAATGGGATTCAGCTTCAAAACAAATTCTAATGATGCATACATTATTGGCGAGCCATTTAAATAATGTAATTGGTGGCTGTATCTGTTAATGATAACGAATATAGGAAGAAAATACAGAAAATGCTAACCTTTTCATAACAATAAACCTCGTTTATCCAGATGGAGTACTTCTGACCGCCTCCGTGGTCTAGCGTCTGCCCAGAGAGGGGAAGTTCAGGGGTTCGATCCAATAAACGGTAAAAGATGGTACTTGTTATTACCCTGTCTGTCGCTTGGCATTAAGGGGCTAAAACAAGGACTGGTCAGTATACTGGGTTGCTGAAGACCTATTCTAGCCTGGATCTTCATGGGGCGGCAGCATGTGGAGTGCATTCATAATGCGCCAGATTCATGACACTACAGGGGCGGTCGGGTAGCCTAGTGATTAAAGCGCTCGCTCGTCACGCCGTGGACCCGGGTTCGATTCCTCACATTGGTACAATGTCTGAAGCCTATTTCTGGTGTCCCCCGCCGTGATATTGCTTGATTATTGCTAGTAGGCGTAAAACCATACTCACTCACTCACACTCATGACACTACATTCTTATAACCGTGATCAATAAATCAGTGTGGAGTTGATCTTCATTCTCAACTCCATGAGGAGTATACAACCCACGCTGCCTGTGAGGCGCTTTACGGTTGACAGTTACCTTACGCTCTCATCCTACCGGGTACCCATTTAATGGTGGGGGAACAGAGGCAGAGACTTATCTTAGGAGACACCACGTGCGTTACATGTGCATCACGTGCCGAAGCCCTTGAAACTCTCAGTCAAACTGCCAAACACGGTCAGACAGCCAACTATTGGTGCAATCTCAAAATGCAGAAAAAGATACAAAATGAATTATCAAGAAACTCCCCCAAAGTATCACAGAGTGAGATAATGAAGACAGACAACGTGATTCCCTTCATCGGTTCCTTGTTCAAAGTATCCGCTTGTGATTATGCCGCCCAGGTTATTATTTCACCACTGAAGTGGTCGTGCGTTTAACATCGTTTGGACACGAACATTGAAGTCAACACGGCTTGCTCTTCGTGTTATTAAATTCATGGCAATCGTATTAGTTTCACAAGAGGAAAGTGTTCGCTCGTTTGGCTCAAAACACGTTTTCGACTTTTTCGCACAGCGATTTGCGGCGCCTTTTGCGATTGTGCTCACCGTGACCCCTGGGATTATAAAGATCCCTGACGTTTCGTTAACAGCCTTGTGATCCCGACAATGAATCCCAATCCCGTTTTTTGTTGCACCTATCAGTGTTCCAGCTATTGGATGGCGGCCTGTACGTAATCGAGTCCGGACCAGACAAGTCAGTGATCGATATTATAAGCATCGATCCACGTCGGGGTAGATAACATACAAGTCACCGAGAACGACCACCCGATACATTCGGGCGCCTTACATCCAGCATAGGTTTGTAGGGGTGTATTCTAACCAGGAATACCCTGTTTGGAGTAAGGTGACGAGTTAGAGATGGTTTGGCAATATCCTCATCAAATGGATACTGCAATCTCCATTGATAAAGGTAAAAGAACGAGAACTATGTTATATCTATGACAATCGTGACCACTCATGTCATTCAGTCTCCCTGTATATTACATGAAGGGGAGGAGGCACGGGTGGCCCAGTCGTCTAAGGCGCCGCGATTCGCTGTG
This sequence comes from Haliotis cracherodii, assembly GCF_022045235.1. Classification (NCBI taxonomy): domain Eukaryota; kingdom Metazoa; phylum Mollusca; class Gastropoda; order Lepetellida; family Haliotidae; genus Haliotis; species Haliotis cracherodii. Next base: position 22,760,030 of record NW_027266269.1, read on the forward strand.
CAGAGTTGCGTCCCTTGGGCACGCCAGAAACCTTTGATTGTGAGTTCGAATCCCGGTTCGTCCCGATTGTGTTTCTAGGTTTGTCAGCACCATACCCGTGCTCGTGTGTTTCACTGAGGTGGTAAACGTCCGAGACCTGCATCACTTGGGGCTTTCCTCCCACATTAAGCTGACACGCCGTGATGAAACTGGAATTATGTTAAAAGCGGCGTTAAACCCAACTCACTCACTCACTTTTTGCATACAAATCGGATCTTTTGGCTATACGGGGAACAATATAAGGGAACCCCTGTCATTTCAGCAATAAGAATTATATGACCACGGGGCCCAGTTGCTGGACGCGGATATCAAACATTCTGCCAAGATGGTGATAAACTAGCAAATGAGACCTGTGCATGTCTGCCAAGTTGGTGATAAACCAGCAAATGAGACCCGCGCATGTCTGCCAAGATGGTGATAAACCAGCAAATGAGACCTGTGTATGTCTGCTAAGATGGTGATAAACCAGCAAATGAGACCGGTGTATGTCTGCCAAGATGGTGATAAACCAGCAAATGAGACCTGTGTATGTCTGCCAAGATGGTGATAAACCAGCAAATGAGACCTGTGTATGTCTGCCAAGATGGTGATAAACCAACAAATGAGACCCGTGCATGTCTGTCAAGATGGTGATAAACCAGCAAATGAGACCCGTGCATGTCTGCTCATTCTCACCCTTCACCATGCATGCGGAAGGTTATACTTTCCCCGCTACTCGGAACATTTTAAACAGCAAAATACACCCCTATATCTACTGACTACATTCTTCACAGGGAAAGTCCAGCAAAAAAATGGCTTTCTCAGAATTGAGCCCACGTGACCACGGACAGCTGTAGTATGTAACCCATGTTTAGGAGCCTCGGCAGCCTTGGTATGACTTACAGCCGGGATACTTTAAAAAAAAATATCGAATTAAGGTAGTGCCGAAAACGATTCTGTCTGGACCAAAGCTGTGTTGTCTTAAATGGAATGTCATCGAGTTATTAAAGATCTAAATGACTAAGTTTCACTGTTTTTTGCATGAGACCACAATGGTCACAAGAGTTTTTAAAACATGATAACATTAATTTCAGATCACGCACACGGTGCAAATATAACGCGATTCAGTTGTATATAATATACCCTATTTTGAATTAGGGACCCATGTACTATTTGATATTCATGGATGTGGGGGGTAGGGCTGGGATTTTGTTTTGAGACTAAATATTTTGTTCAGCTACAGCTGCCAAACCAAATATTTGTTTAACTTAAAACTATGAGGGTAAAACTTTTTTCAACAAAACCCCACCTAGCAACAATGTATTTTTTGTGGCCGACAATTCCTTTTTTTCAGCACAATTATTTGTTTATTTTATACAAGAAATGTACATTGGGGACAATATATTTTTTCGACAAAAAACCTTTCTCCACAACACACATCCACACCCACAAATAATATCAAATAGTCGGTCCCTTAGGACCTTAGGTCCCTGGAAAGACCTTGTGTTGTTTCAACGTACTTTTCTGATAAATCGATACATACAGTAAACTACGGTTATAACGAACACAAAGGGACCACAAATTTTAGTTCGTTATAACCGTAGTTCGTTATAAGTATATAGACAGCATATACACAGCAAATGTACGGGACCCAAAAAGCAGTTAATTATATCCGCCGGTTCGTTATAAGCGTGTTCGTTATAAACGTAGTGTACCGTATTTTATAATATTTAACAAACTCTATATTGTTCGGAAAAAATATAAAGACGCTATTGGCTATTTAGAGTTTTTGTTATCAGTGAGTGACTGATTAGGGTTTCTATTAAAATACTTTAAGCATCAGTCCTTCCATGTACCACGACGGTGGACCCCAAGGATAGGTTTCGCACATAGTACCCAGTCAATCCCGTACCGATGGGTAAGTTTGTTTGTTGTTTAACGCCGCACTCAGCAATATTCCAGCTATATGACGGCGGTCTGTAAATAATCGAGTCTGGACCAGACAATCCAGTGGTTGATATCATGAGCATCGATCCACGCAGTTGGGATCGATGACATGCATCAACCAAGTCAGCGAGCCTGACCACCCGATCCCGTTAGTCGCCCTTTTAGGACAAGCATAGTCACCTCTTACGGCAAGTATGAGTTGCTGAAGACCTATTCTACCCCGGAATCTTCACGAGTCCGATGGGTGAGTTAAAATGTATCGTCGCATCGGCGTTATTTCAGCCACATAGAGGCGAGCGTAGCGATGAACGAACGCTATAACTACAAGGCTCCACCACCGGCTCCACCACCGGCTCCACCACCGGCTCCTCAGTGTTTGGTAATGGGGCCTTTACACAGGATGGAGAGCTTCGTGCCTCCCGTTAGTCTGTCTTACAGACCCTGATACAAATATATATCAAATACAGCCCATGCAAGTCTATAATGTTTGGCAAGTCTAGATTACTGAGGTATCAGGCATGCCAGTGATGGGTGATAGGATCCTTTACACGTGTGGTAAAATTCCCAGAAATTATAGCTCTGCAGATTTGTTTAGTCTCTGAAAATGAAGAGCGTCACTTGGCTCCCTTTTATTATATTTTTATTAAGATAACTGAACAACTGTTTTTTCTGTACGATATGTTCATTTCAGAGACTAGATGTTAGTCTAGCCTCCCGTGTGCGACCATAGAAGATGCCAGGTCGTCGTTGGAGGCTCAAAGGAGGCAGAATGGTTGCCTAGGTCGTTCCAAGGTGGTACACAGGAGGTTCAGACATCGCCATGGACGCCATGGTCGCCGTGAAGTCTTGAACATGTTTAAAATAGTCGCACAAAGGTCGCCGAGGAGGTTGGTTGCTCAAAGGTTCCTCAAAGGAGGCAGAAGGGAGACACAAGCATTGCCGTTGTTGCAGAATGAAGGCCCAGTGGTCGCCCAATGGTCGCCAGGTAAAAGATGCGTTCTGCTGCAATTTTTCCAGTCCTCCTCCCTTGTGCCGCCTTTGGGCGACCAACAGCGTGCATTGAACGATGACTGTGGCGACCGCTGTGCGTCCATTCGGGGACCACGGCAACCCTTGAGACACCATGGCAAGGCTTCTGCCTCTTTTCTGCCTCCTCTGATCTACCTGTAGTGCCTCCTCAGCCTGTCTATAAATAGAGGGCTTGTACCTGCAGTGTTACCTGCCGTGTGCGAAATACGCATCAGTCGGAAAGCGCACGTTAAATCTCCAAAGTAAGTAAGTAAGTATGCAGTGTTTCAGTGTGGTTGCAGACGCTGAACAACTCGGGCAGTTACTGCTGAACAACTGCTGGAGCAGTTACATAGAAACATGATTTTCTTGGTTTAGGCGACCATTGAGCGTCCTGGCCAGTTTTTGATCGCTCAAATGTGGCACAAAGGTCGCAGCCCTGTGTAAAGGGGGCTTAAACAACAGCAAATAATTTCGTGGCTATTTAACTGTGTACGGTCGGTTACCAATACTAAAACCCACCCGTGAGAATAAATCGATATATACTATTTACCATGTAAGACGTTCAGCCATATCCGGGAAGAGAATACGTCTTCAGCAACCCGCGCTTGCTGTAACAGGCATGCTGCCCAGGCTTAGGGAGTTAACTGACTATAAACGTGGAAACTGGACTTTTATAGTCAGTTACCTCTCTTGCCTCGGGAGTGAGTGAGTTTGATTTTACGCCGCTTTTAGCAATATTCCACCAATATCACGGCGGGGGACACCAGAAATGGGCTTCACACATTGTACCCATGTCGGGAATCGAACCCGGGTTTTCGGCGTGACGAGCGAACGCTTTAACCACTAGGCTACCCGACCGCCCCTTTTTGCCTCGGGAACATGGTAAGAGGCGACTATGCTTGTCGTAAGAGGCGACTAACGGGATCTGGTGGTCAGGTTCGGACTTAACAGAGTTAATGACACACAAGTATGAATATATTGTTTGTTGTTTAACGCCGCACACAGCAGTATTTCAGCTATATGACGGCAGTTTGTAAATGATCGTTCGAGTCTAGACTAGACATTCCAGTGATTGACATCATGAGCATCGATCCACGCAATTAGTCCAGACAGAATTACTTACAGACCGCCATCATATAACTGGAACATTGCTGAGCTCGGCGTTAAACAACAACCAAACAAACAAAACAAAGCATAGTCGCCTTTTACGGCAAGAGCTTACCATCAATAGAAAGCAGAATTTTCGGAGTTTGTTCATTTTAGATACCTTGGAGGACTGTCTGATTAGCATTCTAGAAGTTGGAAAATAATTAAGAAAAACGTACAACTTTATGGATAACAACTTCTTGTTTATTGCATACAGCGACGTCTCGATGGTTAGAGTCTTACGTCGTTATCAAGCTGGGTTGACAACAAAAATTCATTTCTTCCTTACTGTATGTACATCTGGCTTCCACTACACGCGGGTGCGTCATTACCTGTGTGCTATTTGTTATTCTTACTGTACATTTGGCTTCCTCCAATTATCTGCATGCTACTTGTTATCTATTACCTGTTGTTGTCAATGTTACTCTGCTGTTTATCACAACATGTCATGCATGTATACCACTCATCACTTGGTTGTTGTCATTCTACCTTGATAGCGGTGTGACCCGTGAAGATTCCGGGGTAGAATAGGTCTTCAGCAACCCATGCTTGCCGTAAAAGGCGACTATGCCTGTCGTAGGAGGCAACTAACGGGATCGGGTGGTCAGGCTCGCTGACTTGGTTCATTAACGTCATCAATCCCAGTTGCGTGGATTGATGCTCATGATATTAATCACTGGATTTTCTGGTCCAGACTCGATTATTTAAAGACAGCCGTCATATAGCTGGAATATTGCTGAGTGCCTCGTTAAACAACAAACCAGAAAGAAAGAAATGATAACGGTGTAGGTTAATCTTAAGCTTGGAAGACAGAGATATGAAAAAAATGTTGGTAATCCTAAAAACAGGTCAAACAAAGCCGTGTTTGAGTGCACTTGAAGATGATTTACGGGCCGCTTCGCTGAATAATGAAACAATCGTGTTTTCGGGTCTTCTTTTGCGAGCGAGTGAGGGAGGGAGATTGTATCAAACGTGCACATGGCGACAAAAAAAGCAGCTATGATGACAGGGTATGATGGTGGTAAGATGAGATACAAAATGCACTTTTGAAGTGAAGAGTGAGTGAGTGAGTGAGTGGGTACGGTTTTACGTCGCTTTTAGCAATATTCCAGCAATATCACGGCGGGGGACACCAGAAATGGGCTTCACACATTGTACCCATATGAAGTGAAGACTAAATCATACAGTCATATACGCACGCAGTACATTCCCTTGACTGGATTTTTGAGAAAAATATTGGTATAAATTTGTTTCGCTGATGAAATTAACATTCATTTCATGAATTAGATAACAACAATGTTTGCAGATCAAATATAACTATTTAGTTTCTAATTTCATAATATTGGGGATTTTAACAGAATAATATTTTGAGACCAATTAAGTGTAATTACGCCTCAATATATTTGTACGACCTGATTGACAGATGTCACTCAAGGCCAGAGAGCGATGGTGTTTATGAAACTCCTAACACCCATGTCTTAATCCCTATCAAAGCACTACTCGCTCGGAGAGACACGTTGCGTGCATTGTACCGGAGTTCGCGGGTAATTTGACACTGACCATGTGACGTAATCAATTTCCCGTTTCACTCCAGACATCCCTTTGATCCTTTGTACAGTCCAGTATGCATGATCGGTCACGTGAACGAGCACAGAAATACTGAGAAAATTCAGGTTATTGATTTCCGGACCAATAGTACTCCTGAATTATTTCGTAAAATTAACCCGAGAGAGAAACTTAGATACAGACAACTTGCCGCAAGGTTTTATTAATGGAATAATTATAAGTTATGTTTTAAGTAAATTAATGCTTGAGAAATTTGAACAAGTCATGTAAATATTTCAATGGGATGGGGTTAACGAAAACATCATCGACCATATATGACTGATATATGTACAATCCACAATAAATTGAAGGTCCCAGGTGTCCAAGTCGTCTAAGGCGCCGCAGTTCACTGTAGAGTTACGTCCCTTTGCGACGTCAGAAACCTATGATCGAATCCTAGTTCGACCCGATTATGTTTCTTTATTAGTCAGCACATACCCTTTGCTCGTGGGTTTCACCGAAGTGGTAAACGTCTGAGACCTGCATCACTTCGGGCTATCCTCCCACGTCAGGCTGACACGTCGTGACAGGAATACTGTTAAACCCAAATCACTCACAATAAAATTGACTTTTTTAAAATTTTCTCTCTGAGGATAAGCTATGAGGATAATTTGATTTTGTTGTTGTTGGTAGTGTTTCAGACATCAGCGTAACAGAACATCGGTATTATCTCAAGTTGAATGAAAATATCGCATCTATTGTCGGAATTAAAAAAAACCACTCATTCTTTGCTAAAGGGATAGTTTTATTACACGACTATATGACATACCGGTATTGTTCCTTCTGACTGACTGGGGCGGTCGGGTAGCCCAGTGGTTAAAGCGTTCGCTCGCCACGCCAAAGACCCGGGTTCGATTCCCCACAAGGGTACAATGTGTGAAGCCCGTTTCTGGTATCCCACGCCGTAATATTGCTAAAAGCGGCGTAAAATCACACATTCCCACTGTGACAGAAGTGTTTCATATTGAACGAAACACAGATGAAGTGTTCCCAGGAATCTAGTCACAACCACCAAAAACAGATTTTATGCCGAGGTCCGAAAGTAGGTTGCTTGAGGATATATATACTTATAGATCTAGGCAGATCACTGATTTCTTGGGGATTATAATTGTTTTCGGTACATAAAATAACCGAAACTTTCTTTGTTTGCTATTAACATCCATGACGCTACAAAACTATAATAACCAGTTCATTACAGTATATACCAAAACAACTCATTTGAATAACTAATGATTTATTTTGTGATGATCAAAATAATTCTGCTCGCGCACATATATTTTCATGCTTAATTTTATACGCCATAAAACGTCCAACTTTGGCGTTCTCGCCCTGTAGTTGTGAATAATTATATATATCTATTAAATTTTCATCCCTTTGTAATTTTCAACAAAGATGTTAATTTTTAAAAGCGTCTATTTTAGATACGAATAACTATATATAAAAGTGAAATGTCAAAAAGACATATTTTTGGAATGTGCGCATGCACGAATGATTTCACCTGCTTCAACGAAAATATACACGTGAATTTATAACTTTCTGTCAGCCATGTTGGATTATCAAGAAAACGTTCAAGAAGCAACTATCAACAAATATGAAGCGAGTTTATTTTGAGGACCCCCGAACACCAACAAGACAGGACATTTGTACCCGTTTGGTATGGGAGCGACTCAAGAGGAGGTAATTCTGAATTACAGTGGCGCTAGTGGGCGCGATTTCATTGGCTGCTTGAGCCTCTGCGCAGCAAATTCAAACCCCGGAAATCTAGCCGCTCTGGTATTGTTTGGGTAATGGCTTTCAGGTAATTGTACTGTTTTGAAGAAAGACATCACGTTATTTCCATGAAAATGAAGCCACAGTGAGTATTAGAATTTAGATTGAGATGCAAGATGCTTTACTTTCAAGATGTAGTCTTCCCAAGACCGCGATTGTCACTTTTGTAAACGAAACGTTCAAACAATTGACGACATTGTCGGACATGAATGGGGAAAAAACGGGAGGACTTTGTGACACAAATCGTCTTGACACGTTTTAGGGGATTTCCTAACTCTGACTAGATCTAGATTTGTGATTGTTGATTCTGATGACAAGTATATCTTTCTGTGTCATCGGTAAATAAATATTGATACGATTGCATGTGTTTTGGTCGTTTAGCTCCAGTTGTTTAGCTCCAGTTGAGCAGATAATAATAGATTCGGCAAGTTGCTCTTGACAGTGACGAATTGAATACACATAAACCTGCACTGACCTATACATGACAAGAAGACAAAAGGGTCCTAATACATTCACTAAAATTCATGACACCTCTGGGACAAGTCCAAATTTACTACCCAAGGACCTGACCCTAACCAGGTACCCGCTGTAGGTCTCATGAGTTGTGCAGAAAATTTCAACCAGGAATTGTTTACTGTACACATGCTGCACGCATTATACCGGACACCTATCCACCATGTTTGATGCTACTAATAAAGCCTCATGCTACAGGATCACTATTTGAAAAATAGGGCGATAGAGCTCATGTCCCTGAAAAAATGTCCACACACCATAATTGCCATAAGAAGTGCATTGGTGCTTAGAAAATTGACAAAGTGGGATGCCCCTTAAATTTGTGGGGGCGGACGGGTAGCCTAATGGTTAAGGCCTTTGCTTGTCATGCGGAAGACCCGGGTTAGATTCCCGACTTGGGTACAATGTGTGAAGCCCATTCCTGGTGTCCCCCGCCATGATATTGCTGGAATATTGCTACAAGCGGCGTGAAACCAAATTCACTCACTCAATTAAATTTGTGTTTTGTAATCAACCTTCAATTCTATTTTTTCTTGCAGGAGAGGAAAGACCCCTCGGAAGAGAAATGGGACTCAACAGTTTGATCCAGTTGAGGTTGGTTGAAAGTTGACCTTTGATCTCGTAAATTGTAATTAGGAGATAAACGTCAACTGTTACATTTAGCACGGTTAAATCTACAGGCAACCTAGCTCTTCATTGAAACCACGACATGTTATCACCATTCTTCCTTGATAAGATAAAATGCGAACTGTTTGGTGTTAGCAAAGATATTGTGTGAAGTGACAGTCCAGTGTTTCAGTGGGTTGTTGATAAGAAGTTATGGAACCATTACACGACAACTTTTAAACAAAATATGACGATCTATATCAGCCCTCTAACTAAGTAGCGACCATTTTGGTGACCAAACACGACTTAAATCTATGATTGGCCTAAATTTATCTACTGCTCGCCACCTGGCTACCTAAAAGTAAACATAACTGGCAACAATATCTGTTTAAGATATCGATTGGCTCCTAAAACTTAGGTTTGGTTCCTAAAATATTCATGTAGGAGCTGCTTGGCTCCCTAACAAAAAAAATGAACTTAGAGAGCTGTATATGCTCAAGCAGTTTGTTTACGACATGAAAAGGCACTTCACACAAACTGATGACAGACACTGAAAGCTGACATGAGGTGGGCACCCTTAAACATGTTAAAGAAGCAAGCCTTCAAACATTTCGTTCTGGACCAGATGTCACTCAATGCAATCTCATTAAAATCAGATCCTAGTTTTCGCTACCGCTTAACAAAGATCTGAGGACGTCCCATTACGGGTCACGTCAGAACGACCTTTCGTGAATTTTGACCGACCATTGAAATGACTGACAAGAAATTGACATTGGTCAATCAGAAGGCAGCTTTCTCGAGCTTTACAACACTAGTTTCAAACTGGCGCCTACTCTTCGAAACATATTTTGAAGTATTTTCGATTAAATTTGTTAAACCTGATAAGAAGAACATTCTGAAATGGCTTATAGATGGCATAGATTGTATCAATAATCCAGACCTGAGACTGCAAAATGGTAGACTGGATAATTGAGACTTTTACCATGATTACATCATCAACATGGATTGTTAATGAAAACATTTGGAAGCATGTGCTGTTGACATGGTTTAGACAAGAACCCAGTCCATCCAAATGAAAATATTGAGACGCAAGAGTATAATGCTGATGGCCATTTTGCAGTATACTACACTATACTACAAGTATACCAGTTATATTGCATACCCTGAATAGTAAGTTGTGATGCGTACACTGTGAAAATGTACCAATTAACTCTCTCCAGTAATAATCAATAATAAAATCAGTTGGACTACCGGTAATGACACATGTTACCACGGTTACACCTTGGACTATTTCAGGTATATTGTCGTATTCGGCCCTTGGAAAATCCAGAGGAACCACTATGTGTCAAAGTCTTGAATAATAGAGTTGTGGAGCTGACCCCATCCGAGGTAAGTGGGCACGGCATGCACAGGTAGCGTAGTTTCACTGCGGATGCATGCCTTTTCTACATGGCTGTTTGAAGTGTTTCTCCAACTTTAGTATACTGTCTTCAGTCAGTGAATGCTTTCAGCAGGTTTGGAGTTATTAGTAATATTACACAGTAGAAGTAGTTTTCAAGAGCACAAAAAAGCAGTTCTCTTACGCTGATGCGATACCTCTCTGAGTGTAAATCTGTCTACTCCATAGGGGCCACATAGTAACTCGTTATTTATAATATCTTCAGGCCAGTGTAGGGGACATGAGTGGCCCAGTTGTTTAAGGTGCAGCAATTCACTGCACAGAGTTGTGTCCCTTGGGCAAACCAGAACCTATGTTCAAATGTTGGCCCACAGTGATTGTTTCGAGGATTGTCAGCACCATACCCGTGCTCCTGGGTTTCACCGAAGTGGTAAATGTCTGAGACCTGAATCACCTCTCAGTCCCCCCCCCCCACATTAAGCTGACATGCCGTAATATCACTGAAATACTGTTCATTCGACGATAAACCCAAACTTACTGACTCACTTTTGAAAGCCAATTTATTATTTGATCTCTAGCATCTCATCCATTTTTCCCTCAAGATATGTAAGTGAAGACAGTATTTTATTTGTTGTTTAATGCCATACTCCTGCAATATTCCATCTATAAGACAGCGGTCTGTAAATAATCAAGTTTGGACCAGATAATCCAGTATAACACCATGAGTATCAATCCATGCAATTGGGATACGATGACATGCATCAAACCAAGTCAGCGAGCCAGACTACCCGATCCCGTTAGTTGCCTCTTCCAACAAGCATAGGTTGCTGGAGATCAATTCTAACCTTGATCTTCACTGGGGAGACAAGCATGGGTTGATGAGGAACAGTTCTAACCCGGATCTTCATCGGCCTGAATACGAAAATGAAGACGGGGAGTCAGCAGCCACAATGTGTGACTGCTGATTGAGGGTCAGTTTGTCCCAGTTGTTGCTCATGCTGTACCCCCTTGATGATGAAGGGTTAGAAAAGGTCTCTGACAACCTATGCATATCTTATTAGGTAAGGGGACACGGGTGGTCCGGTCGTCTAAGCGCCGCGATTCGCTGTGCAGAGTTGCATCCCTTGGGCACGCCAGAAACCTATGATTGTGGGTTTTGAATCCCGGTTCGCCCCAATTATGTTTCTAGGTTTGTCAGCACCATGCCAGTGTTCGTTGGTTTCACCGAAGTGGTAAACATCTGAGACCTGCATCACTTCGGGCTGTCCTCCAACATTAAGCTGACACGCCGTGATATAACTGGAATAATGTTAAAAGCGGCGTTAAACCCAACTCACTCACTCTTATTAGGTAACTTTATGGATTTAGTGGACAGACTCTCTGACTTGGTTGATTGTGTGTAATCGTACCATCGACTGTGAAGTGTTGCTCATGATATCAATCACTGGTTTGCCTGGTCCAGATTCAAGACTGCTGTAATTTGTAATGGAGTTGAGCAGTGCTGTGTTAAACAGTTAAGTACAGTGATTAGGATCTTGATTATAAGCAGAACAAGCTAAACTTGATAAAGGTGATGAGAAACAAAAATATTAAAATATTTCTAAAAGCTTAAATGATAATTCTGAGGAAAATTAATTTTACAGTGGTATATTCCTATTTGAGGATTTTATATGTGAGTTAACTTTCAGCTGTACATGGGGAGGCGCCAATGGGATGTGGAAGCAGTAAGTCGGTGCCCCGGTGTCTGGCATGAACTAGATTTAGTCTGCTTCAGTTTGCTTGGTGTGGCTTGTACTAGTTGTAGTTGGATTCATTCAATATGTTCATCTTAGAGTCTTCTGTAGATTTCATGTTGTAAGATGCTGGGTGAGACTTTCACATGGTGAATGCATACTCACAAAACACTTGACATTTAACAATAATGATTTCTTTATACAAGAGGGTGAATATTACTTGAACACCTTTTTTTTACCTTTATCTGTTCCTGCTCTTGAATAAAACAGCAAAAAATTAAAGTCTGCCTAACTATACCTAAACATGAGAATCTACTGAAAGTTTCTGGATTTTGTTTTAGATTGTTTTGGAAAGAGATCTTTCTTTTCTGAGGTTTTGGGGTATTTAAGATATTTGCCAAAAATAACCTGAGAAAGATTTCATAGTCCACAGCTCATTTCAGACGATCAGGCTTCCACAAAACATGAAAGTCCGACAACTGGTAGTCTAGATCACGTATAAGATTCTGTACTTTACTTAGAAAATGTTATCCCAAATATAATGTTTGTTACATTTGAACACTTTCTGATTGACGTGTGTGTTTATTGCTTTTGGCCATGGGAGCCTTGCCAATTTACACTTGTCAGAGGGGTGCACAAAGTAGGTGATTTTGACTACCACTTGTCAGACTTTCATTTTGTGGAAGCCTCGGTGGCTGTGTGGGTTAGATCGCTGACTTTGTGTGCTGGCAATTAGGTGCCTCACTCTGGCAGTGTGGGTTCAAATCCCGGACAGGACTCAACCCCAAAAAGTATGAGAATCTGTACTTTACTAAGAAAGTGTTATCCCAAATATAACATTTGTTACATTTGAACACTTTCTAAATGGCATTGCAGAGCTCCAGATAACCTTTTGAGAAATTGAGATGAAGGTTTTTATTTTAATTGGGTTATTACATTTTTCATTGGGTAACCAATATTTTTTCACTCATCCATTCATCACTCCATTTGGTTTTTCCCAAAATGAGCTAACATTTCGAGATTTAAAAAAAAATAAGATAATGTTTCATGTATGTAAGGGTTCTAACTAAAAGCTTGACTCGGAAAGTAAATTAGCTTGTAATTTTGTTTCGGAAATTAGCTCCATTGGATATATGCTGAAAAAGCTTCATTGGGTATTACACATACTGTTTTTATTCATTTGAGTTTTTCATTAATTAAAGGTAATTGGGTTGTGAATATTTTGGGGGGGTATTTAACGCAAATACGGAGTTCATCTGTAGCTCTTGCATTGTGTGTGTTCAAATATCTCAAATGTTTTAGCTGTGAATGAAAACTGTCTCAATCTGTACATTTTTTTGCATTCTTTTTCTTGCTTCCTAGACCAGGTTGTGCAGTGTGGTTGTTGTACCTTAGTTGCTTTGTGCATGTTGTTCTAACTTGTGTTTTCTGCCTTTGTAGACCGCTGTTAATAGGAACGGACAAGCCAAGGAGGTAGGAGCTTGTTGTGAAGTGTTGTTGATGGGAACATTCAGAGTGTGTGAATGTAGACAGCGTTCCCGCTGGCTTTGAAAATGCCAACTCTTAAAATTACCAGTCACCCAAATTTTTGTCAGTCCCAGCTTATCCCCCCCACCCCACCCCAAAAAAAACCCCAACAAAAACATGTGAAAATTAACATGTTTTAATTCTTTCAACATCAGATATAAAGAAGTTATGACGTCATCTCTGAAGTAACTTAGTTAGATCTACATGTAATTCACACAAAGTTGTCACAATTTTCTAATTATTTTTTTATATATTTCAAGACTAAGTTGCTACAAATATATATTTGAACTTGAAGCAAAGCGAAATGTTATTTCCTTGCACTAAAACTAGACAAGGGGAAACCTTGATGGTAACAGACAAGCTGACTTCGTTAAAAAATATACTATGAATATCGCCGATCTTATGTTCAACAACAAAGATTTATCCTGTCCAAGTCTAATTTTACTGGTTAAAGACTGGTAATTACCGATTAACGAGAGCACTGCTAGACCAAAGATACGGTGTGCTGTGTGGTTATAGAAATGAAATATTTGTAGTAAGTGTGGTGATTTGCTCCTGACAAAAGGCAGTAGACAATGTTCATGATTTTATCACATTTTGATAGTTATTCTTTTGTGGCATTACTAGGGCTGTTACGAAGGATATTCTTTTGTGTCATTACTAGGGCTGTTGCGATTCACTTGCGTATACAGTGAATTAAACTGCGTCTCTTCATGAATTGAATTTGTGATATTCGAATATATACGTGATACGTATCGTATGCGCCTCATAGTGTATTCGTTGCAGCCCTTATCATAACCAATTTGAAAAATCTTAAGGACATTTTGGATGACAGTTTAAGTCCTAGACAGGAGCAAGAGAACAGATCTGACACCGCGTATATGTTCAGTTTTGGTTTTAGGATCTTGATATAGAACTCCAACAGCAGTATGGAGCAGTGGTAGGCACAGTTGTATCCAAACAGCTTGTTGCTTGTTTAAGCTATTGGCATTGAGTATTGATTCATGTGGAAAAAGGGGCGGTAGGGTAGCCTTGTGGTTAAAGCGTTCGCTCGTCACGCCAAAGACCCGGGTTCAATTCCCAACATGGATACAATGTATGAAGCCCATTTCTGGTGTCCCCCCCGCCGTGATATTGCTGGAATATTGCTAAAAGCGGCGTAAAACCATACTCACTCATGTGAAAAAAATGTTACTTGATTTTGGCGGAACACTACCAGTCCTTCCATCTTTTCATCTGTCCTCATCCCCGAGATGAGTGTCGAAAGCTGTTGCTTAAGTTTTAAGAATAGTTCATGGAAAGTTTTGAATTCAGAAAGCATTACAGACTGAAATTGTATCAATTCAACCCTGAACTTAACTTTGAGTTGTAAATATGTTTTATGCCTGGAATAATTCTTAGGCTGATATGATTTTGAAAATGAAATGCAAGAATCAAACCTGTTTTTCCCAACCTAGTGTCCAGATCTTTTCACATATTTAACATGACCGATATTTGCTCGTATTTTCTGTGTTTTTTTCGGCTGCATGATAAGGCTGAATTATTTATCAGACCACATGATGGAGATTTATTAGGATAAATATGCATGTTGGTGATGTTCTGTGTGCTATGCTTTAGATCAACGCTGGTTTGGTGGTTTTCTTAGATTTAGAGATTTCTGTCTTTGTGAATATAATTGCTCTAGTGAGTGTTAGTTGTTTGCATTTTTTACTTTTTTTTAATCTACTAATTTTGTGCTGGCGCTTTTCAGCATTTCATCTTGTGTCTAGATGAGGAATATTTGATCATTCTATTATGTGCAACATGTTCTATGGCCTAATGCTTTAGAGCATTTTCATTTAAAAAGTAAAACATTCAATTTTAAAGTAAATGCCAACAGTTGTGCTAGGCACTGCAATTCACAGTGCAGAGTTGAGTCCCTTTGTAGTGCCAGAAATGTATGATCCCAGATTATGTACCTAGGTTTGCACCATACCTGTGGTCATGGGTTTCACCAAAGTGGTAACCTGTGAAGATCCAGGGTAGAATAGGTCTTCAGCAACCCATGCTTGCTGTAAGAGGTGACCATGCTTGTCGTAAAAGGCGACTAACAGGATCGGATGGTCAGACTCGCTGACTTGGTTGATGCATGTCATTGTATTCCAATTGCGTAGATTGATGCTCATGTCAATCACTGGATTGTCTGGTCCAGAATTGATTATTAACAGACCACTGTTGTATAGCTGGAATATTGCTGAGTGAGACAAACAAACAAACAAACAAACAAACAAACAAACAAACATCCAAGACCTTGTCCACTTCAGACTTACCTCCCACATCAAGTTGAGACTCTGTGCTATTACAGAAGTATTGGTCATGGTAGTGTTAAATCCAACTCTCTTGGGTAACAATGATTCTGGAATTGAACCAAATTAATTAAATAATTAATTAATTTATGTAATAAAAATATCATTTAGTTTAGCAACATTATTTTCTGGTGTGAAGCTTTTGCCCAGATTATGTTTCTAGGTTTGTCAGCACCATACCCGTGCTCGTGGGTTTCACTGAAGTGGTAAATGTCTGGGACCTGCATCACTTCGGGCATTCCTCCCACATTAAGTTGACACGCCGCGATATAACTGGAATACTGTTAAAAGGGGCGTTAAACCGAACTCACTCACTCACTGGTGTGAAGCTCTGAAATAGTTTGAAATAGTTTTAATAAATTTAATAGATCTCTTTTTGGAAACTCAAATGTTCAGTTTCTTTGTGATGAAAAACAATAGCTTCACTATTCATTATTATGTGTCAGGCCTTGTATGCCTGGTTAGAATAGGTCGCCATCAACCTGGGCAGGTCGTAAGAGGCGACCAAATGCATCCGGTGGTGAGGCTCGGAGATCTGGTTGATAGCGTGTCCTCGTACTCTGAAAATAAAGAACGTTGTTCACAATATCAAATCCCTGGATTGTCTGGCCCAAACTAAAATATTTTCAGCCCGCCGTCATGTAGCTGGAATATTGCTGAGTGCGGTGATAAACAACACTAGACGAATCGAGACACTACTTTTCAGGAATCAGTACATTGTACGCACTATATCAGAAAGAAATGTCCAGGCTTTGGAAAGTGAAACTCATAAAAGGCAGAACCAGAACCGAATTAAGCATGCAAAACAACAGTCTTCAGAGCCAGGCTGATTATTAATATTATTCTCTTTCTGAACCCAATTCTGATTAACATTCTCATAACAAAGAATACAAGGGAATCGCCTATAATATAGTTGTGTTAATACAACTGTTTCTTTTGCTTAACCTTGAAATATCTGTAATGTCCTTGCAATAGTAAAAGTCTATCAGTATTCTGCATGTACAACTTGCCCTACTTTCTACCCCAGATACAGTACACGTTCCAGCACATCTTTGACGAATACACCTCCCAGAAAGCCATCTACGACTATGTGGCCCTGCCTCTCATAGAGGACCTGATCCATGGCAAGAATGGTAGGTACCGTGACTGGCTAGTCTCCTTTATAAGTATTCCACGTTATTGTTTAGTTAACCCTTTCATTTCTTGGAGCATGGCTTTATGTGGACCTGCTCAGAGGCTGAGGCTCAGTGGCCCTAAGCCTGAACAAATGTCCGTAAACATGCCCAAATGGTAATAAAATAATGCAAAGCTCCAGATAATTTTTCAGCATCGGGAGTATGTACTCCTTGTTATTTTAATATAGGAGTAAACTAAAGAGTACACTTAGAGAGCTGAGAAGAGTCCATGGTCTCTGTCGCGTGTAAACAGGTTAAACAATGAATAATACTTTTTTCATTATTTCTTTTGGTG
Organism: Haliotis cracherodii; assembly: GCF_022045235.1. Taxonomy (NCBI): domain Eukaryota; kingdom Metazoa; phylum Mollusca; class Gastropoda; order Lepetellida; family Haliotidae; genus Haliotis; species Haliotis cracherodii. The sequence goes on from NW_027266269.1 coordinate 22,777,120, forward strand.
GTGGGGGGGAATTAGAGTACTGTATTCGACGTAATAAGCGCCCACAGCGATATTTGCTAATATATTGGATAGCGAACAAACCCAATTAGCACCCCTTCCGATTGATCAATGTACAAGAGACTTATTTATTCGCGTATAATATGCACTTGTGTGTTACATGCACCCTTAATTATGGGCAAATAAATTCTGGAAAAATATATCTGTCGTATATGAACATTTCAGGCTGTCAGCATAAACCACGAAATTTATCTTTTAACTATGTTTTTTTCACCAAAATAATTTTCTAATAAGAGCCCCCTATTTCTAATTTTGAGACCGCCCTAGGCGCTTATTACGTCGAATACGGTATTATAAGGAGAATAATATTTGGGTGTTACATGCTCACAGTAATTATGGTAATGTCTTTGTGTTGGCGTGAAAAAACATTGAAACTCATTATGGCATGTTTCATTTGCACCCACTTTACACAGCTGTTCTTTTTTGAAAACATTGTGCACTATACTCTAGAAAATATGCTGCTTTAATATATATTTTGGGAAATATGTCTATAAATGAATGTTAGACCATTACATGTATGGTGTATCTGATACGTATCCTAAATTATCCCCCACCTTATCGTGCATATTTTCTTCCGTACATATGCCGATACAGCCTTTACCTGGAGCCCTGAGGTAGTGTTAATCCACTTTCTCACTCTTAAGTTATTGCTTACGCAACTCAACAATTGGTTTACTTTCAGGCCTCCTGTTCACATATGGCATCACATCGTCAGGGAAGACGTTCACCATGACAGGCAGCCCCCAAGACCAGGGTATTCTGCCGCGATGTCTGGACGTTCTCTTCAATAGCATTGAGGGCTACCAGGCCAAGAAATATGTACGTTAACAGGAACCACACTTCCAGCCTGTGCCAAGGAACCCTTTACTATATGCTATTCAAAAGAAGTTAAAGAATACCCCATTGTTCCAGTACTAGACTTGTGTGGCATGGTTTTGAGTAGCATACAAACCTTTCCTTTGGCATAATTTTCAGATTTTATTCTGACCATAATGACTAGGCGTGTCAGGATAAATCGAAATATCGATATACTGCTATTGGTAAGCACTTAATGTCAATAAATTGGTTGCTAAATCAGTTTCCGATCAATAGTGTCGATTTCAGATAGGAATATTGATAGTTTCGATTGTATTTACCATATCATGCGATTGAGTGACCGAAACATGCTCTCGAGTGAGGATTAGAGTTAACTGCCCTTGATGCTTAGCAATCGGTCTTTCTTAAACTTTTAAAGTAAAATGGCGGAGGGCAGTCAAGTGGAGTTTGTGACAAACTTGGGTGGAAAATCGTCTGTTTGGAAGCCTTTTGGCTAAGTTAAAGTAAATAACAAGCTTGACAAGAAACATGTTGGATGCTGAAAGTGTTTCATTCAACTCTAAAATCCATTTAAAATGATACACTGAAAAATATCGATATTTATGGCAATAGTTGCTTGCAATATGAATAGTTATCGCAATAGTTTCTTTCAATATCAATAGTTATCGCAGTAGTGATTTCCAGACCAATAGTCACCCCTTATATTGACTACTGGCTAAGCTTCACAGACTGAAACAAAATTTAAAGACAGGTTTTGTCTATGTTAGCAAGGTTGGAAAAATGTTTTTTGTTCGGACAAATGTCCTGTTATAATTTACTTCTACCGTCTGTGGATGCTTGCCCAGAATATTGAAGACATTTGTTTCTTTGTGTTTAGGCTTTTTGTTTCATATTTAGGCTATTTACTTGTATGAAGTTATTATGGTTTCCGGAATTCTTAATCATGCATCATTCCAAAAAATGTGCTATTCTCACTTGAAGTTTGAATGAAAATATTTTAGTTTTTCCGCATCTTCAGAATAGCTACAGCATGTACAGGAGAAAGAAAAGTCCTAAATTTATGTGTTTTGGGACAGATATTCCGACCAGACAAGATGAACGCATTTGAAGTGTGTACAGAGGCCGACGCCATGATGGAACGCCAAAGAAGAGAGATCCTTCCCGGTCTGACCACGCCCAAGACCCCATCTACCCCCAGACACACGTGAGAAGCTAGCATTTGTGAATCTGTGTCTGCATGTGTCATCTTCCCTTAGCAAGAGCGTTAACTGACTACAAAAGTCATTTCAACCCTTGCTGAACCACGTTTGAATTTTGTGGCTTGATCGGAGTGCCACCAGTGGCTATTACTAGTTATGTTTCTTCTGTGTCCCCTCTGACCCATCAGGGGGCGGTCGGGTAGCCTTGTGGTTAAAGCGTTCGCTCGTCACGCCGAAGACCCGGGTTTGATTCCCGACATGGGTACAATGTGTGAAGCCCATTTTTGGTGTCCCCCGCCGTGGTATTGCTGGAATATTGCCAAAAGCGGCGTAAAACCATACTCACTCACTCACTCACTCACTCTGACCCATCAGATTCCACTTCTCACATCACTTGCACATGCTTCAAACAAAATGGGGGCACCCAGTCAAGACGATCTGATCGATAATCAAGATCTATATTGTAACAAAAAAAGGTCTTTGAGCACCATAATTAAAAACATGAAAACATTTGGTAAAAATATCTGTCGATTCCCAGTGCAAATCCTGCAGTTGACTAAAATATGCACCTTGAAATCCATGTTGTTTACGAAGCGGATGTCTAGTTCGGTTGTCCAGCCACAATGTAACTCTGTAATTCCAGCCTATTTCGGCACGGGTAGAAACTTGTCTCTTATTGTCAGTTAACTCCCTTGCCTCGGGAAGATGGCATGTGTGGGTGTGATACAGGGGAATCCTGGGTTAAAACAGACCCCCGGCAACCTATGCTGGCCATAAGACGCAACCCAATTAAACAGGTGGTCAGACTCGGTGGCCTTGGATGATTGCTAGGCATGTGTGCCCCATGGTATGGGAATCCTGGGTTAAAACAGACCCCCGGCAACCTATGCTGGTCATAAGACACAACCCCATTAAACAGGTGGTCAGACTCGGTGGCTTTGGTTGATTGCTAGGTATCATACCCCACGGTATGGGAATCCTGGGTTAAAACAGACCCCCGGCAACCTATGCTGGTCATAAGACACAACCCCATTAAACAGGTGGTCAGACTCGGTGGCTTTGGTTGATTGCTAGGTATCATACCCCACGGTATGGGAATCCTGGGTTAAAACAGACCCCCGGCAACCTATGCTGGTCATAAGACGCAACCCAATTAAACAGGTGGTCAGACTCGGTGGCTTTGGTTGATTGCTAGGTATCATACACCACGGTATGGGAATCCTGGGTTAAAATAGACCCCCGGCAACCTATGCTGGTCATAAGACACAACCCCATTAAACAGGTGGTCAGACTCGGTGGCTTTGGTTGATTGCTAGGTATCATACCCCACGGTGTGGGAATCCTGGGTTAAAATAGACCCCCGGCAACCTATGCTGGTCATAAGACACAACCCCATTAAACAGGTGGTCAGACTCGGTGGCTTTGGTTGATTGCTAGGTATCATACCCCACGGTGTGGGAATCCTGGGTTAAAATAGACCCCCGGCAACCTATGCTGGTCATAAGACACAACCCCATTAAACAGGTGGTCAGACTCGGTGGCTTTGGTTGATTGCTAGGTATCATACCCCACGGTATGGGAATCCTGGGTTAAAATAGACCCCCGGCAACCTATGCTGGTCATAAGACACAACCCCATTAAACAGGTGGTCAGACTCGGTGGCTTTGGTTGATTGCTAGGTATCATACCCCACGGTATGGGAATCCTGGGTTAAAACAGACCCCCGGCAACCTATGCTGGTCATAAGACACAACCCCATTAAACAGGTGGTCAGACTCGGTGGCTTTGGTTGATTGCTAGGTATCATACCCCACGGTATGGGAATCCTGGGTTAAAACAGACCCCCGGCAACCTATGCTGGTCATAAGACACAACCCCATTAAACAGGTGGTCAGACTCGGTGGCTTTGGTTGATTGCTGGGCAACATACCCCACGGTATGGGAATCCTGGGTTAAAGGAGACCCCCGGCAACCTATGCTGGTCATAAGACACAACCCCATTAAACAGGTGGTCAGACTCGGTGGCTTTGGTTGATTGCTAGGTATCATACCCCACGGTATGGGAATCCTGGGTTAAAACAGACCCCCGGCAACCTATGCTGGTCATTAGACACAACCCCATTAAACAGGTGGTCAGACTCCGTGACTTTGGTTGATTGCTAGGCATCATACCCCACGGTGTGGATCCTTGTTCGTGATATCAATCGACCCGTGAAGATCCAGGGTAGAATATGTCTTCAGCAACTCATGCTTGTCGTAAGAGGCGACTAACGAGATCGGGTGGTCAGACAAGCTGACTTGGTTGATGCATGTCATCGTATCCCAGTTGCATGGATCGATGCTCATGATGTCAATCACTGGATTGTCTGATCCAGCCTTGATTATTTACAGGCCGCCATCATATAGCTGGAATATTGCTGAGTGAGACAAACAAACAAACAAACAAACAAACAAATATGGTATTGATCAATCGGCTATGGTCCTGTGGTTGGAATGACCCGCCAGATGTTTCAAATGGGCATCAAATAGTTACATAACACCCGCAAATCTAAAAACACATAATGTCCTTCTCCTAACTGACATGAATTGGCAAATATTTATTTCCAAGGAATAAGTCATGTATTTAAGTTAACAAACATTTTTGAGATGAGATTGATCATGAGACAATGGTACTTAGTGGTCTGTGAAGCAATGTGTCTTTTCTCCCCAGTGAGAGGGTGGCGTTTGGGGGGGATAGCGGCCGGAACCGAGACCCGTCCAAAGTTGGCAACATAGAACAAGACAATAACTACGGTGTGTTCGTCTCCTACATCGAGATCTACAACAACTTCGTCTACGACCTACTGGAAGAACTCCCATATGATCCAATCACCGGCTATAAGTAAGTCCTCGATCTTCAAAATCTTATTAAATTTGAAAAAGAACCATGCATTTTTTAATGTGTGTCTTTACTGGACTGAATGGGCCTTTGAGTAGTGTTCATGCATTTATCCAGGATTCCAAACTAAGTTTTGGAAAAACATATTTTTTTGCTCAAATAGGCTAGTAAAATACAAGTGACCGATCATGCAGTCAACAGCTTGAATTAAATGCTTTCAAAAGTAAAAGTAATATTGAATTACCACAGTTATTTCAAACAAGTGTTTGTTGAAATGTGGCCCCGATGGATGTCACTTTTAACGTGTCACACTGGATTGAACTTTTGAAGTACTTTTGATATTTTGATATCCATTTTTTCGATGTTTATGGATCGCTTTCATATTCAATTTAAGGTTTAATCCTATGAAACAATTCAAATGCAGCATCATTTTTTTAGCTTATTTTGATCTATATCCTCCCTATTTTTCAAATACTGATGCTGTGCGACTATTACTTTCATCTGTGCATGTGTACTCATGCTTCACATACGTCTAGGCCTAGCGAAAATGTTGAAGCATTAACCGGCATAATGTTACTATTAACATGACTCTTTTTCACACTTTTTTATCAACTGATTACTCCAAAGTTTCAATTAGGGTTGGCATCTCTGCGATGTTTGTCGCTAAAGGCGACAAACAGGATTGGATGGTCAGGCTTGCTGACTTGGTTTGATGCATGTCATCGTATCCCCACCATGCCAATTGCGTAGATCGATGTTCACGATATCAATCACTCGATTGTGCGGTCCAGACTTTTTTATTTACATATCACATATTTCTGGAATATTGCTGAGTGAGGTGTTAAGCAATAAGCAAACAAGCAATAAGCAAGCAAACAAACAGTCAATAACTCTAAGCTTTTTCTTACCCAACTGCATCAATAATCCCTGTATGATGTGTAATGTGTAATTTGTCGGGCTTTTGGGGGCTGGAAGTCATCAAACTGTGAGTGCTTTTAGTTTTACACTGGTAAATCTATGGGACCAGGTTGCAATCTGGTTGTGTCTAGAGCAGCAACGTTTCATGTCAACACGCATGTTCCTTCAATCAAGCGCTGTTAAACTGTTATTCAGACCGCCACAGTCAAAGATTCTGCGTACGGACATGACTGAGAATATGTACGTCCACAACTGTGTGGAAGTGGAGGTGAAAAGCCCAGAAGATGCTTTTGAAGTCCTGTACAAAGGTGGGTAGTGGAAACACAGAAGTGTTGAACCTGTGTGAGAGTCGCCAGCGTTGAAGTACTTATGAGCGTAACATTCTAGGGATGAGTTCCCTGGAGAATTCAGAGTTTAGTTGATATATTCATGGAGACCACAAGCTACATATGGCCCTGCGACATCCTTCATCTGCTTCGGTGGCTGATTGTGTCAGTCACTCCGACACAAAACATAAATTTTTAAAACTTATCCTATCTCACTATGATTCTGATCTAATGGCCTTAGGAGTAGTCCTCTTTGATGTTTTCGCTGATGAGGGACCAAGTTCCACTGAAGTAGATTTAGATCTGCGATCACTAGGGCTGCAAAGAATACACTTTGAGGCGAATACGATTTGTATCACAAATATAGGGTAATGAATACGAATAATAATTCAAGAATACAGTAACAAGTCAGCAGCTATAACAACATAAGTTATTTGACATGTTTTGTTAATATATTATACATTTATATACTGCACTTATCCAGGTACTAGTATCTGCTCAAATGCGACAATGACCAGTTACACAATACTGTCAAAGTAAATAGTATAAGAGTGTTGTCTTTGAAGAAATCTATGCATATAATATGTTCTTATGGGTATTTTTATGTAAATGCACATGCTTGCATATTCATTAATATTTGACACTAGTGGCCACGAATAACTAATTCAATTCATGAATGGATACGGTTTGATTCACCGAATACACGAGTGAATCGTAACAGCCCTTGCGATCACTTTCCCGACGGTCACACTTGTGTTTATGAAATCAGCAGCAGACTGTTCATTGCATTTGGTACATCTGTTGCTATCTGTGCAGCTGCCACGGAAATCCCGACACTTCAGATAGTGATCACGTGCAGAGACCTCTGTCTTGCACTGATCACAAACTGTGGGTGTTTTTGGTTATCAATGGCAAACTTCCTACGTGATGTATGCAGAAACAAAAAAACAAAATACATTCTCTTCAATTCAAAAACTGTTTTCACACAATGGCAAAAAAGAATGAGTAAGCTGGGGACGTCACATAATCAGGCTGCACAGAACAATGTTGCTTCAGCCATTGTTGGTGATGGTAACCATGGTTACGGGTGGGAAGTGTTTGGGCGAGGTGTTTTTTTAAATCTGGAAACTTGTTTTAGGATGGTTTCCACTCAAAGATCGGAGAAGAAGAATGAAACATGATAAAATGCATAGTGCGAGATAGGATAAGTATCATAACTAAACAATTTATTAGAAATTTCCAATACTTTGGTTAATCAAGGTTAAAATTTCTATCATTCCAACATCCATACTTTTTTTCATTGAATGGTACTCGCAGTGGTTATATATGCACCCATTCATAAATTTTAGGGGCAAAGAATGCTTTGTTTTGTGTCCGTTAAGCACTGCATTCTCTATCTGATATCTTTACACCAAGGCAAGGAGGAGGCAATGTAGCAAGAGCTATTGTATGTTGTCAATGCGGCATCATACCCATGAAGATCCAGGTCAGAATAGGTCTTCACCAACCCATGCTTGTCGTAAGAGGCGCCTAAAGGGATCAGGTGGTCAGGCTCGCTCGCTTGGTTGATGCATGTTGTTGTATCCCAATTGTGTAGATTGATGTTTGTGATACTAATCACTGGATTATCAGCAACAAACAAACCATGCTGCACGAAGAATAGACATGAAGATGAATCTAGATGTGACTGGTGTTTCAGGTCAGAAGCGGAGGAAGGTGGCACACACAGCGCTGAATGCTGAGTCTAGTCGTAGCCACAGTGTCTTCAACATCAGACTCGTGCAGGCACCGGTCGACCCACGGGGAGGGGATATTCTCCAGGTAATTTGTTTTTCCTCACTCAGCACCATAGTGTTGATGACCGTCCTGATGTTGTCCGTATTATATGCCATTTGCGTACATTTGTACATTCCGCAAAGTGATCTTATCCTGACAATTGATCATCTTGACGTTTTTATTAAGAAAACAGCCAAGCTCATCCTCAGAACAAATGATTTTTTCTACTCAAAATGTTACAGAAATTGTTATGTGGCTTATGAAAGAAACCTTTAGACATTGTGGTCTCAGTTGAGTGGTTCGGCCATATTCACACACTAAAGAACTAAGGCCAGTTTTGTTTTTCTTGTGTTCAAATATTTTTGCGAACATTTATGATCAGTAGGTAGGAAAAGAATAAAAAAAATTAGATACAATTTGGGTACGATGTCACACAAACAACCAAGTCAGTTAATGTTTTATTGGATCAAGTCAGTAGAATGACAGCCGGAAGCTATTTTGTAACAACTTTATTTGTTCATAAATCGCCATGAACAAACGTGTTAGGGTTGAGGAGTTCTCAATTTTATAGAGCCCTGACAGGTGGCCACATTGTGGTCTCCACCTTTGAGTTGTAGGCCTATTAGTTTGAAGAACTGAAGGGCCAGTAACTTTTAAAAGGAGCAAACTGGTTGTTTAATCTATCCCTATAAGTGCTGGGGACCAGTTCAAACCCATGAGGGGCGGTCGGGTAGCCAAGTGGTTAAAGCTCGTCACACCGAAGACCCGGGTTCAATTCCCAATATGGGTACAATGTGTGAAGCCCATTTCTGGTGTCCCCAGCCGTGATACTGCTGCAACTCACTCAAACCCATGATTTTGTTTTGCCCCCTCATCACACGCAATGTGACTTGTAAGCATGCATACATTCTCAGGCTGTATGCGTATCGGACACACTAGTTTACATGTGGTACGCCCCTGACTCCCTGACACTGTTGCAGGACCCGGAGTATGTGGTTGTGAGTCAGCTGTCGCTGGTCGACCTGGCGGGGAGTGAGAGAACAAACAGGACGAAGAACTCCGGGGAGAGACTGAAGGAAGCAGGTATGTCTCTAGGGTCTCAAAGTCTTGAAGAAGGACTTAGTTTGAAGTCAGGCTTAAGAGGCCTTGAAAATAGAGATTATTATACGAGACATGGTCATACCGATTTTACGAAACCAGTGTCAGAATTCTTCTATTTCCCAAATTCTTCTATTTCTCACACTAGTTTCATAGAATCCGTATGACACTTGCAAGTGTAATAATTTCTTTATTAGCCATTATTTCTTAATCTTTTTGAGCACCTCTTAAGAAAATGCACTGATTTCGCTATATCCAAGCTACACCAGTGCAGTTTAAACACTGCTAGTGCAATAAACTTGCTTAACTAGCTTAACAATAAACAATTAATGTTTTGAATAAACAAAACAGGATCACGAACATTGATACTACCTAATTTCATTTATGCGACATAATCGTATGCAACCAACCATGTTGGATTAACAAGACTTGACTGTACAGTGTTTCAGTTTGTGATAGAATAGAGATAGATAGAATGCAGCTAATATTAAATTTGTGCAACCTAATTAATTCACTTGGTTGAAGACCTGTGAAGATCTGGGGTAGAATAGATCTTCAGCAACCCATGCTTGCCGTAAAGGCAACAATGATTGTCGAAAGAGGCGACTAACAGGATCAGGTGGTCAGACTTCTTGACTTGGTTGATACATGTCATCAATCCCAATTGCGTGGATCGATGTTCATGATATCAGTCACTGGATTGTCTGGTCAAGACTCGATTATTTATAGATCGCCATCATATAGGTTGAATATTGCTGAGTGCGGTGTTAAACAACAAACAAATCAACCACACCAACCCACTTGGTTGCACCTGGTGCAGGTGGTAAAACAGAATGAAATCATACCTCTTTGCTCCCGAAATATATTTCCACTTTCTACTTATCTTGTTTTCAGGGAACATTAACCAAAGTTTAATGGTGCTAAGAAACTGTATCGAGGCCCTGAGAGAGAATCAGACCAACGGGACCAGCAAGGTATGTGTACGGATAGTCATTTATTTTTTAATCAAGTGTGCAGGGAGCACTCGGTAAGATGCTCATGTGTTCCATGTTGAATTAAGTTACCCAAGAAGAAATACACTTGATCCATCCCTAGCTAGATTAGCAGGTGTAAGTTTAAATGTTTGCACCTTTCCTTTCATTGAGATTGTGTCATCCCTTCCCACAGGTTTTTGTTGGGAATCATCAAATGTTATAAGGGTTACTAAGGGTAACGCTATTTTACAGGGCATTATCATTTGCAGAAGCCCAAGTCTTCCATTAACTGCCTGACGAAGGAGGGCTGTTGAAGAGACTGAGGGCTTCTGCAAATGATTATGCCCTGAAAAATAGCGTTACTGTTATCATATTTAAAATGGACAGAATTTGTTATCAAATAAAAAGAAACAACAACGTTGGTTTAGGAACATTTGCTGCAATCGACACGAATATCACTGACCCTCTTTTACAAATATGGAAATGTGAAAGAACAAACCAGATGACGTCACTATTGAACGTGATGTCACCTATCCCTATCCCCATGACGTCACCTAGCAACGGGCGTGATAATGGCCCGTCGTCAAGCAATATGAGGGCATTATCAAGTTACAGTGGCACGCTCGTTTCTAATATCATCAGGGTGGTTTAATGATAATTCTATCCATTTAAGCTATAATATATATTATCGTACATTAACACAGGTATCCAGTTACTAGTATCTGCTCAAATGCGGTTTTATTTTTTCCCCGACCAGTGGATCCGTTTGATCCCAGTTATCATTCTCAACTCCCTGGGGAGTATACAACCCATCCTGAAAAGGGCGCTAGAAGGTTTTTACGTCCAGCCCACATATCGGATACCCATTCCCTGCTGGGTGAAAAGATGCACATTTGAACCAAGTCACTTGCCCAGAGTGACACCACAAGTTTCGACACTTGCAAAGGCTAAAGAACGACCCGGTCACTAGCGGGATATGATCTCCGCACCTGGCGTTTGCTAGCCTGGTGCTTTTGACCGCTTGCCCACTCCGCCCCCATAGTGTGCATTGTGCATTGTGTGCGGTGTTGCACAACAAACAAACACTGCACTGAATATTGTGTATTTCAGATGGTGCCGTACAGGGACTCGAAGGTGACCCACTTGTTCAAGAACTACTTTGACGGGGAGGGCAAGGTGCGAATGGTCGTCTGTGTCAACCCCAAGGCTGAAGAATACGACGAAACGATAGTAAGCATGTGTGCCCTTCATACATTGTAATGTAGTGTTCAAGGGGTAATGGGGTATTCTAGGTTCACTCATCACTCTGAAGACCCGGGTTCGATTACCTGCATGTGTCTACCATGATAATGATGGAATATTTCTGAAAACAGGTTCAAATCCAACTCACACAGTCACTCTATTCCACCTAAGTGGATATCAACACAAACTGCTATTCAGACAGTGGTCAAAAGTAACAAATGTTAGGATTACACTTTTTAAGTAAAAAACAAATTCTAGTACTTTCTTGGGTTGAGTCCTGTCGCCATCACACAAAGTCGTCGAACTTACCCACTCAGCTGGTGATTAGGTGCCTCAGCTGGTGATTAGGTGCCTCAGCTGGTGATTAGGTGCCTCAGCCACTCAGCTGGCGATTAGGTGCCCCAGCCACTGAGCTGGCAATTAGGTGCCGCAGCCACTCAGCTGGCAATTATCTGCCTCAGCCACTCAGCTGGCAATTAGATGCCCCAGCCACTCAGCTGGCAATTAGGTGCCCCAGCCACTCAGCTGGCGATTAGCTGCCTCAACCACTCAGCTGGCGATTAGGTGCCTCAGCCACTCAGCTGGCGATTCTGGCCTCAGCCACTCAGCTGGTGATTAGCTGCCTCAGCCACTCAGCTGGCGATTCTGGCCTCAGCCGCTCAGCTGGTGATAAGCTGCCTCAGCCACTCAGCTGGCGATTCTGGCCTCAGCCACTCAGCTGGCGATTAGCTGCCTCAGCCACTCATCTGGCGTTTAGGTGCCCCAGCAACTCAGCTGGCGATTAGGTGCCCTGCCACCCAGCTGGTGATTAGCTGCCTCAACAACACAACTGGCAATTAGCTGCCTCAACCACAGCTGGCGATTAGGTGCCTCAGCCACTCAGCTGGCGATTAGGTGCCTCAGCTGGCAATTAGGTGCCTCAACCTGAGAGTGGTTCAAATCCCGGAAGGGACTCAACCCCAAAAAAATCTAGAACTTGTTCTTGTACTAAGAAAGCGTAATCCCAAATATAACATTCGTTATTAGATATCATAACAGAATGTACCCTGAGGGAATTCCTGGTGAGAATGTAGGTCCCCGGCAACCGAGGCTGGTCATATGAGGCGACCAAATGGACTGTCACTTGGTTGATTGTTTTCCACAATATCGATCTCTGGATTATCTGATCCAGATTGATATATTTACAGACTGCCATCATATAGCTGGAATATTGCATGCTTTACCACTGGTTTGTCTGTTCCGAACATCACATTATAATGAATGGTAACACGTCTAACTCTGGTTTATTCTAACAGCATGTGATGAAGTTTGCGGAGATGACACAGGAAGTGATGGTTACTAGGCAACAGCAGGTTCAGTTCAGCGTCCGTAACCAGCAACTCAAGGATGCCATGGCAGAGGTGGAAGCAGCTAAAAGTGAGAAAAACAGCAAAATATCAACTTCAGGGATACCCGTTATTTTTTTTGTCTGTAATCCCTACGCCTATTTGTACTATCATCTTTGCTTTGTCCACGCCATTAGCGGTTTGCTGGTATCATCAGTGTGAAACACATTTCACTTCGGACGTTCTAACATTAACTGATGCCATTATATACTGAATACTGTTCAAAATGGTGTTAAACCCAACTCATTGGAAGATGAGCTTAGGCAGGTGACCTTCAGCAGGAAATTAATTGTTTTTTTTTTAGTTTTACGTTTGTGGCCACAATGCCAAGATCCCATAGGCAACATTAAAAGAATTGGTATCCCAACCATCTAGGACACCACAACTCTGTGCACGGAGTTGCCTCCCTTGACTTCAGAAAACTGGAGTGGCTCAAACCTCAGGTCTCCCCAAATTATGAACTAAATCCTTTTCCATCCTCCTCGGGTAGACAAGAGGGAACATCATTGTTTTGCTCATCTTATCCAAGGCACACTCAGTTCTATCATAACACTGTGGGGATTCGTTGTGTTAAAAGTGGTCCCCACCAAACTAGGCTGGCCGTAGAGACTACCAAATGGATCTCGTGGTCAGACTTGGTGACTTGCTTGAGTGTATGTTATCGTACCCCAACTGATGGATCCTTGATCACAATATCAGTCACAACATCAGACTCAATTATTTACAGACCACTGCCATATAGCTGTAATACTGCTGAGCGTGGCATCAAACAACAAACAAACAAATAGTTATATCATAGTTAGCAACGAAAGAAAAGACTGAAAACATTATCCGATCATCATCAATGATGATCAGTTTTCTCAACGCCTGGGGTGCTTAATATGGCGAATATGGTAGCTGGAATAAAATTGCTGACTGTGGTAAAAACAGCAATCTCTCTTATCTGCCATTACTGTAGGTTTACACTGTCTTTTACAGAGGTGGAGGCGGCCCCCTTGCCAGCCCTGGACTACTGTCTCGGACCCTCATTCCCGCCTACAGAGGTATGTTGTCACTGCTGTTGCCATGGTTACAGGCTGTTTGTTTAGACGTTTAATCAAGAGTTTTCAATCTTCACTAGCTTTGATTCGGGAGACATGTCACCTTCACAAATTAACACAGAAATTGCTTTCGTAAACATTTATTAGACCTGATACAGTGCTTAAAAAGCCTTTTATTACATTGCAACTTGGTACAATCCATCCTCTATATCTCCAGGGCTCGCATTTCGGTAAACCTACTCTAACGATCTGATAAATATGTGTATGTGGTGGCACAAGGTCCTATGCACAGCGCACCGGTCACAATTCAGGTCAATTTAAGCAACGTCCGTAGCGGCAAGTCCTTGGGCTCACATACAATTTTTATTCCAATTTATGATATTTACAATGTAAACCTACGCTCAGCTAATAATATCTGTTTCCCTGCTTTTATTCATCTTCTGAAACAAGTTCCTCGACCATCATTGTGAGACACCTGTCTGTTTCAGCTGCTACACGCGGGGGACGACAAGACGCTGTTCACCATGGGCTGTTTCCTGGAGGAGCGGTACAAACGCCGACACTCCCTCATCCTCGACCTCACACGCAGGGGTTAGTCAAACATTAGCATCATAACAAAGCTACAGTTTGTTCGTAGATTTTTAACTTGTCTGATGCCTTATTTCTCTCTCTTTACTGCCTCAATGTGTTTTTGTCTAAATATAGAATTTTGTCATGGCCTTTGTAAAGTGTCATAGTGACACTATTGACCACGAATTTGCAACCTGTCATACTCGTGGATCAATGCTGGTGATTATTTACAAACCGCGGTCAAATATAGCTGGAATATTGCGAGTGCGGCCTTAACAACAAACATCCAAACATCACTTAAATCCCAATTTGGGGTAAAAAAACTGGGACTAATAAACTAAATGGCTACTGACTGAGTGATGTTTGTGTAGAGGATGACTTCCGTGCGGAGCTGGTGGAGATGGAGCGTGAGTACACAGAGATGCAGACGAGGCTGGAGGAGCTGGAGACGATGATGACGAAGAAGGACCGCGACCTCCAGAAACTGGAGACCAAGAACAGGCAGCTGGAGAAGAAGAACACCGACCTCTCCCGCCGGAACCAGGACCTGGAGCGGGAGTCCCAGACACTCGGACTCAAGGTCAGATCTCACACAGTCACAATAGCTCTTAGACCGCCTCTGTGGTCTAGTGGTAGAGTGTCTGCCCGATGGTACTTGTTGTTACCCTGTCTGGCACTCTGCACCAAGGGGCTAAAACAAGGACTGGTCGGCTCGGAGTCAGTAATGTGTCTGAATGGAGTATTCATGTTAAACTGTGGCATGGTATCTCAGTGTGCTAGCACTATAAATCGTCATCAGTCCGGACTAGTACAAGCAGCCACACACACACACACGCTATATAAGTGCAATAATCTTGGTCATGACTTTAAACTCCATTGCATCTCACCTCACAAAAGCTATCATAAGTGTTGACTGCCTCTGTGATCAAGGAGGATGGAAGGTTGGTGTTATGATCCCTGGCCGTGTCATCCCAAAAGATGTTAAAAGATGGATACTCTGTCAGGCCCTAAGGGGCTAAACAAGGACTGGCCGGCTTGGAGTCAGTATACTGTGTCCGACTGGGGTAGCATACATGGTAAGAAATTAACACTGGGCTGCTAGCTTCCCCATTACCTCATTGTTTTAACATTACCAGGGCATTTTATCTTTACCCGGGCTAGTAAAGGTTTTGAGGTAAGTTCTAACCCTGCAGTATCCATTTTAAACCGGGCATGGTTTCTCAACGGGCCAGCACTTAAATCTCATTAGCCCAGACTCGTACAAGCAGCCACACCCACACACATGTAGTTGCTATATAACTGCAGTAATCTTGTACCCCGTTTCGTCTCCCCTCTGTATCCATGCTTCTATGGGTAACATGTCGCTGTGATGTTGTTGCAGCTGCAAGACAAGAACTGGAAGATACAGGTGGAGAAGACGGAGAAGGAGAAGATGAAGAGCGACTTCCGCAACCGTCTGGACATGCACAGCCAGCAGTGGGAGAAGAACATGGTGGGTACAACGTGCAGGGGTTGGAGATTAGCATCCTGTCGGGATTCCCAGTATTCGTTTGTTTGTTGTTTGCCGTACTCAGATTAACTGAAATAATCAAAGTTGATCGGAAGGTCCAAACAACCAAGAACACACTTTCCATAATAGAACACAAGACGGTGATAAGATGAGGCCAGTGTCTTTTTTAAACACTAAGTGCTGAAGTAAGAAGTTGTGTTTGTTTTGTTGGCAAGGGTGTAGTTTTATAGATGTAAGATTAAGAAACAACAAAATGGCGCTGAATGATTAATTTCTGTTTTAAATCGGTCAGGATCATCCAATCATTAATCATGTTTTTTTCAACCAGTTGTGGCGGTCTGTAAAATAATCTGATGATTAATATTGTGAGCAAAGATTCACACTGTCCAGGTACAATGACATGCAATTGACCAATTCCCTGAACCTGACCACCCGATGTTACCCACGTATGACCAGCTTATTTTGCTGCGGACCAATTCCAACTTGAGATCCCCACAAGGGGATTCCCGGTGTGAAATGGACTCACAGTGCCTTATGGGGATCTAGAGGCTATAATCTGTGTCCTGCCCAATGGCGTTTGATCGGTGCTCATGCTATCAACCACTGACTGGCCTGACCTTTCATAGCTTGAAAATGTCATCTTTTTATTGCAAATTTTGTGATAAGTGAAACCAGATATGTGTCTCTAAAACGTTCTCACTGAAGTCTGATGTGATTCTAACATGGCTGTCATGGTGGCCATATTGAACATGAGACCCGTGAAGATTCCGGTGTAGAATAGGTCTTCAGCAACCCTTACTTGTCGTAAAAGGCGACTAACGGGATCGGGTGGTCAGGCTCGCTGACTTGGTTGATGCATGTCATCGATCCCAATTGCGTGGATCGATGCTCATGATGTCAATCACTGGATTGTCTGGTCCAGACTCGATTATTTTACAGACCGCAGTCATATAGCTGAAATATTGCTGAGTGCGGCGTTAAACAACAAACAAACCAACCAACCAATATTGAACATGCCATCTTTTTATTGCAAATGTCATATATAGAGGATATTATATTCGCGTTCATGTCATACTATGTGTACGACACGAGTGTCTAAATTCCGGCATTTAGGCACGAGTGTTGTAAACATAGTATTACAGGAACACGAATAATGTTCTATTTATTACTGAAGATGTCTACAGACTGAGACAAATTTTAGTGTTTACCTGTAAGGACCGCAAGTCTCAACAGCAGGGGAACCACAATTTTTCGAATGACGTTGTTTCTAGTGTGACGTCATTCCGACCTCACGTCACAATAAGATTTGAATGCCATCAACAATGCTGTCTTGATGACGGAAACAATACACTGTTGTCCTGTGATGTGATACGAACCCTCATATGTTTGCCCTTGTAGTAAATAAGTAGCAAATGTGTTGTAACCGGAATAACATATCTTGTTTTTCTACACAGCACATTTGATTTTTCATGAAGCAACGATCAGAATGTGTGCTTTTGTTTCCATCAGTGATTGATTCACTCACTCACTCACTCACTCACTCACTCACTCACTCACTCACCAAAAACACACTCACTCACTCGCTCACCCACACACCCACTCACTCACTCACTCACTCACTCATTCCAGGAGAAGGAGAGAAGGAAGGTTGCGGTCCAGGCAGGAGCAGAGATCCAGGAACGAGATCGCAAACTGAAGATGCTGGAGAACATAGTCAACCAGAACAGTAAACCCATGGTGACGCCTCGTCGCCCGGCGCCCAAACCCCGCACGTACACCACCCCTGGCTACATCACTCCGGCCAGGTCAGACACAGACGTGTCGCGGGTTGGCGTGGGGGGCACTGGACGGATGACCAGGGCCACAGCGGCTGGAGTAGGGTCAGCTAAATCCATGTACAACCTCAACCATGTGTCTTCTACCGCCAAGCCAGTGAGTACTGCTTCATTCACACTTCAAAATACTTGCATTATAATTTGCATATTTATAATCCTCACGGGGGCACGGGTGGCCCAGTCGTCTAAGGCGCTGCGATTCGCTGTGCAGGGTTGCGTCCCTTAGGCACGCCAGAAACCTATGATTGTTGGTTCGAATCCAGGTTTGCCCCGATTATGTTTCTAGGTTTGTCAGCACCATACCCGTGCTCGTGGGTTTCACCGAAGTGGTAAACGTCTGAGACCTGCATCACTTGGGGCTTTCCTCCCACATTAAGGTGACACGCCGTGATATAACTGGAATACTGTTAAAAGCGGCGTTAAACCCAACTCACTCACTCACTCACTCACTCACTCACTCACTATAATCCACACCCTAAAGCATGCTCAAAATGTAACAGTATTACCCGTCAAGAGTTCCTGTGCCCTTGATTGTCATTCTCATCTCCCTGGGGAGTATACAACCAAGGCACCACGTGCCACCACATTCCCATGGCAGAGGCGGCCCAGTCATGTAAAGGACGAATTTGCTGTGCAGATTTTCTTCCCTGAGGCATACAAGAATCTTTGGGGGTTTTTTGGGTATTTTTTTTGTATGCTAACTGGGCCACCCGTGTCTTCCTTTTATTAATAACATGAAAACATAACTATGAATTCACGTGTATGATGCAACAGCAGTTTCACTGCCTTCACAGGGGCACCAGTGGCCCGGTAGTCTAAGGCGCCGCGATTCACTGTGCAGAGTTGCATCCCTTGGGCACGCCAGAAACCTATGATTGTCGGTTCAAATCCCATTCGTCCCAATTATGTTTCTAGGTTTGTCAGCACCATACCACTCCAAACCATGCTCGTGGGTTTCACCGAAGTGGTAAACCTCTGAGACCTGCATCACTTCGGGCTTTTCTCCCACATTAAGCTGACATGCCGTGATATGACTGGTATACTGTTAAAAGCTCCGCTAAACCCAACTCACTCACTCACTAGATGTCTGTCTCTTTGTTTGCTCCAGCGGCCACCGGCATACAACACACGGAATCATCGGAGATCTAAGTCGTCCTCTAACGCAGAAGTGTGGTTGGACCACAGACCGAATGGAGATGTTGAGATGGGTAAGTCTGTTTATGAAAACTGATCTAGAGTCCAGAGAACCAAAGACCAAGTGTTCGATAGTCATGCCAAAAGTCTGGGCTAGTACAAGCAGCCCATTACAACCTGACCTCACCAAACCTCACCAAACCTCACCAAACCTCACCAAACCTCACCAAACCTCACCAGACCTCACCTGACCTCACCAAACCTCACCAGACCTCACCTGATGATGTAACTGAAATACTGTTCAATGAGGAATTATAAACCATGCATGTAATCACTGCTACTCTCTTCTAGATTCGGTGCTTCAACCGAAGATGGGGAAGAAGAGGTCAGTGTCCAAGCTGGAGTTGAAGGACACAAAGGAGGCGTCCAAATATGTGCTGACCACACACGAGATGGACTCGGAGGGAGAGATGGCCACGAAGCTGGTCAAGGTGGGTGCATCTCCAAAATTTTGTCATCTTACTTTATATATATATGTAAACAAAAGTCAGTGATTTTGCTAGAGGCAAAGAGCATCAGGACATTTTCATGATTGTGTCACGTTTTGACAGGACACTCTTCCATATGATTACCAAATTGGTCAAATATCTTCAGGACATTTTGAATGACGCTGAGTCAGTGTCCAAGAAATTTAACCATTATGAAACCAAAAAACTCTTTTCCCAGCATGTTTATTTATTTACCAGGGTAGGGTGAGGCGGTTGTCAAATCAGCTGTTACACTCGGTGGTGGTTATTGTGATTTGAAACCTCTGAATTGAGTCTTTTCCAAATTCATGGTAGGGTGCTAATTTTCGGTTGTTTTTCAGGGTACTGTGATGCCTACTGCTGGAGGGGGTACGGCTGTTGTGTTCAACGATGTGGAGACGTTACGTCACACTGCACCGGGGACGAGGAAGAGGAGGAGCTCATGTCCGCAGCCTCAGGACTTTGACGGGGACTGGACGGACACTGAAACACGGTGCAATATAGCCCTTGAGGGGCACGGAAAGTAAGTACGATGAATCACAAACATGAGTTTGGTGTGGTCACTGTACCTGGTACAAAGATCGCGGAGGATGGCCGAGGTCTTGAAAGTGGCACTCTGATCCATCTAAGCGGATTTTCTTAGATTGAAGTAAAGACTGTACAAACATATGGTAAAAAGTTCATTACCCGTCAACAGATCTCTGTGCCCTCGATTGTCATTCTCAGCTCCCTGGGGAGTTTACAACCAAAGGACCATGTGCCACCACATTTTCAGGGCAGAGGTGGCCCAGTCATGTTAATGACGAATTTGCTGTGCAGATTTGCTTCCCTTCTCGGGGACAAAAAAGTCTGGACCAGACTCAATTATTTACAGACCACCGTCACATAGCTGGAATATTGCTGAGTGAGGCGTTAAACAAGAAACAAACAATCATAGATAGATACGACCATGAAGTTGGAACAATAGTCCTTTAACATTTGTTTTGGCCAAACATGATAGTATGGAAGTACTCCCCAGGGCCATGAAAGGTTGTGACGTAATGGGATGTCCGGATATCTTTGTCTAGTGGTAGCAAACACAAACATCTGATTTTAATGAAAAATCTTTTCACATTTTTAACACAATTAAAGTATGCCTGATGAATCTTTCTCTGTTTCAGGCGAACCAAAGCGTCGGCTGTGTGATAAGTTGTGAACTTGTGTTTTGCGTGAGTTTCTCCGCTGAGGTTGAACAATATTGCCTACCTCTGCTTCAGGCACATGGCTGTGAAGTGGATATTGGGATGGTTTCAATTGATAACAAATGTGCTTAGAAACCAACACAACACGCCGTGTCAACGAGTGTTATTTTTAGATTGTTATGCATTGTGACTGCTTGGAACCCTTGCATCCCTCATCTGACAATTGCCTGGTACTTTTCGATGAGTGATATCTATCGTCACATCAGCATGACTAAGCTGTACCAAACTGAGACGGGTTACAGTAGACAAGAAACATACTGTAACTAACAATGAAGAAGTTGAAGCAGCCTCTGTGAACAATTGCGTTTTGCAAAGGTTTGAAATGAAGTGATGGACAGTTCAACATTGGACCTATCCTCCAATCCATGCATCCCTTTCTTTTATTAAATATGGTTTGCTTCATCATGTGAAGTATAGTTGTCATTAAAATATCTGATATCTCTTTTTAAGTCTCCAGTTCTGTTCCACAAATCGATCTCGGCACTATGACTGTGTTGATTAATAGTTACAATTGTCTTAGCGCTAAGATCACTTTGTGGAATGGATCGCCTTATTGAAATATTGTCATCGATTGGCTAAATCCTTTGCAACAAGGAGTTTGCTGTCAGTATTCAGAAAATGTAAAATAATAAGTCAAATGAACATGTCCATGGAAAGTTTCTTACACAGAAACTTGCTTGACAACTGCGAAACATCATTTTTAAACAGTTGCACCTGCTACAAATATTGCAGTTTTTTGTATTCTGTTGAAAGCAAACCATATAAAAAGACTGACATTTCGCACTTTCCTTGTTGGACCACTTGGTTCTGAAATTACTGGTCCTTCTTGATTGTTGCTGGTATTTGTCCAGCGGGCCAGCGTATTTGTAACATCCTCATGTATTGAAGTACCAGGTGGGTGCAGTGACACATGTATGTATACTGACATATCAGTTTTAGGGATGCTTTCATCTAGTGTGTATATGAGAATAGTTATGTTGTATAATCATGTGTATAATTTAGGCATAAGTCGACTTCTCCGTCTTTCATACTTGCATAGCTGGAATAGCTGGCAATAGTAGTTTTAGAGAGCACTTCTCAATCATTTCCTCTGTTTTTTTTTCTTTTTCTTGTCATGTCAATCCTGTCTTCTAAGAGCCTTACGGGGCATAGGGGGCTCAGTTGTTCAAGGCATTGCAATTCTCTGTGCAGAGTTGCGTCCTCAGCACGCCAGAAACCTATGATTGTGTTTCGAATCCCGGTCCGCATAGATTATGTTTCTACATTTGTGAGCTACCATGCTCGTGGGTTTCACCGAAGTGGTAAATGTCCGAGACCTACATCACTTCGGGCTTTCCTCTCACATTAAGCTGATACGCCGTGATATAACTGGAATACTGTTCAAAGCGGCGTTAAACCCAACTCACTCACTCACTCTAACAGCCCAATGGGATTAATCAAAACTGACAATATACTCAAGGGATCTTCTCATTGTGGTTAGAGAGTATATTCTGAGTCGACATGTCTAGGTGGTCCACTGGTCCAGGTGGTCAGTGTATGCTCACCAAGACCAAGTTTGATTCCCCACATGGGTATATGAACACCTTAAGTCATCTGCTGAGATATGTAGCAAAAATTGCAATGTAGTGCAGATTACTTTCTTCAGAAATTCTG
Organism: Haliotis cracherodii; assembly: GCF_022045235.1. NCBI lineage: Eukaryota > Metazoa > Mollusca > Gastropoda > Lepetellida > Haliotidae > Haliotis > Haliotis cracherodii. The sequence continues at coordinate 22,799,299 of NW_027266269.1, forward strand.
GTAATAAAAGCTGCACAGCGTTTAATCAAGACCCGGCCTTTAGTTGAGGAAATACAGTTTATACAATGACATAATGGAGATGTGTTACACTGGATCATCTGTGACGAAAGGAATGTTAAGTGGATCTTGCTTCTAATCCAGTTCTCATATGGGACAGCTGGTTTATATTGCTGTGTCCACTTATTTTAATAAAATATTGAACTAGGTAAAGTATGTTTTAGGATTAAAAAAAATGAAAGAATTGGTTCTCAGGCAATGGCTTTTGAAAATATAGTGCACACAGGCAGGCAGTGTGTTTTTGTTGGGGGGTTGTTCAAGCTAGTATGTAACCATATGCTGGGGTCGTGTGTTTGAGACAAAATGTGTGGCAGACTTTATGATAATGCGAGTGGTCACTTTTTTTTTAGCCTTACAGTTCGTGGGTAAGATATGATTTCGTATTTTCGATATGAACTCACATTAGAGCTGTGTCGTTACTTTCAAATGCCCTGGTTATTCAGTGACATGTTACTCAAAAGAAGTTACCTAACACCTCATTTTTCAAATAAAAGGTGACTATGCTTGTTGTAAGAGGCGACTAACGGGATTGGGTGGTCAGGCTCGCTGACTTGGTTGAAGCAGGTCATCGTATCCCAATTGCGTGGATTGATGATCATGATGTCAATCACTGGATTGTCTGGTCCAGACTTGATTATTTACTGTGTGCTGTGTTAATCTGTCATGGCTGGTGACTATTGCAACACACAGCCTTCCAATTGTGGGTGTTCTTTAACTTGTTTTGAGTAGTATATGATTGACAGGCACAGGTTGCAATAGTCAGATTCCTACAGAAGTTCTTTTGTCACCATCTGCTTGAAATTGAGGTGGATAAAACAGCCCACATAAAGCTTGATAAATATGTCCTTATATTTGAGGTAGGCGTAATGACGAAGATATGGTGGAGCTCCCCTTGAGACAAGGGAAATCGTAGTCAAGCTATGATTCAGTTATCTAAATGTACCGTGTCTGGCTGTGGTTGTGTCAATTCACCCCCCTCTTGTTTAAACCAAGAATGTGTTGACATGCTTGTCAACAATATTGGCACTTATTCTCTTGTTTCAGGGTATTTGTGCAAAAGTAGCCAGGTTGTATTGAACTGTTTGTATGACATGAAATATCTGTTCTTACTTCTGTCTCTCAGATCTCGCATCTTTGCATTTTCTTGCCTTATTCTTCTGAATCTCCGACATTATCTCACACTTCATTGCAGTTCTCTGTCACTTGCGTCCTTATTTTCACCTCATTTATCAGTATACTCTGGCAGCTTACTGTGTGGCCCACGGCGTATTGGTTCAAGTTATGAGCTTTGTTGTATCACCTGGGGCGGTCGGGTAGACTAGCGTTCGCTCGTCACGCCGAAGACCCGGGTTCAATTCCTGACATGGGTAGAATGTGTGAAGCCCATTTCTGGTGTTCCCCCGCCGTGATATTGCTGGAATATTGCTAAAAGCGGCGTAAAACCATACTCACTCACTCACTCACTGTTGTATCACCTTCCTTGTATAGTTTCATGCTGCTTATTTACACAGGGGGAGTGGCTATTTTCTGGGAAAACAGATTATGTCAATGTGTTGGTTGTTCTGAATTCATTTTAACCGTCAGACTAGCACAGTTTAAAAAAAAATGAAATGAATAGCACGTTATGTTTTTCAAACTATTATTTTTATTTGGTCATTGCTTGTACTGAGCGGGCATAGGTGCTCTGTCATCCAAGGCGCCACAATACACTGCAGCGTTACGTCCATTGGGCACGCCAGAAACTCATGATCATGGCTTTGAATTCTATTTCCTCCCAATTATGTTTCCAGGTTGGTCAGCACCAAACCCGTTGTGAGTTTGCCCAAAAGCTAAATGTCTGAGACGTGCATCACTTCGGGCTTTCCACCCACATGAAGCTGATACGCCCAGATATAACTGGAATACTGTTGAAAGCCGTGTTTAAACCCCACTCACTCACTCACTCACAGCGTTTTTTTCCCAATACTGAAGAGTTCAGGAGTCCATTATATAACATTTGGTTTGGAGAGTTAGGAAGTTAACTGTCTTGGCCCTGCGAGGGCATATTCCAAAGGCTTGGAGCAGGTGGATACTGTATTTGTTATTGTATATATGTAATATAGATATTATGTACACTTATTTATCAGGCATACACTAGCGACTGAGGACTATGCAAGCTTGTGATAAAAACACCATTATTCATGTACCAATGAACACATAGTCAAATAAACATTTTGTAGACATCTTTTTGTGTCTTTTTCATATTTTGAATCGATTACTTCTTCCATTTAGTTTGTCAAATCAATACTGAGACACTTTGAAAACCAAATCTCAAGGCATTATAGAAATAGGAAAACCTTAATATTTGTATTACGGTTTGCATTGATGCACATTATATGCTGAATGCATTAACGCACATTATAGCTAAAATGGACATAATTATCATTAAACGCCCGCATGTTATCAGAAATGAGCGATCACTGTAACTTGATAATGCCCTCATATTGCTTGACGATATGCCATTATCACGCCCGTTGTTAGGTGATGTCATAGGGATAGATGACATTATCTAGTTTCTTCTATGACGTTTCTATATTTGTAAAGGTGGATCAATATCATTTCTGTTGATAGCAGTAAATGTTTAAAACCTATGCTCTGAAAAAATAGCGTTACCCTTTTATTATATTCTGAATGCATTAATGCACATTATGTACTGAATGCATCCATATAAGGGTAACGCTATTTTTCAGTGCATTATCCTTTGTTTGAACACCGACCTTAGCATGTAGGGGTGTGATGTCCTATCCAGAGTGTTCACTGTGAGCATAATGCACCCAAGAAATCACGTCGACGGGCCGATGACTTCAAACGTCGGATGATGTAACACGTTCCCAGTCACGCAGTTGCCAAGTCTCCAGGCCAATATCAGTCTGTCTGTTATTTGTCTTCCTATGAGTTCTATTTTCTATTATTTGGTATCTCATATAGTACTGAACTGACAATAACAACATAGTGAATGAGTGAGTTGGGTTTTACGCCACTTTTAACAATATTCCAGTTATATCGCGGTGTGTCAGCTTAATGTGGGAGGAAAGCCCGAAGTGATGCAGGTCTCAGACGTTTACGACTCCGGTGAAACCCACGAGCCCGGGTATGGTGCTGACATGCTTTTAAATGCTTTAAGTGCACCACCTCCAGTACCACCACCAGTTATCAAAGTTGATATAATAAATCCCAATGCGGTTAAAATACTGGCAATGGTTATTCCCTGTTCTCTGAACAATGTTTTTATTTTATCGGCCAGTGTAGTGTCATCGTTGAGGACTTGATCGATAGTTTCTCGAATTCGACTGATTTGTGAACGAAGTGCCTTTCTATTACTGGAAGTCGCTTCGAGGAGGGCCGATCGTCCTCTAAGTTACGTAATCTTTCTGCAACGTGGCGTCTACTGAATTCATCGCCTGCCTGTACAAGTTTTGTTTTCTCATAAGCTATATGCTTGTCGATTTCGGATAGCTTGGCTATATTATTGATGAGTTCTCCCCGCATTGTTTGCATTGCCTTGTCAAGACCTCGTAATTCCCTAATACTGAACTCTGAGGATGGTACCTGTAACGTGGAATTATCGTAGTAGGTATCCAAGATTTCTCCGAGTCCGTTCGAGGCCACCTTCGAGCTTTCTTCCAAATTATCTGTGTTACCGAGTTCATCACGCACAGTCCAAAGAACCTTAGTAGTCTTCGTGGAAAGTTTTTTCTGGTTGTGAGTAGTCTACAAAACCTAATTCATTACGAAAAAAGTTGATGCCGTGTTTACTATCTATGGTAGATAAAGCTAGGGGCTTACGAGTATGAGAATTCATAAGATCAATATCAGGTTTGCCACTCAGTCGCAATATTCCTTTACTATCTATCGTAAACTTTGATTAGTCACGAACAGTAGGACTAACATCTTTAAAGATATCGTAATAATCATTAACGGTTGATTGTAAAAGTTCATCGTTAAGATTCGTAAAGCTGGTTTCATTAGTACCCTCTTCGATTGTTCTAGGGTTATCAAAATCATCTAGATTAAAATCATCCATTTTTATATTTAACATAAAGTTACATAATTTCAATATAACAATGTCTTCGCAATACGGACGCAAGTTAAACCCACAACGTAGACTTCGAGATCCATTAGGGGTCAAAGCAATTCGTCAGTCTGTAACTATAACCAGAGACCATATAATATTATATGGTCTCTGCTATAACTAATAACCCGAGTACCATTGATCAGAATCAAACGCTTCTGGTTCGCTTTCCTAATCTCGGCGCACACGATGTGTTAGTTCCGGGAACTGTCCGACTAGCATTTACGATTAGTTTGACTTCTGCCGACGTTAACAGGGAGCCCGTTCAGAACATAGGTCGTGCTATCTTTAAGAAAATTGCTGTTAAAATTAGCGGTAATGAGGTTTTGAGTATCGACGATATCGATGTATACTATTGTTACATGGATCTCTGGAGAACGGATAAAGAGAGGGAAAACTTACAGTACCAAGGTATTGGTAATCGGAACACATTGAAACTGCGTGTGGGTGCTGAAAATTGTGATAATACCGTTGTAAAAGATCTCGCTGTTGCCAACGCATTAGGTAACCGATTCTATATTCCGCTAGACTTTGAATTACTAGATTCTCACATGCCCTTTTATCAAGCATCCCTAGGAGATAGGTTAGAATACAAACTCACTTTTAATGACTACGGTAGAGTAATCAGAGCTGCTGAAGATGACAATATCTCACTTGAGTATGATATGATAACAGATCCTGAATTAGCCAGACAAATTCGTAACCAGTATACCGGAAGTTTAGCCATTTTGTACGATCGAGTGCTGCGACACCGAAAGATTACGAGGAACAAAAAAGATACTATGTGGAATATCAATCTAAACATCCCAACGAGGTCGTTGAAGGGTATTTTAATGTTGTTCGAGGACCCCTCCGATGCATTTAATAGGAATACCGAGAAGTTCTACAATCCCAAGATTACAAAAGTAGAATTGACTATCGAGGGCGTTCCTAATCAACTATATAGTCAAGGAATGCTAGCGTATCAACAGTGGGATGAGATTAAAAACTTCCTTCTGTAAAACGAAGCCCAGAAGTTAACGTGGTTGCGAAAGATCTGTCTTTCGGGGATGCATCGATGGGTGAATATCTCACCACAAAGTACGCGCTACGGCTCGACATGCGAACAACGGTGAGGTGAGGTGAGGTGAAATGGGGTTTAATGTCGCGTCCAAGATTATTGCACTTATATAGCGACGTGCATGCACGTGTATGTGTGTCGCTGCTTGTACTAGTCCGGACTGATGCCGATTTATAGTGCTAGCTCACTGAGATACCATGCCGCAGTTTAACATGAATACCCCACTCAGACACAGTATGCTGACTCCGAGCCGACCAGTCCTTGTTTTAGCCCACTAATGCCGAACGCCAGACAGGGTAACAACAAGTACCGTCTTTTAACGTCTTTTGGTATGACGCGGCTGGGGATCGAACCCCGGACCTTCCGCTCTACCTTTAGACCACGGAGGCGGTCTGCGAACAACGGACGATGACCAACCACGGTAGTGGGAGGAGAATAGAAAATGCCAGCGAGGGTGTCACTATACAGATAACAAAGCTCCAGGAATCAGCTGGTAAATTAAACATATATTTGTACGTGATTATGGATGCACAACTTAATATACAGAATGGAAGATTCGTGAAAGCAATCTATTAATAATCTTTTACCCAAAGAACCGCACTGCGCTATCATATGCGTGCAAACGGGCTGTGGAAAAAACAGCTTTTATTCTAGATATTTTACAAAGTCATTATCCGGACGTTTTCGAGCATATTATTATTCTGTGCCCGACTATAAGCGTTAATAAAACATACCTATCGAGAGATTGGGTAATGAATGACGACGGGGTACACAGAGTCGATCCGGGCGATCGTTTACAAGACTGTTTACGAGTATGTCAGGAAAAATACGAAGGAGAATCAACCCTTTTCGTAATAGACGATTGCAGCGCGAGTAAAGAACTCACAAAAATGAAAGATATGCTTTCGTATTTAGCATTCTCCGGAAGACAAACTCAGCATAGCGTTTGGGTACTTACTCAAAAAAACTCTGTCCTGAAAGATCTTAGAGAGCAGACCAAATGGGTAGCCCTGTTTCATTGCAAAGACGGAGATTCTTTTCGAGGAATGTCTACGCGAAAATGATGTTATTTATACCAAGCCCGAATGAGATAAAGTCAGAAAACTGTTAGCGGCAACGAAGCACTGTAAACTCGTATTAAAAACCAATCAAACAGCTGCTTATGCAATTGCTTAGCAAAATGTGGCAAATTTATAGCAAAAATATGGTAAAATGTGGCAAAATTATAGCAAATATATAGCAAATATAGGAAAATTATAGGAAAATGTGGCAGAATTATAGCAAATATATAGCAAAATTATAGCAAATATAGCAAAAATACGATAAATTGAACATTAGCGGTTATTATGACATAATGTGGCTTGAAATCATCATTCTTTCGCAACAGTTTATTATTATATGCTGTATTGGATATGGCATATTATATTATGTTAGACTTAAATATCTCCTTAGGTATTACATTATGGAATGCGACGAACTCATCGAACAAATGCTCAAAGATGAGCCAGAAACTATGTCAGATAAATCTTTAGATAAACATAGAGAAAGACTCGCTGCTTTGGCAGCCTGTGGAAAATGTTCCCAATATTTTGGGGAAAATTATACCATCGAAAAAATTGATAACATGACCGACGAAGAGATTAAAAAACTGTATGCGCGTTACGAGTCTAGACTGGGAGCTACCATGACTAAAACGATAGGGTCGGCTACATTACAACTATACACAGTCGTAGCTAGTACGTTTCTTCCTATCCCGGCAGAACATCGCATGTATTTATGCGAATCTCTCGAGAAAGACCCATTCATCGAACACGCTATAAGCTCAGTGAGCTGTGAGTGATCATAGAAATGGAATGTTCTTAGCTCCACTCACCACAGCTTTAATAACGGCTAGGTATTGTCAATTTAAACATTCGTGCCCACTTAATAATAATGGAGACTCAAGTGACACCACAACAGATTGCGGAAACACCACAGATTGTGAACAAGGAAATAATAACCCCGATTGCACAACGTGTGAATGAGGAAGCCAGAGTGACGAGGAAGAACCCAAAAAATATTGCGGCTGGTAGAAAGGGCGGGCTGGCGAAACTAATGCATAATTCAAATATTGATCCGATTAAAACTTGGGCACTAGTAGGAGTTGTTGCTCTAGCGGCGGTATGGTTGTTTAATAAGACCGGAGAAGAGAAAACGTCACCCCCAATGTCACAACAAGTTCAATTAGAGGTTAGCCCTCATATAATGCTATAAGAAGCATGACTACTCCAGTTACGTTGCGTTTACCAACATTTTACCATCTGTATCATTTAGCGTTGATCAGCGGCTTGGGCATTGGCTATGCCCATATGGCCAAAATGATTACTAAAGCCACACCACCCAAGCTAGATTTTAATGGTTATGATATCGGTATGATGATTTTCGAAAGTTGAAGAGGAGCGTAAAAGACATAATAAAGCATTAGAACAACTCGAAGCAGCCCAGTCACAATGGACCAGACGGAGAATAGAGAGATTAGATTTTATTCATGAAGAACTGCGTAGACAGGGACATTCATTTCAAACGTTTAAGGATGTTGAATCTGCCATGCATGAATACTTCATCGTTTATGGGAAAAAACTTGACCCAATGCCAAAACCAAACAATGAGTCAGTTTTATACACCGTCAGAGCCTCAGAAAAACCGCGAGGTCATATTCATAATATTTGGGTTGACTGGTGTGGTGATGACCTAGTTAGGGCGGGCGAGCGAGCGAGTCACTCTGACTGCTAATCAATAAATCACCAGTGGAGATACGCCGACTTTGAAGTGCTTATCAAACCTATAGAAAATAATCAAGATAATAATCAAGATAGTAGTTTTACGTACAAAACTCAAGAACATATTCCTTGTGGGTTTGGATATATAGTTGTAAGGTATGATGAGAAAACAAACACTCCCGTGATTTACAGAGGTCCCAATGCAGCGGGAAAGTTCCTAGAATATCTACAAAATGAAGAGAGAATAATCAGGGAAAATTTATCGTGTAAGAAACCCATGTGTATGACGAGGGATGATTGGAGGGCTTATAAGAGGTCAACGAGTTGTCATGTTTGTAATAAACCCCTGAATTGGGATTCCGTAAGAGATCATTGCCACGTCACGGGTAATTATCGGGGAGCCGCGCATAATGAGTGTAACTTGAAACTAAAAATTAATTCTCAAACAATACCCATCCCCGTTGTGTCTCATAACCTTAGAGGATCTCATTATGCAAGCTATCTCAAAGACCGATGGTGGCTTAACGTGCATTCCTAATAATATGGAAAAATACATATAATTCTAGTTGACTAAAACTATACATTATACGGACAAGGATGGGAAAGCCAGAATAAAGCAAAGTAATGGGCTTAGATTCATAGACTCCGTACAGTTTCTGTTATCTTCCCTGGACAATTTAGCTAATGCGAACAATCCCGATGACTTTGCGATAACAAATCAATATACTGATAGGTTAACATGTCATTTGTTGCTGAGAAAAGGTGTATATCCTTACGAATATATGGATGATTGGTCTAGATTCGACGAAACTAAATTACCACCCCTTGAATCATTCTATAGTAACTTAACAGAATCTAAAATAACAGATGCTGATTATGAACACGCTCTCACGGTGTGGGATAAATTAGGTTGTAAGAATTTAGGTGATTATCACGATCTGTACTTAAAAACCGATGTACTGTTATTCGCTGATATATTCAAGACATTTAGAAAGACATGTTTAAAACAATACGGTTTGGGCCCGGCATGGTACTATTCCAGTCCCGGACTATCGTGGGATGCATTGTTGAAGAAGACCAGCGTAGAACTAAAACAACTCACCGATTACGATATGCACTTATTTATTGAGAAAGGATTAAGAGGTGGTATATCGATGGTAGCGAAAAGGCTTATAACAAATTAGTGGAAGGATGTGATCCGAGTAAACCCGACACGCACATATATTTTTTGACGCTAACAATTTGTATGGATGGGCTATGAGTCAACCTTTACCCATGGGTGGTTTTGAGTGGGTCGATGATATGGAAGTGGATGATATCAATGTGAATGATGCGAATAAAGGGTACATACTAGAAGTTGACATGGAATATCCAAATTCGTTACATAAAGACCATAACAGTTATCCGCTAGCTCCCGAAAGATTAATGGTGAATAAAGATTGGATGTTGGAATATCAACACTCCTTGATGGCTTATACAAGGTTACCTAACGTAGAAAAACTCGTACCAAATTTGATGGATAAGACAAAATATATAGTTCACTACAGAATTCTCCAGTTATATCTATCATTAGGTATGAAACTAAAGAAAATACACAGAGTTCTAAAGTTTTATCAAAGCCCTTGGATGGAGCCCTATATAAGGCTGAACACAGATTTAAGAAAGATAGCTACCAGCGATTTTGAAAAGAATCTATATAAGCTCATGAATAACTCAGTATTTGGTAAAACTATGGCGAATCTAAGGAAGCGTGTTGATGTTAAATTAGTCAGATCTAATGAGGAAGTAAGACTCAGGACACGACTTAGTCGCGTTGCATATGCAGAAGAGTAATATAAAATTCGACTTGTCAAAACACTTAATGTATGACTTTTATTACAACGAACTTAAGAAGCAATACGGCCATAGATGCGAGGTGTTATATACCGACACAGATTCTTTGTTGATGGAAATACAAACCGAGGATGTGTATAAAGATATGGCAGAAAAAATAGATATGTACGACACGAGCGATTACCCTAAAGATAATCCATTGCACAGCGTAGTAAATAAAAAGATGTTAGGTAAGATGAAGTATGAATGTGCTGGGACCCCTATAGCGGAGTATGTCTGATTAAGACCTAAGATGTATTCTATAAAGAAGTCTGATAATGGAGAGATAAGAAAAGCTAAGTTTGTTAAGAAGTATGTGGTAAAAAAGCATATCAAACACGAACAGTATAAAGAAGAATTATTCAACGGTAGAACATTCAAACATGAGATGAACTCTTTAAGAAGTTACAATCATAGGATATATGGATTAAGAATGAACAAGACATCGTTATCCCCCTTAGATACAAAGAGAAGGATTGATAAGGATGGTGTAACTACCTACGCTTATGGTTACTTAGGGCGGTAATACTGTACTGTTGGGAACTATGAGCAACTCTTCTCTACAAATGCCCTGCCCGGTCTATCTTTAAGATAATAAAGAAAAGGCTCTCCTTCTTTCATAACCAATCGACTAATGTTATATGTCTTAAGGGACCAAATTGGATCGGTTGCACGACGTAGGCCTCCTTCGAGTTCACCGGGCTGGTATAAATATCCTACGCTTACTCTATCTGGAAGTTTTTGTTCTTTGCCTCTCCTCAGAGCTGAAGATTCTGAAGTCACGGATTTCACTTTAATCGAATCGGATTGTTTCTTCTGGATTAATCTCGTTACTTCATTATTCAGCGTTTATACAACAGCTGATAATCATGTCACCCATTCGGTTGATCTTAATCATTCGTATTTCATTTCGATCCCATACTGATAGCCAAACAAACGTTCCGCTAATGTCCTGTTAAATCTTTTGACAATAGCTTGACCTCGTTTGGCCTCTTTTTCACCACGCCTGATTTCGACATCGTGCTTTGTTAACAGTTAAGTTACCGATCCCATAAATTCACGACCAGGATCTACTTGAAATAGCTTAGGCTATTTTATTTGTCCGCGTTTATTTATGCGTCTCAGTGAATCTTTCGAGGTTAATGGCTCAGCCTCTTTGTATCGACTAGCCACATCCACTACAGTTAAAGTGTAATTATACGTTTTACGTCTTATGTTATCGTGGGGAAGAAACAAGAGGTCAGCCTGATGAACTTCATTCGTTGTAAAAATATCAAACTTCTTCCTCGGTATATAACGCGGTGCCGGTAAATATATTTGCCACATCGCTTGTTTCTTTAACCAATCCTTGGCCACATCTTTAGATACCTTAGCCTTAGCTCCTATACCTTTCCAATATCCTCGTGGGCTATAGTAAATTTTATTCATTATTAATTAATATAGATGTTTCTTTTAATACAACTCATGACTATCGATGAATCGCATCATCATTTTTGCATAAACAATTCCCCCTGTAGTGGTGGTATAGGTATATAAATCTGGCTCCAGTGGAAGTGGTCCAGAACCCCTATTACCTATAAAAAATTATATTATAGAAGCATTGATTGACTCCAGGTGGTGGTGAGCTAGAGACAATCTAGCTGAATCTCATGACTATCGTTGAATCGCGTAATCATTTACACATAAAAAATTCCCTCTGTAGTGGTGGTATAGGTACATAAATCTGGCTCCAGTGGAAGTGGTCCAGAACCCCCATTACCTTTACTACTTATTTACATATCCAGAGAAGAAAGTTTTAGACTTAACAAAAAAGTTAAATTTCAAGCATACATTGTGCAGTGTTCACGGTCACCCTCTATTAATTCCACTGCAGCGATAATGTTACTAGATATTTGTATGTATGCGCCAAACAGCGCGTTAAAGGGGCACTGATCTAACGCAATTCCCCGGGACTGGTTGTTGCCTTTGTTTTTGTTTTTTCCCAGTGAGTACCCGGATGTAGAGCAGAAATCTAGACTAGCTTGCGACCTCTGTTGCGCCATTCGTAAGCGCATTAGTCACTTTTATGGATACCGGTAGTAATAAGGGCGTATGGTCACATTGATCAACAAAATGAAATACAGTTTTCCAGATAATAAGGAAATGTAGGTATCTTTGTGGGTAGCATCGGTAAGGGTGACGAAGTTTTGATAAGTCACTTGCTTGGTAATTTTGCGATTTTCGTTTACGCTATTTTGACTTGCAACACAAAGTAAATATTTCATCTGAGCATTGCTTTTTTTATAGTGTGTATATTTTTTTTACTGTCAAAATGTGTAACATATTTATTAAACGCCTAAATATTCAGTTATTTTACAAAGTGACTGAAAAACATTTCCATCTGTATTATTATGATAACTAATTCCAAACATTTTGATGTTCAATGTCATCACCAAGAGACTGAAAATGTTACGTTGAAAAGTTCATTTCTATGTTGTTTGGCTTCTAATCCTACACAATAATCTGTTGTGATGTTTGTAGGCCCTTTTGATCGTCTTAATCAATCTGGACAGATTTTTTAGTCAAAATGACTGAAACATTTACACATGTTATAAATTGCCTGAGAGAATTACATTTTACAAATTGACGGTAATCTATACACGCTTACGAAGGAAATGACCTGTGAAAACAACGTCTATCGCGCATTGAAGAATTTCCCAACCAAGACGTAGAGAAACAAGAACGAATCGGTTCAAATGAAGGAAAACCAAATGCAAATACCATAATTACAACTTACCAAATTTATGTGTATAAATAGGCAGCTTCCTTGTTCGAGGAATGTATCCGTGAATAGCCACACAAAGGAATAATATCCCACTCATCTGCAGCTATACAAAATAACTTATTCGATGTCACGTGTCTCTGTAACTATCAAATATTCTAAAAGATATATATCGTTTCGGGATATTATAACCAGTGTTCGTTTCTCAACTGATCACTTGGATTGTTTCAGGTGTTTCACATTGGTGTCAAGTCTCAAGGGTTGGCTGAGGAAGGCCACGTGACAACTATTTTCATTACGTCCACGGTTCCTAAAAAACCCATTGAGTTTGATAACAATGAGCAACCAATCAACGTATTATCAGTTAACCCTTTGAACAAAGTATGTTGTTTTTACATCGGCACTTCACGCCATGATATGAGTGTATTCCCTTTGTTTTAGTAACCTAGACATGTAAACACTCACTTTTGACATATCCACTGTGCAAGATAACAGTGATTAATCAATCAACGTATTTTCTGTTAATCCTTTGATGACTAGGAACGATCCGTTGATTTATCAAAAAAAGTAAATCAACTGATCATTCATCTCTTGCTGGTCTGCCACGTGCATATTACATAACGCACATTTCACCTCACTTCAAACCTGGATTTAGATTGAATAATTACCCCAGACACAATAAATGCCAAATGAGAACCTTTGTCAGGTAATCTAAGTGGTGCTACCACTAATTGTACCTGTAATAAATTCATTAACTGAGCATCAAGTGAATGACGACAAATACACAAGTGTAGGGTTATACGAGAAAAATGGATGACAACAAGGGAGTAGTAATCGTATTATCGACGCAATCCGAAATCCGAAAATGCTTTCAATGCATGGATACTTTTTTTTAGTATTAAACTATAACCATCTGGGGTATTTCCAAATGACGACTTCCGATGAGCTCCGCCGTTCTTTTTGTCTGTTTGTTTAGGCTGAAGAAATTAATTAACATGCGCCCTTTGTCGAATCTTTATAGATCACATTTAACCAATCAGTGTTTATTCAAAAATGTGTAAAACAAATATTGCCTCCAGCCTCCAAGTTTATTTAGCTGTCCTTGCAGACGGTAGCCCAGTCTCTGGTCATGCTCAGTTGCTTTGCGTATCATCCGGGTACTCACGGGGGAAAAATCAATAACAAAGGCAACAACCAATCCGGGGAATGGCGTTAGATCAGTGCCCCTTTAATTTCAGCAACTGACGCCTTGCCGTGCTTTCTAACAGGTTTGGACGAGCGTGGACTCCAGGGACATTTTCATTCGAGGCACAAGTTTCTGTAAGGTAAATATACATCTTCAGCATTGTTTCAGTCCCAGAGTATAATCAGTAGCACAGAACAAGGCGTATTCCATGAGAATAATGTGACGTCTTGCTGATAATCTTGTCCACTGCCATTCGTGACCAACTCGTGTTATTCCGTGACAAGCCGAAAAGCGACTCGTTCCCCTCTCATGGCTATTTAGCGCAAACGGGCCTACCTAAAATAATTCACAACTCGTTGAGTAATGCAATTTAAAGCACATCGCGACATGCGGAATTATACAGTATGATTGACCACATTAATTTAACTGTGTCTTGGGTATATTTTTAGATGCAAGACATAAGTTAAATCAAAAACTGTTTAATAATAATTATAGCTACATACCGAGAGTTCATACCGAAAAGTCAGTGTCTTGACTGTGTCTTTACTTTGATGAGAAGGTTTCTCACCGACCTTAGCGTGCAGGGGTGTGATGTCCTGGGCAGGAATTCGAAATGACAGTGTTTTGACTACTCTTCTTTCATTAATTAACGTGTTTGGCATACCTAATTAACCTTTACTAATTCATGTTAAACCAACACAGGATGTTTTCTGCAAGTGGATATTCGCGAATGTCATAGGACTGACACGACACGTGTTAATAACTGTCAAAGCGCTTCTAAAAATACAACACATACTTTACATCTATAGACTAATTATAATATCATATCTACCTATATAACACTTTAGTGACTCATATTGCAGTAGCAAACACGCCGCTCAAAAGTGAAGCCCTTTTTCCTCTACATTCTCAACATAGTCTCTATCAGAAGTGTTTGTCTTGTGTTGGGTCCGACTTGGCCCGGGCGGTCAATATCAACTTTAAACACACAGATGTATCTTCAAATGTGTTTACATCTATAGATTAGTGTTATATCTACCTACAAACCACTTTATAATGTGACTGTACATCGTATTTAAAGAAAACAAGGGGCTCGAAGTGAAGCATTTCTACTGCATTTTCTTAAGAAAATCTCTGTTAGAAGTGTTCGGTCCGACTTGGCCCGGGCTGTCTAAATCAACTTAAACCTCACAGATGTATCATCAAATGGATTCACATCTATAGATTAGTATTATATCCACCTAAAGACTACTTTATAGTGTCTCAGATCGCTGTACTTAAAGAAAACAAGGGGCTCAAAGTGAAGCCCTTTTCCCTCTACATTCTCAACATAGTCTCTATCAGAAGTGTTTTGCTTGTGTTGGGTCCGACTAGGCCCGGGCGGTCAAAATCAACTTTAAACACACAGACGTATCTTCAAATGTGTTTACATCTATGGATTAGTGCTATATCTACCTACATACCACTTTATAATGTCACGGTACATCGTATTTAAAGAAAACAAGGGGCTCAAAGTGAAGCCCTTTTCCCTCTACATTCTCAACATAATCTCTATCAGAAGTGTTTGTCTTGTGTTGGGTCCGACTAGGCCCGGGCGGTCAAAATCAACTTTAAACACACAGACGTATCTTCAAATGTGTTTACATCTATGGATTAGTGCTATATCTACCTACATACCACTTTATAATGTCACGGTACATCGTATTTAAAGAAAACAAGGGGCTCAAAGTGAAGCCCTTTTCCCTCTACATTCTCAAAATCAACTTTAAACACACAGACGTATCTTCAAATGTGTTTACATCTATAGATTAGTGCTATATCTTCCTATATACTACTTTATAACGTCAAGGTACATCGTATTTAAAGAAAACAAGGGGCTCAAAGTAAAGAATTTTTACTGTATTTTCTTAGAGTTAGAGCCTTGCTAAGATTGAGGGTGGTTTGTAATGTGGTTCGATGTGTTAGGTAGTGTGTGCAGTGTTCTGGGGTTTCTAGTTGTTTGCAGTGTGGGCAGTTACCTGTAGTGTTTTTTTTTTAATTTAAATTTTAATGTTGCTGATTAAGTGCAAAGATATAAACTCTAACTGACTGCTCAGTAACATTCATGTAATATTAGTAATATTCAAATAAGTGTACTTGTTCTAGGTGTGTGTGACGTGGATACATATGTATATAAGCGTATAGAAGAAACGGCAACAAACTTGTAACTATGTATACAATAATAAATAAGCCATGTCCTTCATATGTAACTGATCTTATACCACCAGCTGTGTCACAGAAGGTCAGTTATAATCTCAGAAACGCCATGATTTTGTAGTTCCATTTTCACGGGCATCTACGTTTAAAAGGTCTTATATTATAGATACATTAGGCCAATGGAATAATCTATCATCAGGAATCAGGGATAGTCCGTCAATATCTTATTTTAAAGCTGTCGCATCTGAGCAGCCTACATCACCACCTATGCACTATAATTGCGGTGAGAGATCTACAAACATATTGCACACTAGATTGAGCCACAATTGTAGCACACTAAATTCCAACCTGTTTCGTGTTAATTATCTGATACTATTTCCTGTAAATGCGGAGCTCCTTGTGAAAATTCATTCCATTTCTTCTTCCAATGTACCTTATATGATGATATTAGGGAGACATTACTGACAACTATCGATAATCTTGGAGGACAAAAAACTCGTATACAAATTTGTATTCTTTTTGTGATCCAAGCTTAGATGTTTTCCTGAATACAAAAATATTCTTGTCTGTACACAAATTTATAGAAACGACTAACAGATTCAGTAGCTAGCATATTATTGTTTCCAAACTGTTAATCATTAATATTGTTAAATCTATATACAACACTAACATGTATAATATTAGCATATGTATGAGATGCACATTGTCTTCACTTTCCAGCACATTGTACATATCCTTCATATGAGCACTGAATATAAATTTATATTGCGCACTATGTTTCCACAATGTGATGCTTCAACTGTAAATTGTTAATTTTCATTAGGCAATATTATGTATAACTGTATATAGGGAGAAGGTGATAATAAGTGCTGCACTTGTGCCCAATCCCTTGGTCTTTTGGGGCAATACAATATGTTTAATAATAATGATAATAATAATAATAATAATAAGCAACCAATGTATTATGATCAGGGTCCATTGGTATCCCTTCAGCAAGTGCGAATCAGGTCCTAACACATCTGTTTTGTCATGTATCACGCGCTATACAGTCGAACCTCGCTTATCCGGACAATTTTCTAAGATGTTGTGTGGATAAACGAGTTTCTGGATATCTAAATGCCTTGTTAACTGACCAGAAGTCCTTCCCCTACCTCAATTCTACCGAGGCATATGTGAAATGAATGGCAAAAATATGAAGGATCTACCAATTACTAATAAAATACATTGTGCTGTACAGACTAACACAGCATGTTATTGAAACGGCTGAAGAAATGCATATGTAGCCTAGTTTTGTGTACAGATGTTACGGCGAGGTTGGGGCAACCTGACACACATGAGCACACATGATCATTAATAGTTGAGAGCCAAGGTTGAAGTCATTCATGTGTGGAAAATGTTGTCGAGGCATTTGTAAACGGCTAAAGAAATGCAGTGTAGCCTAGTTTAGACTATGCACTTGCTTTGTGTACAGATGTGACGGCGAGGTTGGGGCAACCTGACACACAGGAGCATTAATAGCCATGTTTACCTGTATTAGTAGTTCACTGCCAAAAATGCTGTCGAGGCATCTGTACATGTTCTTTGTCGAATTGCATTATTAAAGTACATCAAGGTGAGACATCATATACATTCATATATATTAGTTGAGCACGAAACCTTAAAGTATAGCCAGGACATTTCCTCGAAATTATGGGAGGCCATGTAGCTTCAATATCTTAATAAATTATATCACTGAACATAGGTCAAGGTGTATTCAGTAAACAAAGATCTGAAGGGCTGTAGTTCCTTCATCGAACACACTATGCGTTCATCATAGTTTGTGACGGATAACCGATACGAACGAACTAGCACTTGTTTGGCAGGTAGTTTTTGTTAAAAATTGTTATCTTGTTCTCCCTCTACCCTCTACTTCCTTAATCTCAATTTAAATCCTAAATAGACTTTCGGGCCCAACACTGTGGCAATTTTAGACCCTCTGTTTCTGTATTTACTTGAGACTCATTTCCCCTAAGGTTTACACATCTCATAAGACTAAGTCATCAATGATGTCAAAGCTGTCTGACATGTTTCTTATGAACAGTTCATGAAGCTAAACAATGTCCAAGTGACTTAAGCACAAAAATACGCGAACACTTCTGACATAGAATTTCTTAAGAAAATACAGTAAAAATACTTCACTTTGAGCCCCTTGTTTTCTTTAAATACGATGTACCGTGACACTATAAAGTGGTATTTAGGTAGATATAACACTAATCTATAGATGTAAATACATTGAAGATACGTCTGTGTGTTTAAAGTTGATTTTGACCGCCCGGGCCAAGTCGGATCCAACACAAGACAAACACTTCTGATAGAGACTATGTTGAGAATGTAGAGGGAAAAGGGCTTCACTTTGAGCACCTTGTTTTCGTTAATTACAGCGATCTGAGACACTATAAAGTGGTTTATAGGTGGATATAATATTAATCTAAAGATGTGAATCCATTTGATGATACATCTGTGAAGTTTAAGTTGATTTAGACAGCCCGGGCCAAGTCGGACCGAACACTTCTGACAGAGATTTTCTTCAGAAAATACAGTAAAAATGCTTCACTTTGAGCCCCTTGTTTTCTTTAAGTACAGCGATCTGAGACACTATAAAGTGGTATTTAGGTAGATAGTATACTAGTTTATAGATGTGAATCCATTTGATGATACATATGTAAGTTTAAAGTTGATTTTGACAGCCCGGGCCAAGTCGGACCGAACACCTGTGTGACTGTTGAGAGTTTAGGGAGAAGAGGTCTACTTTAACCAACGTGTCTGCTTGAAAAACGACCATCAGTGACATTTTAAAGTGGTATTTACTGATATATAGAACGTTCCTATAAATATAAACATTATGCGCACAGATGGAATGTTGTATCACGATAGCTAGAAGTATTTGATACGTTTCAAATCTTATTTCGTTTAACGATTGCTTTTTTACATGTTACCAAGATCAGCGACGCTTACACACTGCTCCACTTTCTGGTTTTCAAGCGATTTACTCCGAATTACTTATTTATGGTGCACTGTTTTGTTTGGTGATTGTTCATTAATGTCATGTGTGTATGTTGCATCAATTATATGTAGGTATGATCGTCGATAATGAAGTAATTAGCCAGTAACACTTTGGCCCGTCTTGGCCCGGCCCGGCCGGACTTTTAGGCAATGCCTCGTAATTGCGCACATAACTTTCATCGATAGGGGGACGAGTCTTCTTTCAGGTTACGGAAAGGAGTGAGTGGTGACGAATGGTCCACAGCAGGGTAGTGACAATGGGGCAGTTTGGGGCATCTTGCAAAGAACGACAATTCTACAAACAACTTTTTCCTGCCCCCCCCCCCCCCTGGGTGAGTGAGTGAGTTGGGTTTAACGTGGGAGGAAAGCCGGAAGTAACGCAGGTCGTTTACAACGAGAACGGGTATGGTGCTGACAAACCTAGAAACATAATCGGGGCGAACCGGAATTCGAACCCACAATCATAGGTTTCTGGCGTGCCCAAGAAACTCTGCACAGCGAATCGCGGCGCATCAGACGACTAGGCCACCCGTGCTCCCTGTTTATTTGAAATATTTGGAGGACTAATATTCCATCGGCCTCCTTGTGCAATAGAAATGACTTTTTACACGCGAATGGAAACCTGTGATATTCAAAGGATCGCCTCGCTTATATGACCAAAGAGGATGTAGTTATGTAATAATATAAATAAGTCACTCGAAACTGGGGTCCCAAGGCTCGAAACTGTAAATGCTAAGTTCACCCCGGAAATATAATTCCTCGCCCGTTCATTAATATTAAGGGGGCACGGGTGGCCCTGGTGTCTGAGGCGCCGTGATTCGCTGTGCAGAGTTGCGTCCCCTGGGCACGCCAGAAACCTATGATTGTGGGTTCGAATCCCGGTTTGCCCCGATTATGTTTTTAGGTTTGTCAGCACCATACCCGTTCTCGTTGTAAACGACCTGCGTTACTTCCGGCTTTCCTCCCACGTTAAACCCAACTCACTCACTCACTCATTAATATTAACTCTATATCTGCAAATAGGTGTGGTGTATGATCCTAATACATTGACAACTAGTCTTCTCACATACGTCCAAGGCAATACAGCTGCGTGCATGTTATTAAACATATTTTAATTTCCAAAAAGACAAAGTGATTGGGCACATGTGCACCACTTATTACCGCCTTCTCCCTAATTACAGTTAAACATAATATTGCAAAATGGAAATGAACATTTTACAATTGAAGCTTGACATTATGAGTGAGTGAGTGAGTGAGTGAGTGAGTGAGTTGGGTTTAACGCCGCTTTTAACAGTATTCCAGTCATATCACGGCGTGTCAGCTTAATTGTGTGAGGAAAGCTTAAAGATCCACCTTCCCAAGGCCCCTTAGTCTGTCTTACAGACCCTGATACAAATATATATCAAATACAGCCCATGCAAGTCTATAATGTTTGGTAAGTCTAGATGACTGCAGTATCAGAATCAGTATCTGAAAATGAAGAGAGTCACCGGGCTCCTTTTTATTATATTTTTATTAAGATAACTGAACCACTGATTTTTTTCTATACGATATGTTCACCGTCAGGGACTAGATGTTAGTCTAAAGGCCCCTGTGCATAAGGACCAGCACTGAGCCTGTTTATGCAATGTCATTTTGTAACTTGAAACTCCACAATCTCTGCTCAGATCCGAGCATTTTCTGCCCACTGGAGCATATAGTAGACAGACATGACCTCGTAAAACCACCCCTCTGCATCAGGTGTTTGCTGAAGCGAGAGGGCCAGGAAATGTATGCTACTGCCCAGCGCCGAGCACGCGACACACTGTATCCGACCCGAGAAGATTCCCGGGTAGAATAGGTCTTCAGCAACCAATGCTTGCCATAAAAGGTGACTATGCTTGTCGTAAAAGGCGACTAACGGGATCGGGTGGTCAGGCTCGCTGACTTGGTTGATGCATGTCATTGATCCCAATTGCGTAGATCGATGCTCGTAATATTAATCACTGGATTGTCTGGTCCAGACTCGATTATTTACAGACCGCCATCATATAGCTGGAATTTTGCTGAGTGCGGCGTTAAACAACAAACCAACCAACCACACTGTATCCAGCATATGATATACTGTAACAGTATATTGCACTTTATATACTGCATTCTGCATGTGATAATTATTTGCGGAAAATGTACAACTTTCAAGAGTCAAAATTCAAGTTGCATTTAATCTTACACACCAGACCGCCGTCATATCACTGGAATATTACTGAGAACGACGTGAACACAAGTTTCCTTAAAAATGGAGCACTGCAGTCATAAACAACCATATTATACATATGTAGTACCAACTCACTCACTCTGTTTCGAATATTAAGCAGAATTAACCAGCTGTGAGGTGATATATTTGATGTTTACAAGCAGTCAAATAGGGATGATAAAGGACCCCTCGCGGATTAGGTTCTTGTTTACTTTAGAGCAGAGTTGGCCATGTTAGAGGATATAACCAAAAGCCAGCGGCTGTAACGGACAGGAGCTCCGACGGGGGTGGAATGGGATCGGGAATTATTATTGTGAGGTGTGAGCTGTGACATAGACCCAGGAGAATAATGGAATGATGGGGAAAGTCTGGATTGCCTCAGCTACAGTGAGATGGGTTTAGCGCCGCTTTTAACAGTATTCCAGTTATATCACAGCGTGTCAGCTTAATGTGGGAGGAAAGCCCGAAGTGATGCAGGTCTCAGACGTTTACCACTTCGGTGAAACCCAAGAGCACGGGTATGGTGCTGACAAACCTTGAAACATAATTGGGGCGAAGCGGGATTCGAACCCACAATCATAGGTTTCGCAGCGCCTTAGGCGACTGGGCCACCCGTGAAGTTGCGAATTGTTCTGTGCTCCTTTTGAATTTATTATTTATATTTGGTAGACGTGGATGGACCAACCAGGAAAGATATTGATTGAACATTAATATCACATGTTACCACTGGTCCACTTAAATTCATCACACAATAAAATAATAGTATTTGATGTTACTGAGTGCATGATCATGCACATGTTCATTGTAGTAATGCACCTATACCAATCAACTTGATTATACTTTATATTATAGTGCAGCGCGGCATCAACGATAACGATATGCTAGCCTCACTTGTGATCGATGTATTGACAATGGGCGACAATTCGACATTTGTGTTCGAGCTATAAATAGCTTCAGCAGGGGCAGTGTCAGTGGATCAAACAAAATGTCGTAGTTAAAGATGTGTATCTACAAAATGAAATTCAAAGGAGCCCAGAACAATGCTTACTTTCAGGGCTAGAAGTGAGGAAATCGTTCTAGACTTGATTTGGATTCATTCTAAACGATTCTCTATCAGTGTGCGAGCTCAGCCTGTGTTACCGCTTATAGATGAAAACCAAGCCTCGCTTTCGCACAGGCTATAAATAGATTCAACCCTAAAGACCCCATAGTGACGTCACAACCTCTGTCACAGGAAGTGAAAAATCCTGGGCTCTACGCCTACCTCATATAAACCTTTTATTACAAATCTTATATGAACATGTAATGTTTTCACATATTTCCCATTTCCACATTTGTCAATTTATTAAAATATAACCCACTCATGCACTGTAGAGGCTGTGAGAACATGTTTCCTGAAGTCACGTGACCTCAAAATATTCTCTTACAGGGTAGAAGTCATTCACAAAAATATGGGTTCCATCTATCTTAAAGGGAGGAGGGGCCAATTCCTATGTTTCCTGCAATCACTGATCACAAAGCTTACTATATCCAACTTCAAATAGGAGGAGCTACAACTGTAAACATGTTTTTAATTGGATAAAAGACAGTTCCCAGTTTTCCCCTCGAAGTGACTAAGTCCCACACAGAGCGGCCAGAAGCATAAATACATCTGGCACCTTACTGAGAGCATCACATTCTAGTGACAGATATATTACTTTAGGGCAGCTTCACACCGTTTGTTTAAATTTGTGTTGACTTATTTGTCATTGATTGTCTAATTTGTATGTCAGGGGTCTAAACTGATTGCTTACAGGTTGTGGTGTTTGACATTTGGTTCTTTCTGTCTTAAGCTGTCTGGACATAGTGTTATCACACTGAACAGACATTAGCGCTTAGATAAATCAGAACTTAAATCTCAATTATGTATTGGTTTGTTAGTTTTAATTAGGGAAAGTAACCCTTCACAGCACCGGAAGTAGTCAAGATTTTAGTTACGTGACCTCTATCAGTAAAATGATTGGCTCAAACCTATCGTCTGTTGTAGCAGTATACTACTGTCACTGTTGTAGTGGATTACTTTTGGATTATACCTTGGCTATTGCATTTTAATGCTGAGTTTAATGGCTAAATTGTGTGTTTCAACTGTCATGTTTCTTGGCACTCACTTGGAATACCAGTCTCTTACTAACTATTTATCATGATGCAACTTCCAAGTGACACCACTGGAGATTTGTCAAGAAAGGTATGGACATATTGGAATTCTGGCGCCTCTAAAACTAATGATATTTCAAGTAAAAATATCAAGAGTACATTTGTACCAATAAGGCTTGTGTTTGCAATAATATGATATGGAACTTTAAACGCTTGTAGAATTTTGCATCTTGTGAATGTATTTGCATTTATGCCATCATCCAAAAAGTCAGAAAGAATAGAAACAAAAGAAGAAATAATGGTATTCCTCCTGAGAAAAAATGTAAGACATCGTATCATTATGGTAGCCCATGTCGTCCCTGTCAGGTATGCATACAGCGTCCGCCCGGAGACGGAAGGTCCGGGGTTCGATCCCCAGCCGCGTCATGCCAAAAGACGTTAAAAGATGGTACTTGTTGTTACCCTGTCTGGCGCTCGACATTAAGGGGCTAAAACAAGGACTGGTCGGCTCGGAGTCAGTATACTGTGTCTGAGTGGTGTATTCATGTTAAACTGCGGCATGGTATCTCAGTGAGCTAGCACTATAAATCGATATCAGTCCGGACTAGTACAAGCAGCCACACACACACACACACACACGTGCATGCACGTCGCTATATAAGTGCAATAATCTTGGACGCGACGTTAAACCAAATTTCACCTCACCTCACCTCAGGTATGCATACAGTTGGGACAATTTTAAAAAAGATGATCCTCATCATGAAATGAATAAACCTTATTATCCAGGTGAAAAGCATTAATATCCAGTGAACATATTTCGTAACATGGAAAACTAATAAAAGTACTAAAAAGTTGTTTCAGTAGAAACCTCTATTGACAGAGACTATTGACCTTTTTCACACTTTCGCCATCTTGGATCGAAAACGAGGCTTGGAGAGCATTCGGTGCTTCCGTGTCAAGGAATCAGTATCGAAATGGCTTCCACAAATTTGAGCGCGAAGACTGAGTGGACCAAAAATTTAATCTGTGTTCCGGTCATAAGACCCGGTTTTCTTGAAACTTGGGTAAACCAAATTGCAAAAGTCCCCAGAAAAGAATTAAAAAGAGCCTATGGCAATTTTTGCGAGGGATACATATTCGATGTTGAAGGTAGGGGCTTGGTTGTGTCGGCAACCCGGAAGTGATTTTTCCGTTTAATATTATCTTATGAAAGTCCTCCAAAAACACACATCTTGCGGTTTTTATAATACATGTGACACCTAGTATTGTTGATTGGATAATCATTACATCACATTGTTTAGTAAACAATAAACAACACTTTAATTTGGCTGTGAAGTTGTTTCGATTTGTTTTCTTATTGATATGAGTCCAAATAAGAACAGCTTTTGAAATGAATAATCGGATTTTTTTCATTGTTTACATTCCACCTGAAGTATAAATATTTTCCGAAACAAAAAAACGTGGTGAATAGCTTCCTACTGTAGTAGCAATGAAAAATCATTAAAAAATATTGGGTGTTGTGAAACATGAAATGAGTAATATAACAGTATGTGTAAAACTGAAATTTAAAGATAAAAAATATATATTGCTGCGTTGATCACTGTATGATTTGTATGACTTCTCATATGTCACATAGGCTGAAGCAGATACCATATTTTATGGTCTCTGGCTGAAATAATACTTTCTTCTGTTATGTGCATTCACCTATCAAAACATAAATTTATACTCACATTTGTTGTAACCTCAAAGAAAACGTGTGGTACTTGTGAAAAAGTCCCTTCATCATCATAAGCCTAAGAACCAGCAGCAACTCACCTTAAGTAAAGATTCGTTTCACAGTTTTCCATCAATTTTGTTTTTCACTGTACATAGTGTACCATTCATGTTCAGTGTTAAACATTACCAGGGAGCTCATATAATGTTCTATTGCCCTCCACATTTGAGTAATATGTGTCCATATGATCTGCTGTGTGACCCATCAACATTCACATAAATCCAAAGAAGTATATGTGTAATAACTCACCATTTTATGGTAACATGAGTCAGACTAAAAGTAAACACATACAGGCAAATTAAATACAACTAAGAATGATATAAATTGTATACATGGGTTTATTTTACAGACCTGTTCTAAATCAATTATATACATTGATATTATCATGATTATAACAGGCAGGATATTCAATTACTTTTATGATTATAGTATCTCCTCAGCCTGATGGAGCAGTTTGCAGAGCTCGAAGCTTCAAGTCAATAAAAAAGAATGAAACTCCTTATCACATGAAGGTGAATAAAACCGAAGGGAAATTGTGTTTTTGTACTCAATAAATTGTTTCATATTTTCTCGTTAAGATACATTTATAACAATTGTGGCTGTGAAAATAAAGTACTTTTTGATGGAAAGATAATTAAAATTCTCATTTATTGAAAACCCACACCTTGAAGAACAATCAATTTAGTGAAGAAACCTTTAGTATGCTCAGGGCTAAGAAAAGATAACTGGGTTCCCTGCATAATTATTTTCAAGTCATGGTTATAATTGGACAAGGCCAATTAATCCTCATAAGAAAAAAGTGCTATTACACTGAGCAGATATTACCACATAAAACAATAATAACAATAGAGTACCAATGATATTTTTCAGATCTGGATCAATACAACCGATTCAACTCTCAATGAGCCGACTTCATGTAATTGTGAATCTGGCCAGGGCAAATCTAATCACGTGATTGGTTTACTGTATTTGTTACAACACTATGAATCCCTTGACTTAAAAACAGTGCCACCTGCATTGTCAAAAACATCGCTGCCACAGACATGGCATGTTCCACAAAGAAGTAAAGTCCTTTTTTGTCAAAAAGGTAGACCAAATCACTGTTAAAAAAATAAAAACACCTGCCAGTGGATCTGTTACATCTAAGTCATCAACAGATACTACCTCTTCTACTGCCCCTACTTCATCTGCTGCCTCTACTACATCTGCTGCCTCAACTACATCTGCTGCCTCTACTAACACTTCCTCTGCTTCTCCTACACTTACTCACTCATCATCTTCCAATGCGAAACCTGTCCCTTTAAAAAAGAGACGCCTTGATGGTTTGAGGTCTATTCTATACAATCCCTTGCCCAAAGACATCAACCATAATGAATTTTCTTCCACTCTAAAAAACATTTGTGGACAAAATCCTAAGGCTAATCAGTTCTCATCAATCATTCCGAATATGAATGATATAGATCTTGTACCATCTGCGTTTGGTCAAGTTCCCAAAGGTTCAACCTTTTCACTTCAACAGCCTCCTATATCAAACATAAACAAAAGTCATATCATAAACCATTCACACCCCTTTCCCCCACCTTTTGTAACGCCTGATATTAAAAGCAAACTGAATGTCCCACTTACATCAAACCAACAAACATTTCTCGATGGACTGTCAGTTTCATCAAGACAGAGTGCTTTATACGAGAAGGAAACACAAGATCAATGTGAGCAAAAGAAGTGGTTTAAACTTAAGGCACATCGCCTATCTTCAAGTAACTTTAAATTTGTGCATACCAGACAAGATAATTTTGAACATTTGTGTGACTCTACTGAAATCCAAAAGACAAACTGAGGCTATGAAGTATGGCATGGAGAATGAGGACTCTGCTGGAGAGGCATATTCAAGGCTGCAGATGCTTAATGTCCATGCTTGTGGAATTGTCATTAACCATACATGTCCATATCTAGCCACTTCACCAGACAGGCGGGTATATGACCCATCTGAGAGTGACCCTTGGGGTTTGCTAGAAATCAAATGTTCCACTGCACAATCCATATCAAATATCAACTACCTTAAGTTAACATCTCAAGGTACATACAAGCTCAAAGAAACATTCCAGCATTATCATCAAGTAATGGGTCAAATGTTACTCACTGGGGCCAGGTGGGTCGATTTCTTTGTTTGGTGCAAAGATGATTACCACTTGGAGAGAATATATTTCAATGAAGAATTTTGCAATGAAATGAAAACCAGGTTGGATCTGTTTTACTTCAACTATTTCATAAATAACATCCTTGGTAAAATCTAAACAATATTATCAGTAAGAGGCAAGTTGACTGATGTAATGAATGGAAAGTAATTTGCCAAGTAGCTTGTACATTTGGAAACCAGACAGACTCTACTGACATATCAACCCGTAAATGTCTATTTTTATGGGTAATGAAGTTTTACATTAGTAATCGGGTTATGATGTGATTCATATATCAGCCAAGTGACATTGTAATTTATGTGTTTCATGAAGGGTGAATTTCTTCACTTCTCTGACATGAGACATTGACAATTAATGTGTTAGACATGTAACCATGGTAAGATATGTACACACATATTCATGAATGATCAAATTTTTATGGTATTGAAATTCTTCAGTTTTGAAAACTTTAGTTGCACTGTTTCAGCATGAATGTATTAATAATACAAGGAAATAAAGATGTTTCCACTCTCCCATTACCATGCCATTCAACTATGACACAAGAACTTGCAAAACTGATTGCATAATATACCATATTGAAGTAATGTACCAGTAAACAATTATCACATTTCTGTTTAATGAGTAATTATCAAGATGACACACCATGATGACATGGTTCAAGTAATGGTCCAAAGTCACCAGACTCTCGGTACAGAGGCATTAGCCATGTTATGTTTCATAAGTTTTCTCTTTGCATCACTTAAAAAAGAGAACCCTGAAATTTGATAATAGACAGCAAACAGTCCAAATTTGATTTACAGATCCTACAATGTTTAATGGAATTATGCCATCAAAAATAAGGTATTCCTTCACTCTTCTGATAGCTCTCTCCACATGTATACGTAGTCTGGATATTTCCTGTGATTTCTACATCCTTTCTAGAAGACCGATAATCATTTGATTTTGAGAGGAAGGGGGGATAATCAAGTGAGCACCAGTAGACTGAAGAAGATCATCAATCAAAAACCCTTTGTCAGCCATAACTTCATCGCCTACCTCTAACAATGACAAGAGACCACTCTGTTTGGTTATTTCCTTATCAGAAATACATCCTTCATAAAGTGAACTGATAAAAGTAATTGGCCCATGGGGAGCAATACCAATCAATGCTTTCATAGTGGTGTGGGTTTTATAATGCGAAAACATTTCTGAATTTACAACCCTAGAGGTTGGCTTTTGTCATTTCAATTCAGCACAGTCAACAATAACCCGTGTTGCAGGATAAGAACATTTAAATTCTGTTGGCATTCTTTCATTTATCATTTCTCTAGAGGGCCAAATGCATACACATCAAAGCAAAAAATACAGATAATTGGCCCATGTAATAGTTATTCTACAAATAGTTGAAACACTGACATTAAACAGATGTGCCAAGTGTGTTTCAGGGTAACCTTGTATTACTCTAATGAGAAACACAAATAACTGGTCAAACAATGACAAAGAACATGGAAATCCACAGTGTAGTTTGTCAACATCAGTGCCTCTCTGAAACTGTGTCCAGGTTTGCATCTTTGAAGCAGTAGGATAGAGCCACTGAAAAAAATGATCTAGCTCATTGAAATCAGCAAAACATGTATAAAAATTGATGTCCACAGGACTGGTAGCGAAACGCCTTATAGAAATTAATTTTGCAGACTGAACATTTACACAATTTTGTAAGCGTTTTATCTCTGCATGTGCAGAAGCTAATTTTTCTTCAGTTGTGGCGTGTTGTTTCTCATGGTAATCATGATCTGCTGTTGGGTGGGGAGTAGATGTTTGGGTCGGGTCATTGGCCGTAGTCGAAGCCAGATCTGCAGTGTCAGCTGGTGTAGGCATTGTTGGTACACAGTCCATGCTATCCAACCTGAAAAGTGTAAGTCACGGAACATTTCATATTCCCTCGTAAATAAAGCATATCCTAGAATAGTAATTTTGGTACCATAAAATATATTATCAGGGATGTGTGCAGGTTTTCCCTCAAAAAGAGGAAAACTTTTGGGGGTTCACATAAATATTTTATACTTTTGATTGCATTTTAAGCAATTGGGTGCATTTTGGACAACACTCACACAAAGAAATGTAATAAGTCAATGACAATAGTCAAGTCAAATAAACAAAGATGGCGGATGCAGTAAAATTTCGAAGTTAAATCAGTTTTATAAAATCGGACATAGCTTCCGCGCACCTGGCTACCCGCCAGGTCTGGGAGCAATACTGCCATTATTATAATAATAATATATTTATACATTATTATAATTATAATACATTTACAGTGTCACACACTGTACAGTACATGCACTGGAATAGAAATGAATGATTAAATAAAATATTAATGTCATGACAAATTATGATTACAACTATTTTAGTGAACTGTATATTATATGTAATAATTGATATGATAATAAGAGATAGTCAAATCAATACCTTCTGTCCTGGAACTTGTTGGTTGGTCTACTCTTTGTGGCACTTTTCCATCTAAAAATACATGGAACAGCTCCTGGAACAAGCCTCTTTTTGTGCCCTCCCAGACCTCTTTTAATTTCACATTGCTTGAAGTGGTTAGAGCATACAAAAGTAATATTGCGACCAATCTGGAACAAAAATAAATTAACATCAATAAAATATTTAACAATGTTATTAAGTTTCTATTATTCAAAATAGTGAAGCTGTATAAAAACATATATGTAGATAACCATTGTTACAAAATCTATGGCCATAAAATGTTAAAAGTAGCATACATAAGGTAGACGTTACCTGTATATGACCTTAATGTATGAACATTTTCAGTACAAGGATTGCTGAAAATAAACCTGACTTGCAGGATAGCAAAACGACCATAACCATAACATTTCATTACCCTGTAGTATCCTTTAATCAAAATAATATTTACATTTTTTTTCAGGCAGCCATAGAGACAGACATGCTTAGTCAATATAGATCTATAGGCCTAGGGCCCAAACCACAAATATTTATTACATAACTATTTCTCAAGTATAAGGTCGACTATTGTGTCAGTGTTACTTACTGGCATTGCATTCAAGTAAATATTTCCCCAGATTATCAACATTTAAATAAATAATACA
Organism: Haliotis cracherodii; assembly: GCF_022045235.1. NCBI lineage: Eukaryota > Metazoa > Mollusca > Gastropoda > Lepetellida > Haliotidae > Haliotis > Haliotis cracherodii. The sequence continues at coordinate 22,829,782 of NW_027266269.1, forward strand.
TTTTTTACATAACATTAGGTTTGCTGTCTGTTTATGTCAACCCATTCACTCATCGTGTGGTGAAGTTGTCAAGAGCTCATCGGTGAAGAATGGCTCGAAATATTGAAGTAGATTTTGAAATTACATGTAAACAATTATTATTATTATTATTATTATTATTATTATTATTATTATTATTATTACCTAGAACACGATGTTCTTGTCATTTTTTAGTGAAATATAATTTTGTGGTATCATTGTATGCAACAAATTAGTCGGACTTCTTGTGAACTGACGATAAACATTTTTCGTGATTCGACACATGTACCACTACTGACAGGCTGCTCACCTGGAAGGATTTGGTCACATCTCGACGTTTGGCTGCGATCCATTTCCTCCTGAGATGCTTGTCTTTAGGAAAATTGAAAAAAGACAATTCCGAAGAAACTGCTTTTCTCCGATCGCTCGTACAGATTGCGACAGAACAGTGAGCCATTACTTGCTGTGTGTTGACACTACCTGCAGAAGCAGCGATGCTCTCCAAGCCTTGCTTTCAAACCGGAAGTACCGAAGTGTGAAAAAGGTCAATAGAGTGAATATGTCATCTGCTAGCAAATTTTATTTACTGTTTGTAGGTCGCACTTGAGAACGAGGCTTGGTTTTTACGGGAAAAGATATCCATTACCAAATTGAGGCTAAGCTCGCACACTGTATGGTCTGGGAGACATACTAGCTATGGCGTCAGTATCTCACGGAGAACTGACATGGAGGGTCAGCCTGGGTCAGTGTAATCGTATATGTTGTGGAGTCTGAATAGAACAAAGGCGCGCGAACAAGGACACCATGCTCTACCTCCTCACACAAGTCTGCCATAGCAGATATTTATCATTGTCATTTAAAACCTCTGATTGAACAATTGTATACACTGTATTCTTTCGTCTTGGTGGAAGCTTTCTTTTTTATTCTTCTTTTTATACAATACTACTACTAAACGCATATCTGATAAACAGGACTAAATTACAAATATTCCTTTCTTAAACACTACTTCTTACAGGCATTCTAATCATAATATCATACTATACTTTAGTTGCTTTTGTTGACTGATAAACAGCCCCGAATGGTTTATTCTCTCTGCAGTGGTTTATTGTACGGTAAATAACGACAACGAGTTTTTAACATTACGTACAGCCTCTTTAAGGGTGTTTGTGAAAAGATTGTCAAATCGCTCTCACTTCATATGCGATCTTTCAAGCATTGCATTTATCTACGTCGCTCAGCTACATTATTAGGGAAACAACTCACAAGATACTTCCCTCTCAAAAATAACGTTGTCACATTTACCACGTCATCAAGTTGCGAGCGCATGTTCGAATCTCCAGAAATGACGTCATGATAGAACAATGTTTATATATATAACGTCATTTCGGTTTCTTTTATAGATATTCGCCTGGTGGCTACACGGAGACGTCTTGTTGAGAGGAGAAAATGAAAGTCTCACCTATGGGATTCCTGTTTGGGGTTGGATGTGGAATGTTTATTCTTTTTATTTATAACACGCTGGTGAGTAGCTGTACTATCTTTTTCCTAACACAAATGACGTCATCGGGTATTGTGACGTGATTGTAAACTTTGAGGTTCAAGGTCCCGTTCCACAAGGCGATCGTACGGTAGCGCGACGACAGTCGTTGATCTAAGTTAGAGTATATGAGATGCGATAACCTTAACGCTACGATTATTTTGTGGAACGGACGCCTAAATTCTAAAGGTGGACCGTTGAATAGTATTAAATTCATACGTTTCAACTTTTGACGTATTTGAAGTATTACTGCTTTAAAATGATTTAGATATTATTCCCCATACTTTCACATGGTTAATCTGCTTCAAAACAAGATATTCGAACCCACGACCATGGATTTTTGACAGGCCTAAGGTATGGAACTCTGTACAGCAAATTGCGGCCCCATCGACGACCCTGTGTCCCCCTTATATTAATAAGATGAAAACATAACTATGAATTCACGCGTACGACGCAACCGCAGTTTCACTGCCATCACGGGGGCACCGTTAGCCCAGTCGTCTAAGGCGCCGCGATTCGCTGTGCAGAGTTGCGTCCCTTGGGCACGCTAGAAACGTATGATTGTGGGTTGGAATCCCGGTTCGCCGCAATTATGTTTCTAGGTTTGTCAGCACCATACCTGTGCTCGTGGGTTTCACCGAGGTGGTAAACGTCCTAGACCTGCATCACTTCGGGTTTTCCTCCCATATTAAGCTGACACGCCGTGATATAACTGGAATACTGTTAAAAGCGGCGTTAAACCAAACTCACTCACTCACTGCCTTCACTGGAGGCTATAGTTATTGGAGTCTTTATGTAGGTTAAACTCTGCAGGTAAGGTGATATCTGAATCGTAAATACTATTCATGAATATTTTCTTTGCAAGTTTCGGTGACACGACATTTTTTGGGTCGTCTTTTTATGTAGCTTTGTAGCTGCCTTTTCAGACAGGCTAACTTTGTGTCATTGAGCAACAGAACAGAGGGCTAAGAAAGGTTGGGTTTTATCATTATAACAAAAGCTATCAACACTGTAGGGACGTTGTAAGTTAATCCCCATTGTTGTAGGGATTATCACGGGCTACTGATTTTTAAACTAGAACAATAGCTGCTGGCAAAGTGAGAACACCCCGTATGGGTGTGTGTGTGTGTGTATGTTTATTCATTTCAACAAATCAGCAGTGCGCTGCTTCATCCAAAACAAGGATAAAAAGTTCATGATTACAACTCGCCATAATGACGATTCTGTAACTTCCTTGTTATCTTATTTAACATGTGCGTCCTCTATAAACACAAGAGTTCCAGCGTCCACGCTGTGTCCATATTACACTACTGATCAAAAGAAAGTTTACATTGACTTGGACTTCTTATAAAATGAAAACGAAAACGTATACATATAGAATACTAAACGAGCTCGCGTGTAATACCAATTTTATGAGACGAGTGAATAGTTGTGGTATCCCACGAGCGAAATCTGTTTTACACGTGAGCGAGTTTAGTATTTTATTTATTACTTGCCATTTATAACGTTTTTAGAATTATACTGTTGAGTGTGAATAGGCTGACACCTACACGACCCACGGCATAATCCAATTGTTTTCAACATAATAGTGAGTGAGTATGGTTTTACGCCGCTTTTAGCAATATTCCAGCAATATCACGGCGGGGGACACCAGAAATGGGCTTCACACATTGTACCCATGTCGGGAATCGAACCCGGGTCTTCTGCGTGACGAGCGTACGCTTTAACCACTAGGCAACCCGACCGCCCCTTCAACATAATAATGCTTCAAACACGTCAAAAATTGAAAATACCATCCAAGGATCTATCTTAAGAATTCAGGCGTCCGTTCCACAAAACTATCTCAGTGCGAAGGTTATCGCAGCTCACATATACTGAGTCAAATTGAAAACTTCACATTTTTAAATGTAATCCCATATATGATATACAACGGACAAATGTATCAGAGAAGGTAAGGGTTAATCATTAATGTCCAAAGAAGGATTTTAATTAACGGTGGTAACCATAATTTGTTCCAAGCACCTACGGTATTCGGTAATAACATCAACAGTTTAAATCATAAGTCCCAAGCACGAGAATATGATGGCACACAAGTTCAGTAGCGTGTATGGCCACCATGTGCGTTGACAACTGCCACACAACGCCTCCGCATGGACCTTATGATGCTTGTAAACATATGATTGGGAAGACGACACCATTGTTGCTGCAAAATGGTGTCAAGATCTTGCAAATTCTGTGGTTGGTTCTGGAGAGTGCGCATACTTCTGCCAAGAGCATCCCAGACGTGTTCAATGGGATTTGAGGTCGGGAGACCTTGACGGCCAGTCCATGACGTTGACTCCCTCATTCTGAAGGAAATTCCTTGTCAAAATTGCTGTGTGGGGTCTGGCATTGTCGTGTTGGAAGATCAAACCGGGTCCATGTGCTGCCATAAAAGGCAGAAGTTCTGGTGCCAGTACCTGGTCGCGATAACCAGCAGCGTTGAGGTTGCCACGGATGACAAGAAGCCTGGAACGTGCATTGCCACAGAAAGCACCCCACACCATGACACTTCCGCCTCGAAATTTGTCAACTTCCTGTACACAACACTGGGCGTAACGTTCATGACGGCGCCTCCACACCCTCGCCCTACCATCAGCAAATCGAAGATTAAATAGGGATTCATCACTGAAGACGACTTGATTCCAATTCCTCTGAGTCCATCGTAAGTGTCCCTGTGCCCACAATTGACGTTGACGTCTGTGTAATTGAGTCAGAATCGGCCCGCAGTATGGCCGTCGTGCTTGAAGGTGGGCAGTTCTCAGACGGTTTCGAACAGTTTGCGCACTCAGTCTACCCCTAAACAGTTCATTTCTGGTTGCTATAGCGGTCAAAAATCGGTTACAGAGGTGACGTAAGACAATCTGACGATCCCCTGCATGTGACGTCACACGTGGTCGACCTGGCTGAGGGCGATCAGCGGTGGTACCCGTTTGCTGTAGAGGCGTCTATAAATCATAAACAGTCCGTCGACTACAACCCATCGTCCTTGCGACTTCAGCTACGGACGTTCCCGTCTGCAACATGCCGATAGCACGTTCACGTTGCTCATTTTGAAGGCGTGCCATGACAAATGGCCGTAAAGACTTTTGTTTTCTTGTGTTTTTCTTTTTTTGTTAATGACTGCTAACAAGTATGGCTGAAAACACTTTTGTCACTATAGAACTGTGCACATGATTTTGATCGATTCACCTGCACAAAAACGGGTGTTATCTGAAGACACTACGTGGCCATTACTGTTTAAATACACAATAAGGGCCCACAATGATAACTGGTCAAAATGTTAAAATTTTAGGATTGTAAAGTTTTTAATTTGGTTCAGTATACTTTAACTTAGACCGTTGCGCTACACTACGATCGCCTTGTGGAACGGGGCCCTGCACCTCAAAGTTTACTTAAGAATTGACCTTCACTTTGTGTGAGTTCATTGGAGTATGAACCTTCATAGAGTGAGGGCCAAACTGTATGAACGTCGGAGCTTGTGAAAGTCAATTCTTATACTTTTTTATCACAATTTCTTACCTCCAAGGATGTAGGCCAAGATCTAAACACAATTTTATTTAGTACGTGTGACTCCATGTTTACACTGACAGACAAACAACAACCAGCTATATCGTGGAATAAAATAGTTCCCCCAAAGGAGAGGTGACATGAGCGTATGGATGCACAACTTGCTCTTCAGAAACATCTTACGCAACACATGTGTTCAATTAATATCCCCATTAGATGAGAGAGATCTGTAAAGAACTACCCCAGTAAGTCAGTCACAATGACAGCGCGTCGTAATACATTTACATCAAGTACAAGACGTCAAAATGGCCGACACAAAAAAACGTGACGGGAGGATTTCCGAAGTTGTTAATGAACCTGTGGTGGTTACATGTGTTAGTCATCATTGATCAACTGACCGATTATTGAAAGGTGATTAAAGATGCGTCCAACAGACACCGGGGTAAATTCGTAGATTACTGGAGACGGTCACTGTCAGCCTAGACACAGATCGAGTCGATACTGACGATAGTTTGGATGTGCATTTTTTTGTTTGTTCTTTTGGATGGGCCTTAGCGAGGAAATTCGTGAACAATCATGCAGCCAAGTTCTCTTACGTTTCTTAATGTATACTGGATTAAAGGTTCTAAATGATCAGAAATAATGCTTATGTATGTTTTCGTGCTAGGGAATTCCTAGGGGTTTCCCCAGGAATGTGGAAGTAGTCCGTCAGTGTTTACGTCATTTCAAGAACAAGGTCTCGTGAAAAACGTATGAACGTCAAATTGTGTCGTTCATACACTTATGAACGTCAATTTCGCGGTCATGTGACCGACCTCTCGTCCAATGGAAAAGCCGTATATCGTGTAAACGTCAAATTAAAAAAATATAATCACGTCACAGTACCCGATGACGTAATTTGTGGAATTTTGTTGCAAGATCCATCGGCAAAACAATGCCATGTGACGTCAGCCTAGCAACAATGTTGCTGGGGTCATCGAGTGTGCATAAGCTCCTCTCAGTGATCTATCGTCTCCACCCGCAATGTCGGTGAATAAGCCAAGGGATGTCGAGAGCTTTCAATATTTGTTCGTAAAACGTGTTCCGAGAGTACATAAGCACGCGTTTTGTTATTACACAATGTGTAATACAGCTGTATGTTTATTAAACGGGTGATCTCTTCACGGGCAAGTAATAAACATATTATGTTTACATATATTTTGAAGTTATAGTGCAATAGGCCAAAACAAAATGAAATATAACACACCTGGTGTCAGAACTGTTACTTTTCACACAAAAACCCCAAAACACAGTGTGAACACTGCCACATCACCTCTGCATCAATATCGTGTATGCTTGCCGTAAAAGGCAACAATGCTTGTTGTAAGAGGTGACTAACGGAATCGGGCAAATACACATTCAGTTGTACCCTTCAAAAAGGTATGTTTTAAGTCCAGACTAAAACACAGGGATATTAGTTGCACTTTTGAGGCTGAAAGGAATGGAGTTCCATAGAAGGGCACCATCATAAGAGAAGGATCGAGCACCGAGGGACTTTAGTCTGTAGTTTGGTACAGACAGGAGGTTGATCATGTGATCGGAGATTTCTGGTAGATTTGTATTGGAGAAACATTTCTTGAAGATAGGCAGGGCCAGTGTTATAAAGAGACTGGTAGTTAAGAGAGGATTTTAAAAATCAATCCTCTCGCAGATTCACAGCCAATGTAATGACTTCAAGATGGGGGAGATATGTGACCGAAGCTTTGCGCTTGTTTCTTTTCGGGCAGCTCTATTCTGTATCTTCTGCAGTCGGTTCAGCTGATCCCCCGATATTCCCACAAGTAGGCTATTGCAAACGAGTCAGGATGAATGACCCTGCAAGGGAGGATGCAGCATCAGCAGTGAGAAGCTGACGGATTGATCCAAAAATTCTCAAATGAGAATGACATGGCTTACAGAGAAAAGTTACGTGTGTTTCCATAGTTGGGGAGGATTCAATACAAACACCAAGGTTTTGACAAGTGAGGAAAAAGGAATCAAGGATTGTCCAATTGTTAGGTGGGTTTGCTGAGATTTATATTGGCTCGAGGGCGGAGCGATTAGAATTGCTTCTGTTTTATCATCATTCAGCTTAAGCATGTGGGAAGTCATCCAGGATTTGACATTTTTTAGACAGATTTCCATATTCTTCAAAAATGAAATCTGATTGTCGAGAAGGGATGAGCTGAGGTGAAAAGGGGGTTTAACGTCGCGTCCAAGATTATTGCACTTATTATTGCACGTGTGTGTGCGTGTGTGTGCGTGTGTGTGGCTGCTTGTACTAGTCCGGACTGATGCCGATTTATAGTGCTAGCACACTGAGATACCATGCCGCAGATTAACATGAATACCCCACTCAGACACAGTATACTGACTCCGAGCCGACCAGTTCTTGTTTTAGCCCTTTAATGCCGAGCGCCAGACAGGGGAACAACAAGTATGACGCGCCCGGGGATCGAACCCCGGACCTTCCGCACTCCGGGCGGACGCTCTACCACTAGACCACGGTGGCGGTGTCGAGAAAGGGACTGAAACTATCAACCAATTGTGAATCCTCTCCATAAAAGTGATGAGCCACATGCTCTGCTGACATCAAATGCCCGAGTAAATGTCTAAGGTGAACAAGATCGGTCCCAGCACAGATCCTTGAGGCACACCACATGTGAGACTTGTTTATCTGGACTGACTGTGTACTGTATGTCAGGTTCAATGAACACCACTCCAGGACAGCTGCTCCAACTATAGTCATTTTCCCAACGACACAATAACCTTGCATGGTCTATGCTATCAAGAAGGACTAAATGAAGCGCAACGTGGAGACATATTTGTTACTGGTAATTGATACACCGCATGGCGGATATATGTAACCACTGATTGATGTGCCACAATGGCGGTCACAATTCATTCCGTGCCGTCATGCACATGTGTGTATTCTGTCTCGTTGGACACAGGAATTACTTCAAAGCAGTCTAGACGTACAGAAATAATTTGCTCAAACACTGTTTTTCAAAATCTTTTGGGATATCCACAACGTCAATCTCAATCTCACGTCAGTAAGTTCATTGTCTGTTTACCTACCCGACCAGTTGTTTTCCGCGCTTCTGATTGGTTGAGTTTAATTAGGGGTGTCTCCTAAGGTATGTTTGACACTTTATTGACAGTGTTGAAAATGGTGTTAACGTTGTCACTTATATGTATTCAACCGCCAATTGGGATTTTTAGCACATTGTGATATTTGTTTCTGATGTTCCTCTTTTCAAGTAAATATTACACTGAATTTATTTACGAGGGTTGACTGTTATTTTTGTTCGGTTCATCGTGCAATGTAAAACAACGAGTGAGTGAGTGAGTTGGGTTTAACGCCGCTTTTAACAGTATTACAGTTATATCACGGCGTGTCAGCTTAATGTGGGAGGAAAGCCCGAAGTGATGCAGGTCTCAGACGTTTACCACTTCGGTGAAACCCAAGAGCACGGGTATGGTGCTGACAAACCTAGAAACATAATCGGGGCGAACCGGGATTCCAACCCACAATCATAGGTTTCTGCCCAAGGGACGCAACTCTGCACAGCGAATCGCGGTGCCTTAGGCGATTGGGCAACCCGTTCCCCCGTAAAACAACGACAACAGCAAAAACAATTATGACTACACAAACTATGCTTACATCTAACCATAAATGCAAGAACTTGACTATTTTAAAGAAAACAATTGAATTTGTATTAATGTAGCAGTTTCGTGTATGTCTTTTCAACAAACACGTGTTACGGGGTTGAGGTCTGTATTGAGATGCCTTTTGTGTAAGATCAAAGATCTAAGATATCAGACACCCTGAAACATATAATTATATCATAAATGATAGGTAAAACATTATCATCTATGCCAGATACATAGCATAGTCTTAGACAAATTTAAACAATGACATGCACACCCTGTAGGTGATAGAAGGGTGTGGATCCCCATAGTCACGCTTATGGCAACACCATAGTCATTGATCTGAATAAATAATACATAGACTAAAACACTATTTAACACTATTTGATATATTGAACAAGATAATACACACATTTTATTTACAATGATTCACATGTATCACACCTGAATCTGTACATTACAAAGCTTTTTAAAACATTCTATAAGTAAATCACTTTCACACATATTTCATTACTTCGGGCTTTCCTCCCACATCAAGCTGACACGCCGTTATATAACTGGAATACTGTTCAAATGGGCGTAAACCCAACTCACTCACTCACTCAATAGGCGTTAGCTTAGCCAATCAGCATATGAATCTTCTGGCCATGCGGCAGTTTGTAGGTAAAACAGGTCAGATACACATTGTTAAAGCTGACTGAAACTAACAATGAGTTATTCATAAGAAATATATGTACAAACCTGACGTGAAATTAAAACAAACATATACAAAAACTACGTTGGCAACATTATGTTTTTTAGGGGAATATGGTTATGTTTTTTATCGCTGAAAGTTTAGCGGCAGAATTCTGGTAATTGTACCGCAGAATTGTAGTTATTTTACCGCAGAATTCTAGTTATTTTACCGCAGAATTCTAGTTATTTTACCGCAGAATTCGTTTCATTAAATATTTCCTCAGGGGTCTGTAAAGAGAACACAACGTTTTCACTATCACAGGTATTTCAATTTTTGTTTATGTCAACTACGTTTATGTAGCCTGAGTTGAGCTTGACAACATATTTAAGATGATCCTTAGAATTGTACCAGACCATTTAATGACAAATTCCCTTGTATGCGATATATACTAGCCACATAAAGAAACTGCACGGAGAAAATATATTCTGGATTGAAATACAACACAGCAAGAACAAAATGATGCAGACGCTGTAGCAGCTGAATGATCGGACCATAAGAAAATGTCTACGGGACCTGAACAACATCTGCTACGATGACGTCAGAAGATCAAAATGGATTAGGCATTGGAAATGTGTTGCCACCTGTTGTTGCCTCATTCCCGCTCGGATCGATCCAATGGCTTCATGACGCTGTGCAGCTGTCAATCTTGGCATGATTTGCTTGTGATATGCTTGTGTCTGCGCCTGAGAAGTTTTGAATTTTTGAATGACCACAGATCATGCTTTCCAAAGTGACAGCGAATTTGAGTTGCACATGCTGTGTACAGCTGCACAGGATGCACGTGCAGTAACACATTGCACGTCCATAGGCCCCCATCAATGACGTCATATGGCATGGCACGTGCATGAGCGTTTGAATGTCTCCAATAATAGCTGTGTTCAAACCTATATTTCATATATAGACGGTGTGCCCTTATATCTATATTTTCTCCGTGAACAGTTTCTTTATGTGGCTAGTATATTTTAATGCGTGACATTAGAACTGAGATATTATTACATTTAATGACAAGTTCATCTGCATGCGATATAGTGTATACTCCACATCTTGGTGAAAACATCAGGTACAGCTTAGATTAGGCGCTTTACTATTTTAATGCATGACATTATAACTGAGCCTTTATTACATTTAATGACAAGTTCCCCTGCATGCGATATAGTGTATACTCCATATCTTGGTAAAAACATCAGTTATAGCTTAGATTAGGCGCTTTACTATTTTAATGTATGACATTATAACTGAGCCGTTATTACATTTAATGACAAGTTCCCCTACATGCGATATAGTGTATACTCCACATCTTGGTAAAAACATCAGGTACAGCTTAGATTAGGCGCTTTACTATTTTAATGTATGACATTATAACTGAGCCTTTATTACATTTAATGACAAGTTCCCCTGCATGCGATATAGTGTATACTCTATATCTTGGTAAAAACATCAGTTATAGCTTAGATTAGGCGCTTTACTATTTTAAGGTATGACATTATAACTGAGCCTTTATTACATTTAATGACAAGTTTCCCTGCATGCGATATAGTGTATACTCCATATCTTGGTAAAAACATCAGTTATAGCTTAGATTAGGCGCTTTACTATTTTAATGTATGACATTATAACTAAGCCTTTATTACATTTAATGACAAGTTTCCCTGCATGCGATATAGTGTATACTCCACATCTTGGTAAAAACATCAGGTACAGCTTAGATTAGGCGCTTTACTATTTTAATGTATGACATTAGAACTGAGCTATTATTACATTTAATGGCGATGGTTTTCTTTTTAAAAATAGCATGAATTTACAAGTTCGAATCACTTTTTTTTCAGCCTCAAGTCGCTGTACAGAATGATAGTACCACTAACCATCTCAAGGTGACCTTCCCACTCTATTCATGAATCTTGTTATATACTCGTAACTCAGTGTAGAGAATATGGTACGCTCTTTGAAAAACAATTATTTGTTCAAAGAATGTTGAAAAATATTAAATGGCCTCACATTATAACTGAGCCTTTATTACATTTAATGACAAGTTCCCCTGCATGCGATATAGTGTATACTCCATATCTTGGTAAAAACATCAGTTATAGCTTAGATTAGGCGCTTTACTATTTTAAGGTATGACATTATAACTGAGCCTTTATTACATTTAATGACAAGTTCCCCTGCATGCGATATAGTGTATACTCCACATCTTGGTAAAAACATCAGGTACAGCTTAGATTAGGCGCTTTACTATTTTAATGTATGACATTAGAACTGAGCTATTATTACATTTAATGGCGATGGTTTTCTTTTTAAAAATAGCATGAATTTACAAGTTCGGATCACTTTTTTTTCAGCCTCAAGTCGCTGTACAGAATGATGGTACCACTAACCATCTCAAGGTGACCTTCCCACTCTATTCATGAATCTTGTTATATACTCGTAACTCAGTGTAGAGAATATGGTACGCTCTTTGAAAAACAATTATTTGTTCAAAGAATGTTGAAAAATATTAAATGGCCTCAGGTTTTAAACACAAAACACTTTTTGACTTGACATGAAAATGTGAAAAAATGTTATATTTGGGATACCCGCCCGGGCATTGTGTGTTCATTGACATGATGAATTGTGCTGTGATTGCCATAAATAAAATGTGTAATTTCTCGTTTCATAGAGAACATAATGAATGTCTGAAAGCTGACATAGAATTAGAAGATTCTATCTTTAACAAAAGTCCAGACTCTTCAACATATTCAACCAGAAGCACTGTAATCGTAAAGTCTTTACTTCAGCACCGAAAATCAAATTGGACGTTGCATGCAGAAAGAAACATGAATGGACCACTCAAGAATCTTCGCCAGCAGGGACAGGTATAGCACCACCTTTCATTATCTCTTATGAGGCGGCACATGTGGCCCTGTAATCTGAGGAGTTCAAATGTGCTGTGCAGAGTTGCATCCCTTAGAGGTGCCGAAAACCTGTGATGTATTGAGGAAAACACTTTCCCTCGGTTTTGGTGGACAGAGCATGCCCTGGGGAAGGGAAAAAACCAAGGGTGCGAAAAAAGAAAATTAAAACAACATTTATCAACATTATTATGTTTCGAGCATACTTTCCATGAACCTTAGGAAACGCACGTAAAATATCTGTTGCTGGTGTACGGATCTTGAAAAGGACATTCTAAAAACCAATATGGCTTATCAACACCTCTGTAGCCTCGCGGTACACTCACTGGGGTACTGATATGAAGGTTGCGAGTTCGATTCTCGGGAATATAAAGAAAACATTTGTCACTTGATTTCACATTTCATTACATGTTACAATCTCAACGGAAGTTACATTAATATAATACCCAGGACATTATATAAAATCCCTGGGATATTGTAGCAAATATGACTTGAATATTCTATAAAATCCCAGGGACATTACAACGTACCTGTTTATGAGATTTAACCCGACTGGAAAGTAAAACCTCACAATAGGTTCTAATGCCTATAGAAAGAAGTCTCTTACTTAAAGTACTCATGGAAATGAAAAAAAAGCTGTTTTGCTGGATTAAATAATCGACACAAAGCATTACGTAGATGTAAATACGAAATAACAAAACAACTGGAAAAGTACTTGTCTGGATTTGCTAGATTTATCTCAGTGCTCAATACAAAATGTACTTTACAGGAGGTAATTTGTAGGCACTTTCAACATTCAAAAATAAAACTAAGTCCAAATTGACATGGCAGAAACAGGCTATAGGCATTATGCAAATTAGACTGGAAAAAGGTTATCATAACAACAATAATAATAACAGCTATGTGTATGTATATAATAATAATGACATGTAAGTTGTCCTTTGAGAAGGGAATATGTTACTTTTGATATTTTGACGATGATTCACTATCCCACAATGCCACTCACAAATTACTAACCACTGACAAATCACATGCACGTGGGTTTCAAGCACCTGTTTTCACCTGTGTCATAGGTCATGGGCATTCACCTTGATCTACTAACACCTGGTTATGCTCAATCTCACAAAAGTCTGTTTTGTTCATATTTTTACACACTTTTACGTGTAAAAAGACATAAAAACCTTTGATACGCTGTATTTGTGCCAAGGCCCAATTAGTACTAATTGAGTTGTTTGAATATTTATATATTTTGTATATTAACTGCATTTATTTAAAATCTGAGATCGAAAAAACAGTTTTTTTTCATTTCCGTGAGTACTTTAATAGCGATCCCAATGAATAGGTTTATAACTGGGGTTCTGATCCTGTGTAGTCTTGGTGATGTTTTGGTTTGTCGGGACTATGGCCATGTTCATGAGTTCCATGTTGTAAACGCTTCGGGCTGTGCGGAATTGCGTCCGTGAGTCGTCCCAGGAAACTATGATCCTGGGTTCGAATCCCTGTTTGCTCGCGGGTTTCACCAACGCGAACGCCCCGTGACGTAACTGAAATACAGTTCAAAACTGCGTTAAACCAAAATAGCCCACTTACTTGAAGGTCATATAATCTGGTTTAAGGTAACTTGGAACATCATTCGGTGGCACGGGTGGCCCAGTCGTCTAAGGCGCTGCGATTCGCTGTGCAGAGTTGCGTCCCTTGGGCAAGCCAGAAACCTATGGTTGTGGGTTCGAATCCCGGTTAGACACGATTATGTTTCTAGGTTTGTCAGCACCATACCCGTGCTCGTGTGTTTCACCAAAGTGGTAAACGTCTGAGACCTGCATCACTTCGGGCTTTCCTCCCACATTAAGCTGACACGCCGCGATATAACTGGAATACCGTAAAAAGCGGCGTTAAACCAAACTCACTCACTCACTCACTCACTCACTCACTGGGACATCATAGGAAGAAATACCAAGGATCACAATCAGGGCACACCTAGGTTACCAAACCAAAAAAACCTGGATCCTGACACAGATAAGGGATGCAACTCGGCACATAGGGGTTCTTTGTCATACACCATTTGCTCACTAGACTCCCTTCTCTCTAATGACGCCATCTTCATGTAAACATCAGGTTGATTCATTAAAAATTCAATGATCGATGAGTGATCGATTTGTCTATCAAGTCGTACAGGGTTGTATTATATATCGACAGGGACAACATACTTAGGAGCCCAGAATACACGATTAAATTTTTTTTAAAGCAACAACAAAATCATTGGAAACCAATGAAATGGACAGTTGAAAATATTCTTGATTTGTTTGTGTGTTTGTTAGTTGTTTACATCTTCCCGAGGCAAGAGAGTTAACTGACTTTAAAAGTCCAGTTTCCACCCTTGCCGAACTAGGCTGGAATTCCTGGGCCCGATCGTAGCGCCACCAGTGGCTATTACGAGTTCCCTCTATGCCTCTCCTATGGACCAATCAGATTCAACCTCTCGTATCACTTGCATTTGCTTCAAACAAAACGGTGGCGCCCACTCGAGACGATCTGATCGATAATCAAGATCTATATTGTGACAAAACGGGTCTTACATCGCGAAGTGCATCAAATCACGTGAGCACCTTGATTAAAAACATGAAAAGATTTAGAAAATATCTGCTGACAACGAGCTAGCGCTGCACATGCTTTGCAAATCCTGCTGTCGACCGAAATCTGCATGACACATTACAAACCGGATTTCGATTTCGGTGCGTGATTTTGATTGGACTATGCATAGACTCGTTAGTCCAGCCAAAATCTAACTCCATAACACGAGCCTAGTTCGGCAAGAAGGGAAACTGGACTTTTATAGTCAGTTAACTCACTTGCCTCGGGAAGATGGTTGTTTAACGCCACACTCAGTAATATTTCGACTTGACAGCACAGAACTAACATCATGAACATCGATCCACGGAATACGACGACATTCTTAAACATTATCACTTGGTATCATACATCATTACACATATTTCCATGATTTAGGTTCTTCTACCGGAGAAAGGTGTAATAGAGAAAATGACGGTCAGTGAAGCATCCAAAACGTACCACAGGTAGGTATTTTAGGTGGATATATCAACAGAAATGAACATATTGTCATGAGTTAAAAAATGCCGTAAAAGGCGACTATGCTTGTCGTAAAAGGCGACTAACTGGATCGGGTGGTCAGGCTCGCTGACTTGGTTGAAGCATGTCATCGATCCAAATTGCCCGGATCGAAGCTCATGATATTCATCACTTGATTGTCTGGTCCAGACTCGATTATTTACAGACCGCCGTCATATAGCTGGAATATTGCTGAGTGCGGCGTTAAACAACCAACCAACCAACCAAAATATGTAGATGTTAATACCAGTGAGGGCTGTATACTACTGTACCAATAATACTATAGCCAAAATTCGCTGTGCAGAGTTGGGTCCCTTAGACGTGAAAGGATATGTTGATCTTGGGTTCGAATCCCAGATTCGTACTGATAATCCTCTTTAGCTCCACAGTACCATGCCAGTGTGTATGACATAGTGTTGCGGCAACTGTAATGCAACATCACAATAACTTACAGAGGAGTGTCCTTCAATCTCCAAACAGTGGTCTAACATAAATCATTGCTGGAAATCATCGCGTTTTTTATTATTACATTGAAACTTACCGTGTAGTTTCAGAAGCTTACTTTGAGGTACAAGCGACGACCGTGGAACCATTTGATGCCAATAAGTACAATGATTTTATAAGGGCTTCAACAAATATCCTGATTATATCGCTCATAGGTGCAGTTTGTGTTAATCAGGCTCAATAAAAGCGTAGGTGGCGAAATATTGTAGGTATTAATAAATACAATAGTTCTTTGCCCAGCACTATTCCAGTTATATAATGTCGGCCTGTAAATAATCTGGACAAGACAATCAAGGGCTCAAAACTGGAAGCAGCGATCCACGTCGTCCGGGTCCGGCGTGACTACCCGTTCCATTTGGTCGCATTCAGTCAATCATCGAGCATTATTTGTGTAACTCTACTTGTTATTCAGTTACCTTGACAACGTTGATATGTTGTGCAAGCGGAAGCTGCGCATGGGCAAACTCGGAGACGGAGGCTGGGAGATATGTGATGACCCAGAATACCGACCAGTAAAGCCTTGCATTGTGTACTCCTTTGGGTGAGTATTCGACTGACTGGAATAAATATTTGTCTTAGATACAGAAACAAACACTGATTACAATGGTATAGCCCATGCATGAAACCAACGACACACTTTGAATCGCAATGTAGGGCACTAACCATTTTCCCGAGGCAAGTGAGTTAACTGACTATAAAAGTCCGGTTTCCACCCTTGCCGAACTAGGCTCGTATTATGGCTGGACTAACGAGTTTATGCATAGTCCAATCCAAATCGCGCACCGAAATCGAAATCCGGTTCGTAAAGTGTCATGCAGAATTCGGTCGACTGCAGGATTTGCAAAGCATGTACACCGCCAACTTATCAACAGATATTTTCTAAATCTTTTCATGTTTTTAATCAAGGTGCTCACGTGATTTGATGCGCTTTGCGATGTAAGACTCGTTTTATCACAATATAGATCTTGATTATCGATCAGATCGTCTTGAGTGGGCGCCACCGTTTTGTTTGAAGCAAATGCAAGTGATACGAGAGGTTGAATCTGATTGGTCCATAGGAGAGGCATAGAAAGGACATGACTCGTAATAGTCACTGGTGGCGCTACGATCGAGCCCAGGAATTCCAGCCTAGTTCGGCAAGGGTGGAAACTGGACTTTGAGAGTCAGTTAACTCTCTTGCCACGGGAAGATGGGCACTAACGTGTCCTTTTCAAATGTCAAAAGATGTTTATTTACAGAACGCGGACCCTTTAAAGATAATCTCAGAAAATTCAGATCTGTTACTCCGATACGACACCTTTCCACAGGAGGTCGCGCAAGGGTAACATGGCCAGCAGCCAATCAACGTCCAGGCGTCTAAATTCTCCACTGAATGAAGGAATCATTCGGGCGCATATGTCCTTAAACGAACAGTTGATCACGTAATTGTATGTAATTGAATTATTGTGTTTATCGTATTTTGAAAGGCCAATGGCGCATGCATCCTTCATTTTGATTGAGCTATAGTATCGGAATAGCTAATGCTTTAAACTGTTGTGCACAGCCGTGCATGTATACCAACGCTGTATTGTACCATACTGGTTGCACGATAAGACACGCATATTTTAAAAACGTTTCACAGCGAAGTAATATTGTTGTTGTTTTACTACAGAATCAACGACGATTTTTCTTTTGACGATGAAACGGCCAAAAACTATGAGTGTGACGTCTTTTCCTTTGATCCGAGGTTTGTACAGGCGCTTGTTCAAGCCTACTTATATGTTATGCACTGGTTTGTTTGTTGTTTAACACCACACTCCGCAATATTCCAGCAATGTCGGTGGCTTTTTTATTAATTGAGCCTTGAGAAACCAATGATTGACATTGAGCAACGTCACCCGCCGTAGAGGTACAATGACATGCATACAACCAAATGACCGAAGCTGACCAGTCGGTCCATTAAGTCGGCTCTTCAGACTAGCATATGCTTCTGAGGACCAGTTCTAACCGGAATCCCCAAGGGGTAAGAAAACTTAACGAAGACTGTCTGACAAGAACCGATGTTTGTCCGAATGCATTGGATAAAGGGAAGTAACTCGGTTCGTTATGTTTTTTTTCACTCAATACAGGTGTTTTGCTAAGGCAGTGAAACTGCGGACATACATTTTGAACCTTTATGCATCAATGGAGGTAAGATAAATTCGTTGTCGAACGATACCTCGAGGCGGGTGTTTGGTGCGACAACTCATAATTTACCCATTGAGGTCGGTAGGCAATTGTATTGTGAATAAAATACCTGATGTGAGATAACATCTTTTTGAATAGATCACCATGGACAATATTGCCACTGAATCTGATGTCCACGTCTCTGTCTGCTCCTGTAATATACTGATGACACACTATTCATATTTCAGTATGAAACAGAAAAGTTACCAGAGGTCACCACGGGTGCGGTTTTTAAGTTTAGGTATTGACGGAAAGGACTCCAAGAGAGGTTCCTGGGATCTTCATACATTGACCAGTTTCAAGAAAATGTTGAACCACACGGGGGTCAGTCATACAGACATATTTTGACATTTTACATAATTGATTAGGAACTTCCACAAACTTACTAATAACATTTCTTTTATTAATGTCTCTACTCTGGTCAATGTTCGGGCGAAATAAGGACGTGTAAGGACGAGAAATTTATAACATTACTCAGATTTTTGTACGGGTGTTATACTCTAATTGATCATATGTTCCAAAGACACTTGTCACTCCTTTGATACTGTGTGCGCTTTTCTACATGTATGTCATTATGCTTGTGAATAGTAGTATTTCGTTTTGTGATCAATGTTATACTTGTAATGCTTATGTTGAGTGTCGTTGAGGATAAATGCACCCCTGTGGTGTGTGTGTGTGTGTGTGTGTGTGTGTGTGTGTGTGTGTGTTTGTGTGTGTGTATAATCTACGTATGGTGTATGTGTACGTGTGTGCGTGGGGGGGGGGGGGGGGGGGGGGGGGTGGTGTGGGGGGGGGGGGGGGGGGGGGTGTGCGTGTGTATGGTATGTGTGTGTGAGTGCGTATGTTTCTGTGTGTGTGCGTGTGTGCGTGTGTGCGTGGTAGGGTGTGGGGTGGGTGTGTGGGTACCTACGTGTTTGTGTATGATAGTGAGCATGACTTTATAAGTAATTTGGCGTGTGTGTGTGCGTGTTCATAACCCAACCTTAATTTTAAACATTGTGTTAGTATATGTCTTATTTTACCTTACCCAGATCATGACGTTATAATTTGCTTTTATGTCTAAGTGCCTCGTAGACCATACCTGGTCGTATGTTATATTTCACTGTTCGTGTACGTGTTTTAGTATGAAGTGTATATAACATGTGACACTATAATAAACATTATTCTCTCTCTCTCTCTCTCTCTCTCTCTCTCTCTCTCTCTCTCTCTCTCTCTCTCTCTCTTTGTAACTTAAATGATCACCAATGAAAGATGAGTGAGTGAGTGAGTATGGTTTTACGCCGCACGGCGGGGGACACCAGAAATGGGCTTCACACATTTTACCCATGTCGGGAATCGAACCCGGGTCTTCGGCGTGACGAGCGAACGCTTTAACCACTGGGCTACCCCACCACCCCCAATGAAAGATGAAGGTGTCATCCAAATTTTATGCATAGCATGATCCGTTGTTGGTGTTTTTGTTTGTTTGTTTGTTTTTAATTGTTGGATAGAAATTATCTTGAAGTAAACACCATTTAACCACGTATTTACATGGACGTGTTATCCCAAAGTACTTTCTGATGAGCAGAGATAGGCCAGAGACAATGGACTCTTTGTAGACTCTTCGCTCATCTTTGCAATTCTCCGCCAGTCGTGTCATACAAAATGACGCTAAAAGATGGCACATGTTGTTACCATTCGTGACCAACTCGTGTTATTCCGAGACAAGACGAATAGCATATATACTGAACAGCATTGAAAACACACCACCATGAAAACTGATGTATTTTTATCCGGGCTTAAGTCATATGAAAATATATAAGTGAATGAGTAATATACGACGTTCTGGACGAAGAATGAAGAAGAACAGCTCTTCAAAACACATTCCTAATTTTTTTTGTGAGCGACATCGCCAAAACGCAACAAATTGCCTGCACATCATGGAAAACGTGTTTTATTTACGGGAAGCATGCAGAATAGGGCTAAAAAAAGACAGACTTTTAAAAGCCACATCACTTGTTGCTGCAGACGTAAAGGGTACTGACACAAGAAATGCCAAGATTAACAGCAGAGGAACGTGAACGTGCCTTGGGCATGTTTCAAGTTGGTACGTCAAGTAGAGTCGTTGCACAACGGTTTCAATGCCATCATTCAACAGTCCTAAAGCTACTGATCAGATACCAGCAGACAAGAACCACCAGAGATCGACCACGTCCGGGTCAACGTCTTGTAACTGCACCACGTCAGGATCGCCATATTGTTCGTCGGCATCTTCGTGATCGTACACTTCCGGCTACCAGGACTGCAGCAACCGTACAAGGCCGACGGGATTTGATCAGCGCATACACCGTACGTCGACGTCTCCGCTCAGCAGGGCTACGTGCTCGACGTCCATATGTTGAACCCATACTCACTGATCGACATCCAAATGAACGTCTGCGTTGGGCCGAAAGGCATCGTCACTGGAGATTGCGGCGGTGGCACGGTGTGCTGTTCTCTGATGAGTCCCGTTTTCATTTACGGAATGCTGACGGTCGACTGCGAGTGTGGCGTCGACGTGGAGAACGTTACCACAATGACTGCGTTGTACAGACAGATCGATTGGGGGGAGGGAGTTTCATGGCGTGGGGCGGCATCAGTCATAACCATCGAACAGAGCTCTATGTTTGTTGTGGAAGAGTTAATGCCCTTTACTACAGGAATAACATATTGGCAAATCACGTCATCCTATTCTTTCATCAGCACCAGGATATGCACACCTTCCAGCAAGATAATGCAAGAGCGCACACAGCATGTGTTTCAACACAGCACCTAGCGAACAATAATGTGCCGCTACTTCCATGGCCAGCCCTGTCACCCGATCTATCGCCAATTGAACATCTATGGGATTACCTGGGTCAACGCCTCGCACGTCGTCCGCAAGTACAGAACCTGAGAGAACTTGAAGATACACTACGTCAAGGGTGGAATGCCCCAGAACACTATTCGCAGACTTATTCGATCGATGAGAAGACGTTGCATGGCCTGTGTTGCTGCCAATGGCGGACATACCAGATATTGACTTTTCATTTTAACCCTATGTGTCTTCCTTACACTGATGACGTAAATGTAATTACTGTGTGGTATTCCTGTTTCCTTTGTCGTCTTTCTTAATAATCCGTCTATGTCTGTTCTAATTAAAATCGGTCATTGCTCAAGTTGTTTTTGTAATATTACAAGATTTATTGCTGGTGCGTTTTCAATGCTGTTCAGTATATTTCAGATGCAATTTAAAGCACATCGGGACATGCTGAATTATACAGTATGATTGAACATATCTAGCTGTGTCTTGGATATATTTTTAGATGCAAAACACATGTAGAATCAAAAACTATTTCTGAGGAATACTTTGACGAAGAACTTGAAATCATACGCGCATTCTGATTGGTTTGTCAAATTTTTGCACATAACATTCATCGATAGGGGGACGAGTCTTCTTGCAGGTTACGGAAAGGGGCGAGTGGTGACGAATGGTGTTGTTACCCTTCATGGCGCTCGGCATTAAGGGCAAGCTCCTTCCCAGCGCGTGACACCTTCGTTACACTCTCGGTAACATCGCTGCCACCAGTGTGGGCGCGGCCATTTCAAGAATCTTGAAATTTGCCCTCCAACCCCATATGTAGTAACGTTTATACTTTTTTTTATGTCTCTGGGAATGCCATCATATTTCAATTTGAAAAGGTTTACGACTGACCATGTTTTCCAGATGAATTCACTTTGTTGTTTTGATAATCAGATTGGTTCGAGATTGCAGACTAACGGAAAATCAACCAACTTCTCCCTTACATTCTTACTATATCAATAACACGATAGTTTTAATGAAACAGAAATTCAAATTGACAAACGAAGAAAGTAATTTAGCAGCGATAAGTGTATTCGGCGTCACGACAGTCGTCACTTGTTTGTAAACATAACGGTCATTCGGATGCGAGTTCAACTCCAAGCATGGTTGTGGCCACCTATTCACAGTGGGGAGTTTTGACTGGTGGCAGCGATAGTAAAGAGAGCTCCGGGATCGTACTATCGCTGTGAGGAGCTTGCATTAAGGGCTAAGTCAATGGCTGATCGGCTCGGAGTCAGTATAATGTGTCTGAGTGGGATATCCACGTAAAACGGTGACCTGGTATCTCATTGGGTTAGCACAATAAAACAGCATACGTCAGCAACACATACAGATACATGCATGTCGCTATAAGTGAACACGACATTAAACTATTTCATATAATTTCAAACAAAAATGTTAGTAAATGTGTAAGGATAATTTGTGATACAGTAAGATCCTTTTGTTTTCCAGAGATTCATTGATGTTCTTAAGATGGACGTTGAAATGGCAGAATGGCCAGCTCTGGCCAACATGATCTCATCAGGCGAACTGTCTAAAGTCCGGCAGTTTCTTGTGGAGTACCACGGACCCACTGACCTTAAGAATGACTGCCGCGATAAACTGAACATTTTGAAAGACATCTATGATAAAGGATTTAGGAAATTTTATGTCCACAAAAATCATCATTGTGGATTTAACCATCAGTTATTTCCTGTCACAAGGACGGGCTGCTATGAGATCCATTATGTGAATATCAACATACAGTAAATGCCATATTTGATAATTTTCAGACCAACATTTCAAAGTCCGCCGCCACTGCAAAATTTCCGGATCGCCGTCATATAGCTGTGTGCAGCGTGAACAACCAACCATCAAACAAATTAAAATTTAAACCCTCTCTTCTTTGTTCCATGTATTGCGCTAAGCCGATACCTTCAGATCAGTATTATAAGGGTAACGCTATTTTTCAGGGCATTATCATTTGCAGAAGCCCGAGGTTTTCCATTAACTGCCCGACGAAGGAGGGCAGTTGAAAAGACCGAGGGCTTCTGCAAATGATAATGCCCTGAAAAAGAGCGTTACCGTTATTATTGCTAAAATGGATGGAATTTGTTATTAAGTAAAAAGAAACAACAACATCGGTTTTGAAACATTTACTGAAATTAACACGAATGTCACTGACCACATTTTACAAATATGGAAACGTCAAAGAACAAACCAGATGACGTCACTATAATACGTGACGTCATTTTCTCTACCCTATGACGTCACCTAACAACGGGCTTGATAATGGCCCGTCGTCAAGCAATATGAGGGCATTATCAAGTTACAGTTGCCCGCTCATTTCTGATAACGTGCGGGCGGTTTAACCCTCTGGATGCCGAGTTTTTTTTCTGACGCACATTTTCCTAAGATCGGAAAAGTGAAGGTTGTGCGAGAATTGCGCTCACGCGGCACTGTATCTACCTCTGGCTATAAAATTACGCAGAGGTGGAGAATATTAAATTCCCTATTTAATTGTGTAAAGTTAACTGCAAGTATTAAACCGGTTTTAAAAAAATACACTTCTAAGTGTTGCCCGAGAATTTTTTCTGCCTTGAAAAACAGTAAATTTCTCCGCTTTTTATCGTACACCCATAAAAGTACTGTGCGACGATTTTTTTTATTTACAAGCTTTACGGAATCTGTGAGCGAACAAATTACTGCCTAATATCTGAACGACATAACTATATACCAAATGGAGTTATATGCGTATGTATAACGACAAACATGCAATGCCAAAAATAGCTTGCCGTAAATGACGAAAACTGATTTTTCTCTATGACGTCAAAAGGCGACAGAGAGGTTACACACGTACAAAGAAAAGGGGGCATAACTCCGCTAAGCTTTGCACTAGTTTATTGTAACTCAGGTCACTTGGTGAGAATTAGCTGTGGGTAAGGATAATATATTTTCATGGTGTTTTGTTCACGAGGAACCAAACTATTCCAACACAAATATCGATAAAGAAACTGTATACGTTTAGTTGTAAAAAAACCCCATAAGAAATGATGAAATCTTGCTTCATAAAAAAGAGGTAATAGAGAAATGGATGGCCCTATATAACCTATAACTTAGTCCTTAGATTCCGACATTCTCCTGAATGTGTAAGTGTAATTTGACTAATGTTGCACCATTATTAATGGAGCACTAGCCTTATCATCAAATGTAATGAAATACCCTAAAAAATAACACTGTTCTATTTGACGTCATGGCTGGTTTTATGTCTTTCATAACGTCGGAGAAAGATGTCTCTGGTTTTTTGATTAATATATATCTCCCCTAATTTTCGTTCATGATATGGAAAATCTCGATGTGTAAAACGGAATTGGACGCTTTTTCGGCACAACATAAAATGACTGCTTTCAACAATAAAATAATGTCTTGAATATGTAAACAATTAGCTAGTTTATCGTGTGTCTTAATTGGACAAGGCACGCACCTGTTTGGCATCAATTTACGTAATGAAATACCCAAAAGAATATTTCAAAACAACCAAATTATATTCAATATTGGACAAATATTGTTATCATTTCTCTACATCTCGTCTCAGAATTACACACTAAAAGATGCGAAGAAAGCTCTATTGGTATAGAATTGTCAGGATAATTGTATATGGTTGAACCAACAACTAGGTAGGGTACTTGGCATGGTTTTTATTTTTATACATCTTACAATTCCTGGAGAAATAAAGTGAACAGTTTAATATCCTGTGATCACAATATTAAAAAAAGAATGAACCCATTGATTATATAAATAAATGCAAAACGAGAGGAATAATTCGTAAATTGTTTGTGGCTAACACGCACCTGGAGAATCGTTAGATATCACGGCTCTGTGTATCAAACGACAAAAAAAACAAAACCAAAAAACAAACAATTCCAAGACCAAGACAATTCTTTCAGAAATGTGTGCATATCTTTTTACGAAACATATTATCCATTTTGTTGAAGTAATATAGATCTATTCAGTTTTAGTTATAAAATAAAATGAAACAGCTATTCAAAGACATTGGTTATATGAACTTATGATATTGACTATTACACATCCCAAGAAATACGTACATGCTGCAGTTACCTTTACGCTTCATCTTGTAACACTTGTCCAAAGGAAAGAAATATCGTATTCGACACTAAAAAGCTATCAATTGTTATGTAAACAATGTTCAAACAAACAGGAGATTATCAAAGGTTCGTTCATACATGTTGTGGCTTATATTTGCGTATGATATCATTTTGAACATTGACAAATATCCAAAGGGAAATTAATTGTGTGACAAAATGTATAAAACATATGCAAAATCTACATCATAACTGAAACTGTAAACAGCATGATACAATACTCTCATTCAAGGACCTTCACCTCAAAGAAATTACCAAATATGTACAACAATGTTGACGTATGACATCACTACGTGTGACCGACCTTTACAAAATGGCGTGTTCACTGTCAACAGTACGCGGGATTTTACGAGGGGACTTTCGTTGATTCAGGGATTGCATATACATAAATGTGACATGTAAGTAATCAGAAACATTCTGACAATCTATGTACTGTTATTTGTTGTTATAATTTTCATTGAAAAGAACCGAAATAGGCAGAAATTCCGATAAATACCGTTGTCGTTGTGCGTGATTTTGCGTCAGTCATGGCGTCACACATGACGGTAACTTTGACTATTTCTGTTGAAAATATCAAATCATTGCAATGTATCTATTTTAAATTCCATAATTTTTCCTACTATTCTCTTCCCGTGTATATTCTGAAAATGTTGAGCCAATGTCTTGAAAGAATAGACGAATGGATAGCTCAAAATAGGAGAAAATGCTACAGTGTGTAAAATCTGTATTTTGCTTTGTTTACATTTCAAACAAGGGCAGTTTTTCGAGCACAGCGTTCGTTTTCACACCTAATATATTTTGCTTGATTTCATCCAGCCACTTTGTATTGGTGACAAAGACCATTGTTCATATGATTCTAAAATGTATGAGGAATTCAAGGATGTGTGTATGGCAGATAATTTTGAAATATACGCGATGTTACAGGCGTCTCATAACCGGTGTACCTGAAACGTGATTTTGTAAACACTATCCAACATGGCGGAAAGTTCACTTCGGCGTTCGTGTTTGCGTATTTTCCAAAACATTCGAAACGATTCTCGGGTTATCGGAGACGTTTTGGAATGATCATTGGTGATTTCTTAAAAGACAGATACCCGTGATCACTAATATGCTATTTTTGAAATTCATTTCAACGAGTAAATATCCTAAATTTAGATTTCTAAACATGCTGTAAATAACGCAGTGTGTGGTGATTTAGTAATGTGTAAAAAATGGCGACACTTACAATGTACCTTATTTTCAGAGGTCATTTTCAGCAATTTTGCTTGGTCTAAAATGCCAGTGGATGATATCACAGAACAGGGAATTTCCCACCTTATTCAAAACTGTGAAGTGTATTTGTGTGGGTGATGTATTTTGAATTTTATTCGACTTCAAAGTGAGGGTTGTAGAGGAAGGACATATATGTCCCTCTGGCATACAGGGGGTTAATGATAATTCTATCCATTTTAGCTATAAAATAGGATATTCTTAATCTACATGTATGTCTGTCGCTGTATACCTACATTCACTATGTGTTCAGTACAACGTCAATCTTATTAAAATCAGACCTCAGTTCTCGCTACCGCTTAACAAAGATCTGAGGACATTCCATTACGGGTCACGTCAGAACGACCTTTCATCCCACCAATCAGTGCTTCGCTTACCAGATTATGAAAGTGACAGTCGGAATGTGATTTCTGATCATGCAGCCTCGAAAACTTCAACTCCGACCGATAGCTGCGGGTTTAACGACTGTATCCATACAATCTAGACCATCTATTAGCCATTCCAGAATGTTCTTTCGTTCAGGTTTCAACTTTGAAATCGAGAATTTGTCAAAATATGTTTCGAAGCGTAGTCGCCAAATTGAAAATAGTGCCGTAAAGCACGAGAAAGCTGCCTTCTGGTCATTCCATAGGTCGGTCAAAGTTCGCGCAAGGGCTGTCTGACGTGACCCGTAATGGGATGTCCTCAGATCTTTGTTTAGCGGTAGCGAGAACCAAGATCTGATTTTAATGAGATCAGTACAACATCAATAAGCAAACAACGTAAGCCTATAATAAAGTATGGGACTTACGATCATGTTAGCACTAAGATCGTTTTGTGCAAGCGGACCCTTGTGTTCGCGTAAAGGTGAGCGTATTCAATCCCACCTGCCCTCAAACAAGGTTATCAGTCTGTAGGTCATATACTCACAGATGGCTTCTCTATTCAGCATATGTGTTTATTCATAATACCAAGAGGCCATAGACCTATAGTACGTGTTAGTGAGTGAGTGATTGAGTTGCGTTTAACGCCGCTTTTAACAGTATTCCAGTTATATCGCGGCGTGTCAGCTTAATGTGGGAGGAATGCTGGAAGTGATCAGTCTCAGACGTTTTACCACGACGGGTGGCCCAGTCGTCTAAGGCGCCGCGATTCCCTGTGCAGAGTTGCGTCCCTTGGCCACGCCAGAAACCTATGATTGTGGGTTCGAATCCCGGTTCGCCGCGATTATGTTTCTAGGTTTGTCAGCGCCATACCCGTGCTCGTGGGTTTCACCGAAGTGGTAAACGTTTGAGACCTGCATCACTAAAAAATAAAGAATAAAATTGTTTCTTCTACTATATCGTTCTTAACAACATCGCCATAACCACCAATAGCATCTATTCTATCGGAAACAACATCAATATCAAGCCTTAAGATTGCCTGTTCTTCTGTGTTGTCGTTTATATTGTCTCGAAGTTCATGAACATTGTTCTTGATTGTCTGGATTTCAGCTTTAACAGATTCAATATTTCAGTTACCCTAGCTTCCGATTCCTTTATCTGTTCAATTATTGCAAACTTCAAGTTACATGTACCTCCTGTTGGTCCAGGAGGTTCGATATCTCCGGAGAGATAGATAAGTGTCACAAAAGGTTGTCGCCTAATATCGAGGGTATTGTTCAGATTTCGGTATGTAAACAATGTCGATTGTTTGTATACATGTTCACAAATTCCCCCTCTGAGAACAAAGAGGATGATGGTGTGAGGGTCGGTAATGCCGATTGCATCGCTGATGCCGTAGAAGATCCCAGATACCAGATTGTGTTGTACACACCATCAGACGGTAGTCAATGTCGGTTCCGGCTGTCCACGACGTCGAGGTGTAGGAGAGAACTGTCACCTGCCTGTTTCTATAGATATCCCCATTTTGTGACGTGAACGTTTGGACGGATATTTGCCTCAGATTTTATCATTTTTTTTCACAGGTCTTTGAATCAAGACCCGATTACTCTAGAGCATGCGCCGTGTTCTCTTTTGTTGCCAATAACAACCTTTGTCAGTTATTTATATACTGAATAAAATATCGCGAGCAACCGCCTACCAATTGGGATCACATTTTTAAAATCATTATGGATGCTGTCGAGGCATAAACCATAAAATGGGCCAAAAGAGAAGAGGAACCTGTTGAAAGTCTTTCGGGTGGTGAGGTGTTCCCACGGACAAGGCCTAACATAGCATAACCCTTATAGTGAGTGAGTGAGTTGGTTTTTAACGCCGCTTTTAACAGTATTCCAGTTATGTCACGGCGTATCAGCTTCATGTGGGAGGAAAGCCCCAAGTGATGCAGGTCTCAGACGTTTACCCACGATCACGGGTATTGCGCTGACAAACCTAGAAACATAATCGGGGCGAACCGGGATTCGAACCCACAATCATAGGTTTCTGGCGTGCCCAAGGGACGCAACTCTGCACAGCGACTCGCGGCGCCTTAGACGACTGGGCCACCTGTGCCCCCGTAACCATTATATGTAAGCATCACTACATTAATTGTTTGATCAAAGAACTTGCTATAAATGGCACATCAAATAATACCACGGCCATATAAGGCCAGTGTGCTGCAACTGACTGACGAAGAAATCTGCCCAAACCCTTCATCAGCACCATCAACTTTTGATTGACACGAAAACCTGAAGACATATCCATTCCTCGTTTCTACTGGACTCCAGAGCTCAATAAAAATTCGTAAAAAAGTGACATGTTGCTGGGTCTAGAAAATGTACCACTAAATCCCTGTCTTAAAGACTAATTATAATCCTTAATACGATCAAGGAGGAATTTACTTCATATTCACATACAGTATTTGACACACGTGGAATTGATACCATGTGGATTCTCAAAACCACAAAGGATTTGTTTGACTTTTTTGCAGTCTCAGAAAAGAACCCATTACTATTTTGTCAAAAACCGCCCCCGTATTCTGGTGGTAGAGCGTCCGCCCGGAGAGCGGAAAGTCAGGGGTTCGATCCCCGACCGCGTCATACCAAAAGACGTTAAAAGATGGTACTTGTTGTTACCCTGTCTGGCGCTCTGCATTAAGGGGCTAAAACAAGGACTGGTCGGCTCGTAGTCAGTATACTGTGTCTGAGTGGGGTATTCATGTTAAACTGCGGCATGGTATCTCAGTGTGCTAGCACTATAAATCGGCATCAGTCCGGACTAGTACAAGCAGCCACACACACACGTACATGCACGTCGCTATATATGTGCCATAATCTTGGACGCTACCTTGAACCCCATTTCACCTCACCTCACCATTTTGTCAAAACATATGTTTCAACTTTGTTCACCACTATCCCACATGACACACTTTAGGAAAAGCGCCATTCCTTGATCCATGGGCTTTTGCTACAAAACGCGGTGAACACAGATACTGTTACGTATCTATATTCAGAAATTGAGGACAATTTGTCAAAAATGAAAGCAAATGCCATCTACAGTTTACTGAGAAAACAATATGTGAAAAGCTGGGCTTGTGTCCGCCTTCTTGCGGATCTGTCCCTTTATGCATATGAATCGGAATATCTGATCGGATTGGCCCGATCAAAGAAAGATAATTTGGCCAAGAAGTTTAACTTAAAGGGGCATCTGCGGTAGGAGCTACCGCACTCTTGTGGGCGGAGCTTATACGAGTGACCTGACAGGTCAATATGACGTCATGATAACACCCAAATTTAAAGGTTAATGCATAAACTGGTGACGTCATGTAAACAGCCATCTACGTGGGCCGTTTGACAACAAGTACGTAAGTTTTAATGGTAGTAAATATCCATCAAACGATTCCAAGACTTCTCAATAAACGGGTAGGTCTTGGGTTTCAAAACCTACCTGCCATGTCGTCTTCACATCTTCATAAAATGAAACTGTGGAATGTCCACGATTTATCCAACACAACACGCCGCGATATAACTGGGATACTTTTAAAAGCGGCGTTAAACCCAACTCACTCACTCACTTATCCAACACAGTCCAACACACAAATTATAGTCCTTCCCTATTCTCTGGACGAGAACGAAATACGTTTGTCGTAATGAATAAGCAGTGTAATTGAACAAAAAATTGTTTTTGTCACAGCACCAATCACAATCCTGTGGTGTACGGTATATCAGCAGTTTCTGAAGATTCCGGGTCTTCAGCAACCCATACTTGCCGTAAAAGACGACTATGATTGTCGTAAGAGGAGACTAACGGGATCGGTCAGGCTCGCTGACTTGGTTGATACATATCATCGATCCCAATTGCGTGGATCGATGCGCATGATGTCAATCACTAGATCATCTGGTCCAGACTCGATTATTTACGAACCACCGTCATATAGCTGGTATATTGCTTTGTGCGGCGTTAAACAACAAACAATCAAACAAAATCTATTATTAAACACCTTCCAACAATGAGAAATTAAACTTATATTTTCTAAATATTCTTTTATATTTATAACATCATTTGATTCATAATTTAATTGTTGCGTTGCTTTCTTCTCTGTCATTCAATGTACATGTTCAAACCCCTAAACTTTTTTATATTTCATTTTTCACAAATGGCTACGTTAGTGAGTTGCCTAGATCTCTCGTTACCTACATGTTTTAACTTTAAAGTAATTATTTGTATCTCAGGTATTAGTCCTATCTGTGATTCTGGTACCGTTTTGTCGCCATTGTGTAGCTTTTGTGGAGTTATTATGAATATCAAATACATGTCTTGAAATATGGACTTGTGAAAGAACTTATCATTGAACCATATGCATTTAAATTAATGCATATACCATTTACTTGGCGTGTATGGACATATTATCCATCTACTTATACACACTTATGGACATATACAGAATTTCATTGTACCTTATTATTACAAAAGATACCCGTGAAGATCCGGGTTAGAACAACCCATGCTTGTACGAAGGCGACTAACATGATAGGGTGGTTAGGCTCGCTGACTTGGTTGATGCATGTCATCGTATCCCAAATGCGTGGATCGGTGCTCTTGATGATAATAACTAGATTGTCTGGTCCAGACTGGATTATTTACGAACCGCCGTCATATAGCTGGAATATTGCTGAGTGCGGCGTTAAACAACAAACAAACAAAAACAAATATGAATAGCATTTCTCAAAATATATACGGCAATCGGTGATTTTAACAGTGTTATATTTTCGTTGTGTTCGTCTTGCTTTCATCTTGAATCTGGATGACAACGATCGTGTAAAAACTTTATTTGATCGGTGCGCAATTTTCCACAGCCGCAGGAAAAATTGAGACACGGAATTAAATTTTATATTATTTGACGTCGGAATGGAGATACAATACGGACAGCCTCACATACTTCGAAACGATGTTCAGATAAATATTTATTCACATTAATTCTGTCATGTGCGTGAACACGGATTTTCATCAAGCTTATTCAGGTCGCTGGCTACACAGATCATCCTCTCTTGTAATCTACTTCGACATGAACACATGTTGGTCTCGTTGTTTCTCTCAGATGCATTTTGTCTCCATCCATGACGAGAATTTCTTGATGCCGTTGGCTATGTACTAAAGCTACAGTAATCATGAGTCATTATTATTATTACTGCATAATGTAAATATCAGCTATTAAACAATGTATGAAGCTTCAAGATTGTCTTGTCTGTTTAACTGTAATGCAATTTCTTGATGCCGTTGGCTATGTACTAAAGCTACAGTAATCATGAGTCAGTATTATTATTACTGCATAATGTAAATATCAGCTATTAAACAATGTATGAAGCTTCAAGATTGTCTTGTCTGTTTAACTGTAATGCAATTTCTTGATGCCGTTGGCTAAGTACTAAAGCTACAGTAATCACGAGTCATTATTATTATTACTGCATAATTTCTTTTATTACTTTCCAAAACTTTTTGTTTTCCACCTTTCTGACCCCACGATCTCCTAGCAACCACGCCGCATTGCTGCTTACAACTGTCAAGAACTTTGCAAGTTCGCTTTTCCTCAATATGAGCAACAAAAAAGTTTTCATGTGACGCTTAATTTGACGGAGAGTTGTTCGAGATGATCAGGGAGACTTTGTTTATTTCGATTATGACATTGGTGACTTGATGACATAATTCCGATCGTCAACTCGAATCGACAAGATGGCAGCAGAAACTTGGACAAATTCTGTGCCGATTCCTGGGATTAGTGAATCAGTGTCACAGCGATATTTCTTTGTGGAACCAGATGAAGCCGAATATGTACGTTCACACTTCTTTTGTCATGCGTGACACAGCACAGGCAATCGCAGTTAGGGAATGAATATAATATGATAATTGTGTGGTATAGATCTAGAATCTAACTGTTGAATGCAAATGACCAAAACTGAACAAATATCTGTATATTTCGGATTGAACTCAAAGAATCTTGTCGTCAATTACCAATTTATGTTGGTTGGTTATTTATGTATCGTCAATGTTACATTAATCGAAATGTTATTCTGCTGCTGTTCTGCCGCAAAAAATACACAACACCATACACTTTGACCACAAATGCATTGAATGTGTCACATGAACACATGCCCATGTGCCTTGCTATTTATAGCGCAACCGTAAATAAGCTCCGCCCACAGTGATTGACGCAGACAGCAAACACGATCGATTCGATTTGTTATGATAAAACTACAGAACATTTATTGACTTATATATAGATATGGAGCCATTTGTGGTATCCAAGTTTTATCATTCAAGTGATACGAAGTTTGACGGTCAATGGTGATCTTATTCCCGTATGGTTTTCAAAAAGCTTCTCCCAGCACTCAGTTGTGTTTACATTGTCAGTCATTGTTCGACACTGAAACACCGCCACCTTGCGGGCTATTTATAGTCAGGGTGGGCCTTTAAACTTCGGGTATAGCGATGATTTGATCTCGTTCAATCGCCATCATATAGCCAAATCCCTTCCACTGATTTACCCACCTGACCTAGAAATAAAGGAGACCAGTGAGGCCTCATATGTTTCATATTTAGATCTATGCATAAAGTTTCAGAATGATTTCAAAGAGCGTCGTACGACTCCTGCCCAGGTGCTGCTTGATCAAGGTTGCAACATTCAAGGCCTAAGTGAAACTTTCAAAAATATTTATGGTAGACAATTGGAGGTCATTTCCAAATTTGCCGCGACAGTGACAATAGTGATGTCCGATACAATTTCCTATTTTGACTTGTACCATTTGTTCCCGTGATTTTTTCAGGTGACAAATTGCCTTGCCTTTGCATGTGTTTGTGACGGATGCCACCTGTGGGGCAGGATCCCACTCACCTTTTCGCGAAAATCTGGTATCATCACTATTTGATTGTGAATCATTAACACATGTTCATGTTATAGTCGGAATCTCATAATCGACTTTCTATAGAATATGGAAAGGGTTTTGTAGCTTTGATGTCGATCCTTAAAACAGGCTTTGCGTTCTTTGTATGATGTATGTTGAGTGAATACGGAATTGTTTAATGGCATTGTAAATTTAAATATGTATTTTGGTGGAGTTTCAATTATATAGAATTATTCATGATATAATTCCGTTCAATTGTTATTTCACTCATTGAAGGTGCACACCATAGCAGGCAAAACACACCACACACACCCAAACCATGTTTTTTTTATGTTAAACAGATAATGAATTGACATCAGGCATCCATGAGTTTCTTGTCGACATCATGTCTACAAATTCACAAATCCACAAATAGGTTTATTGTGAGTTTCTATGTGCACGTTATTACAGCAAAGTCACGTTTTGAAATCTGATGTGTCCTATAGTACTGAATGTTTACTTACTAGAATCTGTATAAACTCGACGTTTACATGACTTGTACAAACATATACAGTTTAACCCCGTTGTCTCAGATATGTCGAATGTCCTGTTGTGTTGATTATAGCTAAAATGGATAGAATTATCATTGAACCGCCCGCACGTTATCAGAAATGAGCGGGTCACTGTAACTTGATAATGCCCTAATATTACTTGACGACGGGCCATTATCACGCCCGTTGTTAGGTGACGTCATAGGGTAGAGAAAATGACGTCACGTATTATAGTGACGTCATCTTGTTTGTTCTATGACGTTTCCATATTTGTAAAATGTGGTCAGTGACATTCCTGTTGATTGCAGTAAATGTTTCAAAACCGATATTGTTGTTTCTTTTTATTTGATAACAAATTCCATCCATTTTAGCTATAATAACGGTAACGCTCTTTTTCAGGGCATTATCACTTGCAGAAGCCCTCGGTCTTTTCAACTGCCCTCCTTCGTCGGGCAGTTAATGAAAAACCTCGGGCTTCTGCAAATGATAATGCCCTGAAAAATAGCGTTACCCTTATCTTGATACTGATGTTTATGTGTGCATTTCTACAACATTTCCATGCAGTCCTAAAGTGGACCTAAACTGATCTGGAAGTTTTGAAAACATGCAACATTGTACCTCGCGTCAGCAAACTGGGTTTTGTGTGCAGTGCAATTTGGTCATCTTGTCAAAGTTGATCCTCCAATACAATATTGATTCTGACACAATTTAGACAGCAGATATTTTACAAGCTAGACACAATTTTATGGATAACAACAATTGTGTCTACCTTTTCATCCGTCAACTTCTAAGTAATTAACAAATTAGGAGACATTTTCCTTTCAATTATTAATCAGATGCTCCATGGTTTTGCATACACCATTTTCGATTACCACACTATCCATGCAATCACTGTAAAGGACTTTCTAGACTCAGATTTGCCACAGTTACCGTCCTAATGAGGAATGTTTCGATTGATCGTTACTTAGTGCTGTGTGCCATTACTTCAATCGTTAGATAACAAAGCGATCTCTTTGTAGCAATCTTATTGATCATGACAACAGTGGTATCTCCACTACGTCTCACGTCACATGCATGTAATATTAATGTGACCTGTGTCTGCCTCCAAACATGTAGTTCGTTCTCACTCCTTTTGTTTACCGTAACTGGGCAGGATAGGAAGACCCTCCGTTTACTTGATTTGTATTACATGAACGTCTTTAAATATGCAGATGGATATTAGCTTCTTCAGGACACTTTTCGTGATTGTTGGTGTATCAAAAACATTTAGTTTGGAAGAATCTCATTTTAAAAAGACAGCCAGTGGAGTTCCAGCCGTTTTAGACAACTCCCAACATCTCCAGGTCCAGAAAGTGTTTGGACTAACGATATGTGCCAGTCTGTGTTTGCGCACGTCATGCCATGAGTTCCAGTATTCGTACACAAGCCGCACGTGCATCACACGATATTCAGAGCCAATATCTGACAGCGTCCTTAACCCAGGCAGCGGATTGTTTGACATCTACAACAACAACGAGCAAGGTACTGTGTAACATAATTTCGCTGAGAGAAAACATTGTATAGTTCACACCATAGATCTAAAAACTAAAACAAAGACACTTAAATGAACCCCAGTTTTTAAGCTTATATAGACTTGGAGAAAAACTTGCTATTTATCTTTCAGGACTTTTGATTGAATACATGTCCACAATATCTTTCTTGGTCATTTTGTTCCTTTTTACTTTAGCAATTGGAGCCAACTGTGATACTGAACCTGTGCCATAGATAAACAAAAGCGTAATTACTACGGTAATTCTATTGATGGTGTACTTGTACAATATCTTTTCTTCAAAATACGGGATGTATATTATTATTACTTTACAGAGCCTAAGACATGTTTTGAGATCAGGAAAAACAACCCAGAAGCTCAGAGTGGAGAGTACAAGATCATTCCTTCGGCTCCTCAGTTTAAGGGTGTGTCAGTGAAGGTCTACTGCTTGATGAATGACACACACCAGCTGGAGTATATAACACTGCCAAACAGGAACATTGGAAACTATCCCAAAAGGTCGAACGGTGGTTGTAGAAATGAACAGCCTTATTTAGTAGCTGGTGGTGTTGGTAAAGACGGAGTAACAGAGTATCAGAGGATCAGAGTGAAGCCATCGGTAAGTGCCTACATTAATTTGGTTTTCTGTGATATGTGAGTGTGTGGATACAGAGTGGGTATCAGGTAAAGTGAAGGGGAGAACCTACTTACACAATCGAAACATAAGATATTATGCTTCTGTGACATTCCAAATAACGTTCTTATATATGTCACAAGTGTCTTTATCGTTCAAAAGAGGTTTGTAACTATTGCTATGTGTAAAACGGAGACATTTCAAATTTCCAAGAGCTTATGAAAAAGCCCTAACTAACACCAATGTGTCAGGCCAATAGACCTATGGTGTTGTGTTTGAATCCAGTTTCGGTCTGATTGTGTGTCTAGATTTATGAGCACCACACTCGTGCTCGTAGGGTTCATCGAGCTGATATGCCCTTATATTGCTCATAATTTCAGCAATCAAGAAACGTGTTGGGTTTTTGTTTGTTATATTTGAGTGTTTCCTACTTTTAACTTTAACTCCCAATGTCTATGGAGTCTTGAAACCTGAAATGAAAACTGTTGTATGTGCTTATGATTTATTTCAATATATGTATTTCAAATATGTTCAAAGTTCAATGATATTTTGATAAAATGATAATTACTTCCCTTCAGCTCTTAAAAACGTAAACAATTCAGCTTGTAGAATATATTGTGTGTTTGGAGAAATGGTATATTTCCATGCTTTAGACTATGACTGTTGTGAGAACTGACACCACCTTCACAAGCGGGAACAAGACGAAGCCACATACATTTGGTACAGCAGAAGATTGTTACTCATATTCTGGAAGCTGCAAACGAATAGGAACCTTTCACATCGACACGCTGGGCACAGGGATGAAGTTCTCCACTGATGTAAGTGATTCCTTTTCGCTAGCGTTATAAATATGCTAAAGTAAATCAACGATAACATTCAAAGACCGAAGATGTAGAATAAAAAGATGCGCTGTTGTAACGCAGCCCTGGGATAATCCATCTAGTAAGTCATCTTGTTATGTAAAACGCATCAAAGTATATCCATTCATTTCCAGCTAAAGTGGACTGGAAAAAAAAACACACGCAACGTGCAAAATATAACCCGGACACAGAATGGCGCCGTCATTGATCTGGTGTGTGGAGGCTGGTGTGGGGGATGCGATCCTGATGGAGATATGATCCTCTACCAAAACAATCTGGATATTCAGCCATAGGTCTCCCCTTTGTGTGGAGGATAGTGTGGATTGTGTTAAGTATCAATTCGCAAATTGAAACATTAAGTTAACTGAGATATCTGTACGTAAAAAAGCAATTTAGTGTGAAACCAATAACCAACGAACAAATAGTATACAATCAACAATTGTATTATCAAATGAACTGTTTACAAATCTATACAAATTACTGCAAAGGAATTACAATGGCAGTATACAATAGAATGGTAGTGCAACAATCAATAGCACTATATGATATGATAGCAGAGGTCAATATCAAATAAAAAAACAGTGGTGATAACAAAAGTCAGTGATAATAATGTATTCAGTCAGCAGCGACAGTAGTCAAACTTTCGAGACCATGCCAGTGAATTGTGAAAGGGTCACCCACAGGCCTATTGTGTATAGTTGGCTGTAGAAGAAAACATGAAATTAATAATATATTCAAACATTACATTACAAATACTGTTAACCTATAGAAAGATGAAAACAATGGAGACAGCTTCAGGGTGTATTTAGAGATGCCATTTCGCCAATTGTGTTTCACTCAGGACATTTTATATTTATTGCAATGGTCATTATGAATCATTTGAACTTTATTTAGGTATATATATATAATATGTATAAAAGACTTAATGTAATGAGCAGGGTCGGCTTTTGACGTAAAGATGAAAACAAAGGATAGTGCTTCAGTGTGTAATTGGAGTTTCCTTTCCTCTCAGAATATGTACCATCGATAATGCAAGTTCGCGAACTGTGTTTCACTCCAGACATTATATATTAAGTGCAATGGTCATTATGAATTATTTGAACTGTATTTGGATATATATGACAGTTATATTTAATATGTATAAAAGACCTGATGTTATGATTGTCGTAAGAGGAATGTGCACACACCAATAACCATACAGCAATGGCAGAGCAGTCTGAAATGTTGCCCTCTATTTCCACTTGTTCTATCCACGGATAATCAGATATGGCAATATGGGAATATTACATGTACAACATTGTCAACAATATTCCAGTTGCAATAGCATGCGAAAAATTTAACACAAAGGGTACAATAACACATAAACCAACTAACACATCCTAACTTGATCCGATTTGAGTTAGGTCTACAAGAATGGGGAGTTTTGGGTCTAGGCTATTCTATCATGGTATGCCTTTAAGCATTGTCTGGGAGAAAGTTCTGTAATACAATAGAAACATAGGTCTTTATGCTTTCATTGAAGAGATCTTTTACCTTGAGATCTAATCATGTGTAAGCACCCTGAAACTGAACGGGTCTTTTTTTAAAATAACAATCTGTTTTTCTTTTTTCATAGCCAAGGTTTTGCTGATAAAACCATAGCCTATTCTTCGAAAAAGGTCGACTCGCGTGTTGGAGTGAAAGTGCTTATCCACACGAAACACAAGAACAAATAAACAACACAAACTGCATTTGGTTCACATTCTTGACTCGCATGGTAAAGTAATGATATGTTGATCGACGTATGTGTTTTAATGCTGTTCCATGTACCTGCTTCCCCGAAATGTTGTTCAAATAGATGTGTCCCTTATGGTGTAACTAGTTTTGAACGTACACGGTATTTTTAGTATGGATACTATTTAGAAACATTAAAATAATGATGGATATACGAAGATAAGTTGTTTAACTTCTGTGCTGTAGATGATATCAATGTGTGATTGTTCCTAGAAAAAAGCTATTTCGCCACTTTTACTCGTCATTCACAATAGCTGTTTGTCATCATCACCATACGCAATCCTTTACTGTTTTAATATATTATACATTATATAAGCTTTCAATTTTGTTCAACAACTTGTTTGTAGTAGCCACGAGAGTTGAGATATATTAGGCCATTATGTCAAAGGTCAAGGTTACGTGTCTGTGGTCTGTGGTTAATTCAATGTTGTTGTCACCAAACTGTAGATAATACTTGTTAAATAAATATATTCCTACGAGTATATGACAACTCTTTGGTCAAAATAAGTCTCGTCTCAGAAAGGTTTTCTCAGATTTAATTACTATTCCGATGATGTATGATGATGATTGTCACCATAATGGGAATTAAATTTCATTAACCTCTGGAGAAACATAATTGAAATGTATTACTAGTTCTATAGTATGGATACTTACTTCCTCAATATTAAATTGATGACGATGTTGCCCAAACATGTGTGATGGTTCCAAGAAAAACTATTTCACCACTTTTTTGACAGCTGACGGAAGGCGTTTGTCACCATCGCAAACCTTAGCAATTAGCTGTTTTTCTTATTATATTTAATTTAACATAATTGAAATGTGTTACTAGTTCCATATTCAAGGATACCTTCTCCTCAATATTAAATTGATGACGATGTTGCCCTCCAAAAAGTGTGTTTCTTCAAAGAAAAACAATTTCACCAATTTTGTGACAGTTGACGGTCACCATCGCAAAAGTTAAGCTATTACTTTTCAAGAACTTTTTTCAATAGCCGCGAGAATTGAAATAGTGTGTGAATTATATTGACATCAAAATTTAACACAGGCCAACAGATGAAAGCACAATGTTAGCTGTTCCCTGAAACCCTCCCTTAGATTTAACAAATATTCTGATCGTTTATGATGACAGTTGTCACTGTTGAGGTTATTTAGTTTATTGTGAATTTTTGTAGATAATTTGTGAAAAATATATTGTGCAACCAAAAACACATAATTGTTGAAAGTTGAAAATTGGGGTAAATCTAACAAATGTGTATGATATACTAGTATTAATTATGACAATAATTGCTGGAGAAACACGATATTGGCATTATATTGTTACATATTTATTAATATTTTCGTCCTCAATATTAAACAAACAATAGTTGAATACCAAAGCAGACAGTAAATTAATTCAACGGCTGACTTTGTTGAAATTTTAAATTGCAGACATTTTCAAGTGAATTGCAATGCTGTAACACTTGTTTTTCTCTAATTTACCTGACGGCATGTTTTAGATGATATGCCCAATTTGATCCATGATTATACAGCCACATATGTTCCTCTCTTGTCGCCATACATGTCAACATGCAAATATGACCTTTTCGCATCGGTTATAAGTACTCATTCCGCTAGGTATGATATTAAAGATTTTTAATTATTTTATCTGTAAACATTCTTTATAAGAAACATTATATTCGCCAGTAATGGTTATGCACCTTATTTACTGTTTTCCCTTTTCTCAAAACTGGGTTAATAAAAACTCTGATTCATAAAGTATTGTTTATGACGTCACTTTACATATGATGGTTGGCTGGTTGATTTGTTGTTTAACGCCGCACTCTGCAATATTACAGGAATGTAACGGCTGTCTGTAAATAATCGAGTCTGGACCAGACAATCCAGTGATTAATATCATTAGCATCGATCCACGCAAATGGGATCGATGACATGCATCAACCAAGTCAGCGAGCCTGACCACCCGATCCGGTTAGTCGCCTTTTACGACAAGCATAGTCACCTTTTACGGCAAGCATGGGTTGCTGAAGACCTATTCTACTCCGGAATCTTCACGGGTCACAATACATATGAAATCTAATTGTGATCTTCTGTGACATCAAAAGGTCTCTTGATCAGACGGGTTTGACATAACAGTACATCTCAGAAACTTCATGTAACACCTACCTACATTGTTAACAGTTCAGCACAAACACATGATGTGCAACGACACACCCATGACCCCTATCAGCAGTATGAACAGTTCCAAACATGCACATCCTGTTCTACGACACACCCATGATCCCTATCAGTAGTGTGAACAGTTCCAAACATACACATGTTGTGCTACGACACGCCCATGACCCCTATCAGCAATGTGAACAGTTCCAAACATACACATGTTGTGCTACGACACGCCCATGACCCCTATCAGCAATGTGAACAGTTCCAAACATGCACATGCTGTGCTACGACACGCCCATGATCCCTATCAGCAGTATGAACAGTTCCAAACATGCACATGCTGTGCTACGACACGCCCATGATCCCTATCAGCGGTATGAACAGTTCCAAACATGCACATGCTGTGCTACGACACGCCCATGACCCCTATGAGCAGTGTGAACAGTTCCAAACATACACATGTTGTGTTACGCACACCTACATTGTTGGCATCGCTCTGGAAAAGATTGAGACTTGGTCATGTTTTGTTATAAGATAAAAATGCATCCCCACATCCTTTGAAAATTGTAAGAAATTAAACCTTTGAAATCATGAATACTGAAGCTGAGTAAACTTATGTGAGTATCAAACCTTGGGTTGCGTTCATCCTTGCGTGTATGTGTGTGTGTTAGTACATGCATGCTTGTGGGGAGAGTAAGTAGTAATGGCCGATAGGTCGCTCACTCCTTGACTAAGAGAACCTCGGCTGAACAGGCGAGCTGCACATTCACGGTTTAACTGACCATGACGACACGGAATGGTAATACCTTTAGGTAACTGTTGACTAAAATGCATGGTGGAGGTGAAACAATGTTTGAGACAATCCCATTCTTTATTTGTCCTCTTGTCGTTGTGACCGTTATCTTTCAACCTCCCTTCCCAGAATTATGTTTGACAGTGGGATTTACAATTCAGGAGTATCGCTATGTTATTTCCAGTATTATCTTCGAAGGAGTACCCATTAGAATAAAAGAACACAAGACCTCAGTACAAACAAATGACTCAAAATCAGCCATCTCCGACCACACCCAAACCAACCCCGACAACAACATCCAGTGGAACAACATCAAGATCCTGGCCAACAATCAATCAGACTACAAAATTAGGAAACTCCTAGAAGCCATCTACATCAAAAGGATCCAGCCAGCAATGAACAAAGACCAAGGCTATTACATCCCGCCTGCTTACCATCACCTAATTGCTAAATCCCTATGTGCATCCAATTAATCCACTGGCTTCCATCATCTCTATCAGTCTGTTTGTTGACTCTGTGTTCATTAGTCATCCACTGGCTTCCAATTATCTTAATCAACTCTCTGTGTCCATGAATCATTTACTGTATAAACTTTGATGTTAATAAGTATATATACCTATGTTGTTTAGCACTACAAGTAAAAAACTTGACTCAATACAATATCAGGCTCTCAAACTAATTACACGCACCCAACATGGCACCTCCTACACCTCACTTCAGGCCCTTACA
This sequence comes from Haliotis cracherodii, assembly GCF_022045235.1. Lineage (NCBI taxonomy): Eukaryota > Metazoa > Mollusca > Gastropoda > Lepetellida > Haliotidae > Haliotis > Haliotis cracherodii. The sequence goes on from NW_027266269.1 coordinate 22,872,589, forward strand.
GGAGAAATGCCACTAAATCTACGCAGGGAACATCTAAGCCTTAATTTCTGGGCCGCGTCCCAAACAAACCCTCTCATCCAAAACCTAATTAACCAAAACATTAGCCCAAGAAACCAAGCTCTAGCTCGCAAACACCCCTTACTCACCCCAATATCCCAAAGAATAACTAACTACCTCAATGAACACCAAACTCAAAATCTTAAACAAAACTGCAAAAAATCAAATATCTTCACCCCTAAACTCAAAATACCCCAAATAGACACAACGCTAGCTAACCAAATAAATAAACAAACCGACCCAAACATAGCTAAAACCACCACACTTGCATACATACACGAAAATTGGCCAAATTGGTGTCACATATACACTGACGGATCTTCAGACCCGATCTTCAACCACACAGGCTTCGGAGTCCATACCACACAACCAGTTATATCCACACAATCTTACCGACTCCCTAACAACCAATCTATATTCACGGCCGAACTTATGGGCATGGCCTCAGCCCTGCATAACCAACAATCTAAAAACAACAAAAAAATCCTAATTCTCACTGACTCCCTTAGTGGACTACAAGCCCTCCAAAACAAAAATACCAAAAAACGACCTAAATTAATAAACCAAATACTTAAAAGCTCCAACGACCTAACAAAAGCAGGCAAACAAATAACCTTCTTGTGGATCCCCGCCCACGTAGGAATTTACGGCAATGAAAGCGCCGATAAAGCAGCTAAATCATCTCTCAAAATACCAGAAATAAGCCTAAACCTACCCATCTCAAAATCAGAAATTAAAAGTGTAAACAAACAAAAAATAACCAAAAAATGGCATAATCAATATCAAAACTCAAATAGCCAAATCAAAAAAGTGCTCAGAAAACCACTAGCCAAACCTAAAATCCTACACCCCTCTAAAAAAATTGACAGATTAATTACAAAACTCCAAACAGGACACACCAACCTAAATAACCACCTAAAACAACTTAAAAGACACACCACAGGCAACTGCCCCCACTGCAAACAACCCGAAACCACAGAACACGCACTCATTCACTGCACCCACTATCAAACACACAGAACCACACTACAAACCGCCCTCAATCTAAATAAGGTTCCTACTCTAGATGAAATACTAAACCCTCAAAATAAACTAGAAAACTTCAAGGCCCTAGGCGTATTCCTAATCAAAACAGACCTAATTAAGCGCATCTAAAAATTAATTAATCTACCAATCCAAAATCCAATAAACATACAAACACCCACCTCACTCGGCTCCCTTAGTTCCCTCCTCCACCCACCTCGGCATTTATTCCAAATTTAAAAATTTCAAAAAATCAATATAAGCAACCCCTAAAAGCCCCCTCTTGGGTTGCACACACCACTTTCACCCTTCTCGGAATACACTAAATGGTCCGACCAGGCCCGTGTGCGAAATACGCTGTAGTCGGAAAGCGCACGTTAAATCTTCTATATCAGTCAGTCAGCACTATCCAAAATAAATTAGAAAAATGCAAAGCCTTAGGCATATACCTAATAAAAACAGGACTAATTAGCCGCATTTAAACCGCAAATAAAATATTAAAACCAAAACTACCTTATTTGATAATCACCCAACACACACAGTTCCCTTAGTTCGTCCCCCATCCACTCTTGGCATTCTTTCCAAATCTCAAAATTTCAAAATTACTATATAAGCAACCCCATAAGCCCCCCTCCTAGGTTGCACAAACTCACTTTTCCCCTTTTTGGAAACACATTAAAAGGCCTGGCCGGGCCCGTGTGCGACATACGCTTGCAGTCGGAAAGCGCACGTTAAATCTCCAATATAATTAAGTAAGTAAGTACTATCCATCACTTGCTTGATAAAGGTGTTAGGATCTACACCGAAACGTCGCACTAATTGTAATAAAGAAGTTGTTCATCCATAGAACTCGTCTTACTTCATCACACCAACTTCTAAATGCCACTGAAAGAAGTGCGAAGGAGTAGTTCGGCTTGTATTAGATGATTCTGATACATTTAAGACCGTTGATCATCCTGTCCCATCTCGTGTCCTCCCTGGTACGATATTTACTAATTCATCCCGACATTTCATTGGAGTATGTATGGCCAGGTATCAATCAGGTTCCCCATCCAGCAGATAACAATTACACTCACGAACAAGCAGGCACAATTTCCAACTGTGTTGAACAAACTATTGAGCACACTTATTGGTATAAGGACAGGTTTTACTTCCCATCAATTTTTGTGATGTTCAAATAGAACAACGCTTTCAAATTGAAGCAGATTTAGCATGTACCATGATTTTTGGCTACGATTTCCTGATACGGCAAGGCACTGTTATGAAGTTTAAATGTTATACTTTGACTATTCAAAATGTTTGAACAGTTGTTTCTATCTGGGTAAATGGTACTTTGTTACCACCTCTTGCTGGGCCACAAACAGTGACCACAGAGCCAGATCACTGTTCGCTTGCTGTCAAACATTACAATTCCTCCTCAATACAAAAACAATTAACTACTTCACAGTTCAATATCGATCCGACAGAAAGTCACACCAAGACTGCCAACGTGATACGAACTGTGCAATCAATGATCTCTGCAGTCGGATGGCAACAGCGAACACATAACGATTGCGACTGCACCAGAGTTGTATCATGACAGTACAATCAGTTATCCTCTTTGAGCAAATATCGAACTCATAGGCGATCATTCAATAGCACAAGGGTAATCTGACGATTGTAATGAACTGCCACATTTTACATATAGACTATTTATATTACTACTACTACTACTACTACTACTTCTACGAGAAGATTTCCGGTCGCGCTGTCCATAAGGGACGTAGTATATGTTTCGAGGACCATTACAAAGCATTGTTCGCTCTGCATGTATATACAGGAAAACAAATGAACTACAATCTACGAGATATGACGACTGTGGGTCGCATGGTTATACGATATGATTCCATGTACAGTGACTTCCAAATTAATGCTGAAAATTGAAATACAAGGCTGAGAATTCAAATACGAAGTGAGATACAGGCATGAAAACAGAAATGCAGTCATAAGAACTGAAGGTTTCATAGTTATGTGATACAAACATATGGTTCACAGTGAAAAATGTTGTGATGATACATGTTGATACAGAATGTTACTATTGTTTGATGTTTTTACTCACACAGTAACAAGTTACCGTTTCCTACTTGTGACAATACTTGTATCATACTCTTAAGATACAGTCGGTTACTCCGACTCGAGATGAATGCATCTGTACGTGTTTGTGCGTATTTCATTGCATTGTTGAACCCAGGAGTCTTCTTCGACCAGTGTGGATCTTATTAATGCTAATGGCGCTTGTTAGCATCCAGAATCGAGTTCATAGTACACCTTAACTGATTAGGATAGGAGACATTTTCCTTTCAATTATTAATTAGATGCTCCATGGTTTTGCATACAACAATTTCGATCACCACACAATCCATACAATCACTGAAAAGACTTTTCTAGACTCAGATTTGCCTTAGTTACCGTTCTAATGAGGAATGTTTCGATAAATCGTTACTTAGTGCTGTCTGTCATTACTTCAATCGTTAGATAACAAAACGATCTCTTTGTAGCAATCTTATTGATCATGACAACAGTTGTATCTCCACTACGTCTCACGTCACATGCATGTAATGTTAATGTGACCTTTGTCTGCCTCCAAACATGTATTTCGTTCTCACTCCTTTTGTTTACCGTAGCTTGGCAGGATAGGAAGACCCTCCGTTTACTTGATTTGTATTACATGAACGTCTTTAAAAATGCAGATGGATATCATCTACTTCAGGACACTTTTCTTGATTGTTGGTATTTCAATAACATTTAATTTGGAAGAATCTCATTTTAAAAAGACAGCCAGTGGAGTTCCAGCCGTTTTAGACAACTCCCAACATCTCCAGGTCCAGAAAGTGTTTGGACTAACGACATGTGCCATGTTGTGTTCCCGCACGTCATGCCATGAGTTCCAGTATTCTGACAGAAGCCGCACGTGCATCACACGACACTCAGAGCCAATATCTGACAGCGTCCTTAACCCAGGCAGCGGATTGTTTGACATCTTCAACGACAACGAGCAAGGTACTGTGTAACATAATTTCGTTGAGAGAAAACATTGTATAGTTCACACCATAGATCTAAAAACTAAAACAAAGACACTTAAATGAACCCCATTTTTTAAACCTATATTGACTAGGAGAAAAACTTGCTATTTATCTTTCAGGACGTTTGATTGAATACATATTCACAATGCCTTTCTTTGTCACTTTGTTCCTTTTTACTTTAGTAATTGGAGCCAACTGTGATACCAAACCTGTGCCACAGATAAACAAAAGCGTAATTACTACGGTAATTCAATTGATGGTGTACAATATCTTTACTTCAAAATGCGTGATGTATATTATTATTGCTTTACAGAGCCTAAGACATGTTTTGAGATCAGGAAAAACAACCCAGAAGCTCAGAGTGGAGAGTACAAGATCACTCCTTCGGCTTCTCAGTTTAAGGGTGTGTCAGTGAAGGTCTACTGCTTGATGATGACACACACCAGATGGAGTATATGACACTGCCAAATAGGAACATTGGAAACTATCCTAAAAGGTCGAACAATAATTGCAGAAATGAACAGCTTTATTTACTAGCTGCTGGTGTTGGTAAAGACGGAGTAACAGAGTATCAGAGGATCAGAGTAAAGCCATTGGTAAGTGCCCTTTTACTTTCGGTTTCTGTGATATGTGAGTGTGTGGGTCCGGAGTGGGTGTCAGGTAAAGTGAAGTGGAGAACCTACTTTGCACTATTATATATATTTATTTCAAATATGTTCAAATTTCAATGTTGTTTTTTATAAAACTATCATTATTTCCCTTCAATTCTTAAAAACGTAAACAATTCAGCTTGTAGAATATATAGTGTGTCTTGAGAAATGGTTTATTTCCATGCTTTAGACTATGACTGTTGTGAGAACTGACACCACCTTCACAAGCGGGAACAAGACGAAGCCACATACATTTGGTACAGCAGAAGATTGTTACTCATATTCTGGAAGCTGCAAACGAATAGGAACCTTTCACATCGACACACTGGGCACAGGGATGAAGTTCTCCACTGATGTAAGTGATTCCTTTTCGCGAGCGTTATAAATATGCTAAAGTAAATCAACGATAACATTCAAAGACCGAAGATGTAGAATAAAAAGATGCGCTGTTGTAACGCAGCCCTGGGATAATCCATCTAGTAAGTCAACTTGTTATGTAAAACGCATCAAAGTACAACCTCTATGCTGTAGATGATATCAATGCACATCATGTGTATGTTTTGAAACTGTCCACACTGCTGATAGGGGTCATGGGCGTGTCGCAGCACAACATGTTTATGTTCGGAACTGTTCACACTGCTGATAGGGGTCATGGACGTGTCGTAGTACAGCATGTGTATGTTTGGAACTGTTCACACTGCTGATAGGGGTCATGGGCGCGTCGTAGCACACCATGTGTATGTTTGAAACTGTCCACACTGCTGATAGGGGTCATGGACGTGTCGTAGTACAGCATGTGCATGTTTGGAACTGTTCACATTGTTGATAGGGGTCACGGGCGTGTCGTTGCACATCATGTGTGTTCTGAACTGTTAACAATGTAGGTAGGTGTAACATGAAGTTTCTGAGATGTACTGTTATGTCAAACCCGTCTGATCAAGAAACCTTGTGGTGTCACAGAAGATCACAATTAGATTTCATATGTATTGTGACGTCACAAACAACACTTTTGAATCACAGTTTTTATTAAACCAGGTTTGAGAAAAGGTAAAACAGTAAATAAGGTGCATAAACATTTCTGGTGAATATAATGTTTATTATATACAATGTTTACATATCGAATGATTTCAATCTTTAATATCATACCTAGCGGAATGAGTACTTATAACCGGTGCGAAAAGGTCATATTTGCATGTTAACATGTATGGCGACAAGAGAGGAACATATGTGGCTGTATAATCATGGATCAAATTGGGCATATCATCTAAAATATGCCGTCAGGTAAATTAGAGAAAAACAAGTGTTACAGCATTGTAATTCACTTGAATATGTCCACAATTTATAATTTCATCAACGTCAGCCATTGAACTAATTTACTGTCAGCATTGGTGTTCAACTATTGTTTGTTTAATATTGAGGACGAAAATATTAATACATACGTAACAATATAATGTCAATCGTGTTTAATTAATACTAGTATATCATACACAATTGTTAGATTTACTCAAATTTTAAACTTTCAACCATTATGTGGCTTCTGTGTTTTTTTGTGATACAATATATATTTTTTTCAAATTATCAACAAAAATATACAATAAACTAAATTTCAATGACGGTGACAAGTATCATCATAAACCATCTATATCTAAGGAAGGGTGTCAGGGAACAGATAACATTGTGCTTTCAGCTCATGGCCTGTGTGAAATGTTGATGTCAATATAATTCACACACTATTTCAATTCTCGCGGCTATTGATGACTTTTGCGATGGTGACAAACGCCTACCGTCAACTGTCACAAAATTGGTGAAATTGATTTTCTTCGAACAAACGCATTTTTTGGGCAACACCATCATCACTTATTATTGAGGAAGAAAGTATCCATAACTATGGAACTAGTAACACATTTCAATTCTGTTTCTTCAGACATTAATGGAACTAAATCCTCATTATGGTGACAACCATCATCATACATCACCAGAATATTTGTTAACTCTGAGAAAACCTTTCAGAGACGAAACTTAGATCAAAGTGTTGTCATATAGGAATACATCCGTATAACAAGTATTATCTTAAGTTTGGTTATGGGAACATTGATAGTGAAAGAGAAATTTCAATCACAGACTATCAGGTAACCGTGACCTTTGACATAATGGCCTATTATACCTAAACTGTTGTGCATATTGCAAACAAGTTGTTGATCAAAATTGAAATTTCAATTATATAATGTATAACATATTAAAACAGTAAAGGATTGAGTTTTGTGATGATGACAAACATCTATTGTGAATGATGAGTGAAAGTGGTGAAACAGTATGTTTCTAGGAACAACCACACTTATTGATATCATCTACAGCATAGAGGTTGTACTTTGATGCGTTTTACATAACAAGTTGACTTACTAGATGGATTATCCCAGGGCTGCGTTACAACAGCGCATCTTTTTATTCTACATCTTCGGTCTTTGAATGTTATCGTTGATTTACTTTAGCATATTTATAACGCTCGCGAAAAGGAATCACTTACATCAGTGGAGAACTTCATCCCTGTGCCCAGTGTGTCGATGTGAAAGGTTCCCTATCAGCAGTGTGGACATTTCCAAACATACACATGTTGTGCAACGACACGCCCAAGACCCCTATCAGCTGTCAGCAGTTCCAAACATACTGTGCTACGCATACCTACATTGTTGGTCTTGAGTCATATTGAGTCTTGGACTTGTATAGTTATAAGGTGAAAAGGCATCCCCAAAACCTTTGAAAATTGTAAGAAATTAAACCTTTGATGATGATTACCATAGTGATAGCTTTAATGATGTGATACAATTGTACAAAGATATGGCAGCAGAAAGTCTTGGCTAAAGATAGACATTTCCCGTTTCTCTTCGTTATTGTTTTAATGCCGTCGGTGCCAGTCAATTAATTTTCAAGACAAAACCATCCTGTCCCATCTCATAATGACAGGAAATCAATAAAGAGATGCTTAATCGGTCATATTAGCTCCGCCTTTTTTTGCGATTACAACCAAAATGAGTTCATGGTCTGATACAGCTTTTAAAGAATCAAATTAATGGATCAATACATATGACAAAGACAGAACACTTTAAAAAGACACCCTTAACACTTGCATAACAGTGTGCGTTTCTCTGTTGGTCGAAGATAACCACAATCACTCTGTTAACCCACTCTGTGACAGCTTCCCTGTGTTGTATAAGACTTGCATTTTGAGCGATTGAGCATCCCCAAATCCTTTGAAAATTGTAAGAAATTAAACCTTTGAAATCATGAATACTGAAGCTGAGTAAACTTATGTTAGTATCAAACCTTGGGTTGCGTTTCATCCTTGTATGTACTCGTATGTGTGTTAGTACATGAATGGTTATGGGGACAATAAGGAGTAATGGTCGATAGGTTACTCACTCCTAGACTAAGAGAAACTCGGCTGACCATGCGAGGTGTACAGTCACGGCTCAACTGACCATGACGACACGGGAAGGTATTACCTTTAGGTAACTGGAGTCTGCAGGTTTTTTTCTTGAAAAAAAGTTTGAGACGATTCCATTCTTTGTTTTTCCTCTTGTAGTTGTGACCCTTCTCTCTCAACCCCCCCCCCCCCCCCCCCCCCCCCCCCCCCGAATTATGTTTGACAGTATGGTTTACTTTTCAGGAGTACGACTATGTTATTTCCAGTATTATCTTCGAAGGAGAAGTTCGGCTTGTAATAGATGATTCTGATACATTTAAGACCGTTGACCATCCTGTCCCATCTCGTGTCCTCCCTGATAGGATATTTACTAATTTATCCCGACATTCCATTGGAGTATGTATGGCCAGGTATCAGTCAGGTTCTCCACCCAGCAGATAGCAATTACAGTCACGAAAGAGCAGGCACAATTTCCCACTGTGCTGAGCAAACTATTGCCCATACTTATTTGAAGTCACATAAGTCACAGATGTCCATTTTTCAATATTACAACATGTTGTAACAGTATTAGGTGAAGATCAATTTTGGTGATTTTCAAATAGAACAACGTTTTCAAATTGTTGCAGATGTAGCATGTCCCATGATATTTGACTTAGATTTCCTGATACAGCCAGGCATGCTGTTAAGAATTTTCAGTGTTATACTTTAACCATTCAGAATGGTTCAACAGTTGTTCCTGTCTGGGAAAAATCTTCCTTTGTTACCACATTTTGCTGGTCAACAAACTGACCACAGAGCCAGAACAATTTCCTGTTCGCTCCCTGTCAAACCTTACAATTCCTTTCAAATGAAAAAATCAATAAACTACTTCACTTTCACAGTTCAATATCGATCCAACAGAAAGTTGTCACAACGAGTCTGCCCTCCTGATACGAACTTTGCAATCAATGATCTCTGCAGTCGGATGACAACAGCGAACACATAACGATTGCGACTGCACCAGAGTTGTATCATGACAGTACAATCAGTTATCCTCTTTGTGCAAATATCGAACTCATAGGCGATCATTCAATAGCACAAGGGTAATCTGACGATTGTAATGAACTGCCACATTTTACATATAGACTATTGATATTACTACTACTACTACTACTTCTACGAGAAGATTACCGATGGCGCAATCCATACGGGACGTTGTAAATATTTCGCGGACCATTACATAGCATTGTTCGCTCTGTGTGTATATACAGGAAAACAAATGAACTACAATCTACGAGATAAGACGACTGTGGGTCACATGGTTATACGATATGATTCAATGATACAAATATATGGTTCAGGGTGAAAATGCCTTGATGATACGTGTTGTTACATAATGTTCCTATGGTTGGACGTTTTTCCTCACACAGTTACAAGTATGAGATGACCGTTATCTACTTGTAACAATTGTTTTCATACTCTCAAGATACTGTCGGTTACTACTTCGGAGTAAAGACCCGAGAGGAAGGCTGTCGCGCAGTTACTAGGTTTCACAATGCATTGAACCCTTTCCTACAAAACATTGATGATAGGTAATATTTGATTTCAGTATGGGTCTTATTAATGCTGATGGCGTTTGTCAGCATCCAGAATCGCGTTCATTTTGTGCAAACTGAATAAACTGTGTACACGAAGAAATGTCTCAAAGTACACATCGACAGTTCATACAATAAACTGTAAAGATTGAAAAGCCTGCTTGTAAGTTGCATCAATGTGGTTGAGGCGCTCGTACAATATCGAGCTTTGGCATTGATCTTTACCTAATTATCCAAACTTCAAATGGTTATTTTAGTTATTACGTTTTGTAATTATTGTACAAACGTAACTTGATTTTGTCAGTGAAGAGATTTGTGCATAAGACTTATTTTCTATTTTGGGGCACCTCAGGCCGCATGTTACAAGGTGCCAGCTTTCTTGTTGCTTCCCAAAGGCGTGACAGAAACCTGTGATCACAGGTTGAAATAAAATACCAGATTTCGTCTGAGCATGTTTACAGGTTTGTTAGTATCATATCTGTGGTTGTGGCTTTCAATAAAATGGCAAACGCCAAAGACCTGTATGACATCGTGCTCTTCTGTTTAATTAACAGACGTTTATATTGACTTAGAGAACATAAAAAGCATATTTACAGATGTTAATTCATGAAGAATGTAAACAGGTTTCAAATTATATCATGTGATTGCATCAAAAACGCATTAAGCCAGGAAAACTATACACATATTGTCAAATACAAAAAGCTATCAGTACATGTCTATGGCGCTCACTTTCTCCATAAACTGGGTGAGCCAGACATGATTTCACCGAGGGATGGAATGCCGTCGTCATATGCCAAGGGAGGACGTTATTGTAAAAATGTAGTATTTACACAATAATTAAAATACACATGCACTGAATAACAGTCACACACAGAAACAAGAAGAAAGATGACAAGCATTTATAATGTTTACTTAGCCATATTTAATTTAAGTTCGTAACTTGGCACAATGGCAATAAAATACCAAGGTTAAATGCTTTAAGATATTGAAATAACATTAAACATAACTTAGAATGCATATAATACGGATACACACATATATATTAGCTATGTTTGATACCTTCAAAATGACCCTAAGGATGTGGAGTGACGATGTCCTTTACTACGGCCTAGGCTTAAATCTTCCTAAATTATATCGAAGATCTGAAAACAAGAATGAACTGACTATTATGTGTAACCCTTCTTACAGGTGTGAGGTGATGACAATGTTAAACAACAAGCAAAGGTTACAGATGGTGTCAACTGCAAGATGAAGATATGTTTAAATCTTCCTGAATTATATCAAAGAGCAGATATTTGATATTTCGACTAATAATCTCTATGTTTTGTGCCCAATCCTCATCACTGAATGTATGGGAGACGGGATACACTTGGGACATACAGGTAAGACAGTCAACAAAAATAACCTTAACTAGTTACAGTTTGATATAACTTTGTGATAACTGGATAAAGAAGACGTCCCCTCCCCTGGTCGGTCCGAAACTCTCGACTAAAGGTCAAATATGGTAGTGGTTCCTGGATTACTTCTCCACTTAGTCTGTCAAATGAAAGAAGACCATCATACTCTGGGCGACTTAAAATCAATGTTTCCGGTAATGTCGATACTTTTCTAATCAGCTTTAAAGTCATTGCCGAAAACGGTTTTTTCTCACCTTTAGTGAAACCATGCAAAACATTGGTCTGCTTGATGGAACTGCTGGCCAGAAAAGATTTTGGGCCATCGGGGAGAAAGTAACCATCCAGAACTGCATTGAATCCAAGTCCTTCATCAAACAAACCGAGCTGACGATCTGCCAAAGTTTGAACCTCTTCATCAATTGTTTTGCTGTTTTGGCGTTTGCACCTGTGGAAATGGGAATCCCACTGTACATTGGGGCTCTGTCAAACAAGTCATGTGACAGAGATGAGAGAAAGTGCTTGATCCATCAAGCCCATGTTTCTAGGGATGGTATCTGGTCCCAGATACATGTATACATGTAGTTGAATACCAAAGGCCCTATTCTGTAATTCATTGACACAATGATGACTTCATTCTCTGCTGCAAGGTATTTACCGCCATTCAGTGGCGGTGTGTTTGTGACGGATGCCACTGGTGCGGCAGGATAGGCTCACACTTCAGCGAACACCTGGTTTCATTACTATTTGATAGTGATTCATAAACTCATAATATAGTCGGAATTGTACAATCGACTCTGCTTTATGCAGACCTTTCTATTTAATATGGAAAAGGTTTTGTCAATTCAATATTATTATTAAACATTTAAAGCAAAAAACAGAAAATATACAAAAAAGCAGAATGCCTCCTCTGACATCACAGCAATTGAGCAGTTGAATACCAAACATTCGTATGCATTAGTATATTCACTGAATGCATATATAAAACGTTAATACATTGACTTACCCATGGCAGTAGCATTTAAAGTGATAACGGATGGGAGTGGGACAAAGTTTAATCTAATGACAAGGAGAAGGTCCCCGTGTGAATATAAGTGTTGTATACTAAAGGTTTCGTCACAAGGTGATGATTAGAAAGGAAGAACATAGACATACTGGTTGGAAATCTAATAATGTGCGGAGTAGACATGACGTCACAGAACGGGATATAGTTTAGCGCCAAGCTGAACTATAAAGGCACATTTGCTGTAAATAATGCATACATACATGTTTATATAATAAAAAGTAATATTTATATTTATAATGCACCAAGTCCATGCCCGAAAGCATCCATATTGCTTCCGTCAATGGATCCGTCTGCACTCGATCTGTTTCTAAGTTCCCTGGGGTGTATAAAACCCAAGCTGTAAGGTAAGAAGGTCCTGATCATCCGCCAGACACACAACTTGCATGAAAGAGAAAGTGTCTTTTTGTTTCCTTGTAGTCAATCGAGTGTTGACAAACAACAGTGTAACTAAGCCCATCTCCAATTGCCCTGTTCAATTGTGCCATGGCCAAAGAGATGCGACACATTGTCAATTATTATATTGTTAAAAATTATCGTATTTCTTTTGGATCGTTTTGGAACCGACCTGAGGGTGTCGAATATCTTTACTTTAAAATACGCGACTTTTGTGCTATGGTTTCCATATTTACAGAGCCTAATATTTTGAGATCAGGAACAACAGCCCTCAGTTCAAGGGTGTCTCAATGTAGGTCTAATGCTGGATGAATGACGCACAGCTGGAGTACGTCACACTGCCAAATAGGAACATTGAAAATATCTTAAGAGGTCTAACGATAATTGTAGAAATGAGCAGCTATATTTACAACGTGGCGTTGTTGGTAAAGATGGAGGAACAGAGTATCAGAGGATAAGACGAAGGCCATTTCGGTTTATGTGATGTGTGTGTGTGTGTGAGGGGGGGGGGTGGGTTAAGTTATGCGAAGGGGAGAACCTATTTGCACTGTATTTGTTTGTTTTGTTTTGTTTGTTGTTTAACGCTGCACTCAGGAATATTACAGCTATATGATAGCGGTCTGTAAATAATCGACAGACATTAGACAGTCCAGTGATTGACATCATGAGCATCGATCCACCAAGTCATCAAGTCTGACCGCCCGATCCCGTGAGTCGCCTCTTACAACAAGCCTAGTCGCATTTTACGGCAAGCATGGGTTGCTGAAGACGTATTCTACCACGGGTCTATTTGCACTATAAAAAAGGGAAAAGTTTCCTTTGTGACATTCCATTTTGTGTGTTATTATTGCCACCTTTACGGATCCTAATATTTTGAGATCAGAAACAACAGCCAAGGACTTCACAGTTGACAGTACGATAGATCCTCAGGTCAAGGGTGTCTCAGTGAAGGTCTGCTGTTGGATGAATGACACACAGCTGGAGTATGTCACACTGCCAAATAGGAACCTTGGAAAATATCTTAAGAGGTCGAACAGTTATGAACAGTCATATTTAATGGGTGTTGGCGAAGATAGAGTAACAGAGCATAAAGTGTTAGTCAGGAGGCTGTAACTATTGCTACTGTACCATTGAGACATTTCAAATACTCACACATGTAAACATCATTAATTTGTTTATTATGTTTATTTGTTGCGGACTCAGCAATATTCCAGCTGTATGACGGCCATCAGTAAATAATCGAACCTTGATCAGACAATTCAGTCTTTGATATCCTGATCATCGATTAACGCATTTGAGATACGATGACATGCATCAACTTAGTCAGCGAGCCCGATCCCGTTCGTCGACTCTTACGACAAGCATAGCCGCCTCTTATGACAAGCATGGGTTGCTGAAGACCTATTCTAACCTGGATCTTCACGGGGTAATTTACTTTTGTGTCGCTTTTGTGTCGCTACCCCCTGGCATATAACGGCTCTGACACACCCACCAGCATCATGACCAGGTATTGATACTAATGTAAATGTGTGCATTTCTACAACAGTTCCATGCATTTCTAAAGTGAACCTTAACTGATTTGGAATATTTGAAAATATGTCCTTTAACATTAATGGCAACAAACGGCGGGAAATTGGGTTTTTATAATGGTGAATATTTCCCATATGGGCGCAAATATGCAGTGTTATAACTTTTTGATATTTGCACAGTGTGCAGTTAGTGATTCTCGAAGCTGATTGGTCAGTGGAACAAAGATCAATTTTCATTGGACAACGGAACTATTTTTTTCTCATCCCATTTATTCACAAATCCACGGCTTTCCCTTCAGATGTTTTACATGCTACAATCTTACTGATTCGAGATTTTTAAGACAAGACACATAGTTTCATATTAACAACATGATTTCACGTTATCATTTTTTTCATTTATTTCACATGATTTTCATTTTACAGTAAAAACCAAAACTACGTCCCCGTTTGGAAACAAACATGGCTGGCCATTTGAGACCTGTCAAAGTAAATGACCTCGTTAAAGCGGATGGAGATCTGACTGACGTGAAAAGCTAATCGTATAATTCAGCCTCTGAACACATTTAATGTCTTTGTTGTCAAAACTGCATATCGCCAGATTGAAGTTCCAAGATTCAGATTGTGATGTTGCCTGTTTCTAGGGCGCCAAGATCATCACCACCAAGTCCTGGTTTGCGTCTGTGTTAGAGGGCTTGCCGTTTGATGAATTTGTCGACCACCCGAATCCAAAAACCGGACTTTGTATAGACAGGTTTGCCTTTGTGAACGATGATGACATCGATAACTGCCAATGAAAATGAAAACACAATGTACAAGACTAAACTTGACAAGTTGACATGAACTTAGATCTAGTTCACAAATGTATACAGATAAGAAAAACACAAAAAATATGACTACTCACACTTTCAACGATGGCATGAGAATAAAAACAAATCCGTTTTGCAACAACATTTAGACTTTCCGAAAGACGTCATAAAGATACACTATTTCGTACAATTTTGTAAAGCTGTGTGAAGAAATATATACAATATATACTTTTTTAGTAACCGCGACGTCTGCAAAGTACGGCGCTGAGCGGTATGCAGGCTGACTGACGTCCGGGACCATATGACGATGAGGGTTAATGACACAGGAAAGGTGCAACTAAACATTATTATTTGCAAATTTATCATTTCGGCATGCATATCAGACAGTTCAGAATTCGAACTGTCTTCTTTGAAGGAGATCTAGGGTAGCATAGAGTGTTACCTTAGCGACATGATTACCAGCATCTGCTTGCGAAATCGATGCACTTTGCTGAACTCGGAGAGGTTTTGAAATAAAAAAAAAATAAATTAAATTACAAGGAAAAGAAAACTTACCCCAGCGAGCTGATCCTGTGTCCGATATTGAACTAAATGAACTCCGTGAATGCGGACAGCTTAGCACCAAGTCTCCAGATACCGTGTTTGTCTATCAACAGGTATTTTGAATCACATTATGAATCACATCAAAATATCAACAAACTCCCGTCATCTGACTTCCACTCCGCGTTTGACAAATCATCCTGAAATCCCACATGCACATGTTTCCCATCAGTGACACTTCAAATCAAATCACACACGATGTTCATTAAACTTGTTGTCCGGATTAAACTGTAACGCCGGTTCTCTTGTCATTCCTGGTTTCGGCTGTCTCATATCTGAGTCAAGTCGGGTAATTCATTCCGACACTGTGACAGCAATCGTACTTTTCAAAGTTTACCTTCTTTTCGTAGCTTTTCTCTAACAAACAAGACTTCTGTACATTCCGTCTATGTTGTTGTTACAGGTTTTGGCATTTTTGTCGACAGTTGATTGTTTATTTCTTGAAACATGTCTTAGGTAATAAACAGAATAACCCACTCGGTACGAGTGATTACGGAAAATATGTCACTCGTGAAATTAATGGTTTAAGTTCCTCGCTAAAGCTCGGAACTTAAAACATTAATTTCACTCGTGGCATATTTTCCGTAATCACTCGTACCGAGTGGGTTATTCTATAATTCTCACACATTTTAGACAGCAGACATTTTCCTTTCAATTATTGATCAGACGTTCCCTAGTTCTACGTACACGCCAATATCATTTACCTTTTACATTGAATTTTTGTAGGCTCCGATTTTCCTTTGTCACTGCCCTAACAAATCTATGCAAACTTCTCGGAACGTTTCTTACAATCTTTACTTAGTGTTATCTACATCAATTGTTATATAACAAAGCAATCTCCTTTTAGCAATCTTATTGATCATTACAACAGTGGTATCTTCACTACTTCTTGCGTCACATGCATGTAATGTTAATGTGACTCGTGTCTGCCTCAAAACATGTAGTTCTTTCTCACTCCTTTTTGTTCGTCACGATATGGCTGAAATACTGCCGATGTGACGATGAATCTTTACTCACTCACTCACTCTTTTTGTTTACCGAAGCTGGGCACCCCTGTCCCCTGCTGACATTATGAAAACTGAATATTTCTTATCAAAAGGTGGGTGAAAGTTGATGTGTTCTGAAACGCACTTAATAATATTCAGGAACGAAGTAGGTATGGGAAACTACACATTACAGCATTGCCAATAACCCTATGGAAGCTTTAATGGATACGTCCTGGCTGCTTGCCTGACACCTTGGTGTCATAAAGAAAATATTTCTTATTTTTTTCTAGTGTAAAGTAGGTACACCCCTTCACTTTACCTGACATCGGCTCCGGACCCACATACACATATCACAGAAACCGAAATTAAAATAGGCATTTACCGATGGCTTAACTCTGAACTTCTGGAATATTGTTAAAAGCGGCGTAAAACCCAACTCATTCACTCACTCACTCCACTCTGAGCTTCTGGGTTGTTTTTCCTGATCTCAAAACATGTCTTTGGCTCTGTAAAGCAATAATAACACAAATCATGTATTTTGAAGTAAAGATGCTGTACACCGTCAATTGAATTAACGCAGTAATTATGCTTTTGTTTATCTATGGCTCAGGTTCAGCATCACAGCATAATTAATCAGATGTCCCATGGGTTTTGCATACATAAACTTTGATTACCTCATACTCCATACAATCACTGTGAAGACTTTTCTTAGATTTCTAAGACTTAGATTTTGCTCAGTCATGGTCCTAATGAGGAATGTTTCGATGAATCATTACTTAGTGCTGTCAGCCGTTACCTCAATTGTTAGATAACAAAGCGATCTCCTTGTAGCAATCTTATTGATCATGACAACAGTTGTATCTTCACTACGTCTCACGTCACATGCATGTAATGTTAATGTGACCTGTGTCTGCCTCCAAACATGTAGTTCTTTCTCACTCCTTTTTGTTTACCGTAGCTGGGCAGGATAGGAAGACCCTCCGTTTACTTGGTTTGTATTACATGAACGTCTTTCAAAATGCAGATGGATATTGGCTACTTCAGGACACTTTTCTTGATTATTGGTATTTCAATAACATTAAGTTTGGAAGAATCTCATTTTAAAAAGACAACCAGTGGAGTTCCAGCCGTTTTAGACAACTCCCAACATCTCCAGGTCCAGAAAGTGTTTGGACTAACGATATGTGCCAGTCTGTGTTTGCGCACATCATGCCATGAGTTCCAGTATTCTGACACAAGCCGCACATGCATCACACGACACTCAGAGGCAATATCTGACAGCATCCTTAACCCAGGCAGCGGATTGTTTGACACCTACAATGACAACGAGCAAGGTACTGTGTAACAGTATTTCGTTGAAAGAAAACATTGTATAGTTCACACCACAGATCTAAAAACTAAAACAAAGACACTTAAATGAACCTCAGTTTATAAACCTATATAGACTTGGAGAAAAGCTTGCTCTTTATCGTTCAGGACGTTTGATTGAATACATGTCCACAATGTCTTTCTTGGTCATTTTGTTCCTTTTTACTTTAGTAAATGACGCATACTGTGATATCGAACCTGTGCCATAGATAAACAAAAGCGTAATTAATACGTTAATTCAATTGATGGTGTACAATATCTTCACTTCAAATTACGTGATGTATGTTATTATTACTTTACAGAACCTAAGACATGTTTTGAGATCAGGAAAAACAACCCAGAAGCTCAGAGTGGAGAGTACAAGATCATTCCCTCGGCCCCTCAGTTTAAGGGTGTGTCAGTGAAGGTCTACTGCTTGATGAATGACACACACCAGCTGGAGTATATAACACTACCAAATAGGAACATTGGAAACTATCCTAAAAGGTCGAACGCAGGTTGTAGAAATGAACGGCTATATCTACTAGCTGATGGTGTTGGTAAAGACGGAGTAACAGAGTATCAGAAGATCAGAGTAAAGCCATCGGTAAGTGCCCTTTTACTTTCGGTTTCTGTGATATGTGAGTGTGTGGGTCCGGAGTGGGTGTCAGGTAAAATGAAGTGGAGAACCTACTTTGCACTATTATATATATTTATTTCAAATATGTTCAAATTTCAATTTTGTGTTGATAAAACTATCATTATTTCCCTTCAATTCTTAAAAACGTAAACAAATAAGACTGTAGAATATATTATGTATCTTGAGAAATGGTATATTTCCATGTTTTAGACTATGACTGTTGTGAGAACTGACACCACCTTCACAAGCGGGAACAAAACGAAGCCACATAAATTTGGTTCAGCAAGAGATTGTTACTCACATTCTGGAAGCTGCAAACGAATAGGAACCTTTCACATCGACACGCTGGGCACAGAGATGAAGTTCTCCACAGAGGTAAGTTATTCCTTTTCGCTAGCGTTATAAATATGCTAAAGTACATGTAAATCATCGATAACATTCAAAGAACAAAGATGTAGAATATAAAGATGCGATGTTGTAACGCAGCTGTGGGGACCCAAAGATAATACATCCAGTAAGTCATCTTGATTTAGCGAGAAGCAAATATATTATGATGTTAAAAAGTTACATGCACATTTGAATGTAAAAAAAGAATCATAAGAACAACCATTAATGTTGTTTTCGTTTAATTTAATGATGACCATTGATATCTTGACAGTAGCAAAATTCGTTCATACTTGTAATAAAAAACGCATCAAAGTACAACCATTCATTTCCAGCTTAAGTGGACTGGAATAGCATTCGCAGGCAACGTCCACAGTATAACCCGGACACAGAATGGCGCCGTCATTGATATGGTGTGTGGAGGCTGGTGTGGGGGATGCGATCCTGATGGAGATATGATCCTCTACCCAAACAATCTGGATATTCAGCCATAGGTCTACCCGTTGTGTGGAGGATAGTGTGGATTGTGTTAAGTATAAATCCGCAAATTGAAACAATAAGTTAACCGAGATATCATTTCGTAAAAAGTGGTATATAATCAACATTTGTATTATTAAATGAATATTGTTTACAAATCAATACAAATTACTGCAGAGGGATTACAAAGACAGTAACAATAGAATGGTGAATATTAAATACAAAAACAGCAGTGATAAGAAAAAATGTTATAATAATATATTGACCCAGCAGCGACAGTGGTAAAGCTTTCGAGATGATTATAGTTGGATGTAGAAGGAAATATTAAACCAAAATTATATTCACATATTTGATTACGAATACTGTTAACTTTTGGAAAGACGGTGAAAAAATGTTTCGACATTTGAATGTGCAGCGTCGCCATTTGTTGCAAAGATGAAAACAATGGAGACAGCTTCAGTGTCTATTTAGAGATGCCATTTCGCCAATTGTGTTATATTTCATATTTATTAAAATGTCATTATGAATCATTTGAACAGTATTTAGGTATATATACAATATGTATAAAAGACTTAATGTTATGATTGTCATAAGAGGAATGTGCACACACCGATGACCATATAGCAATGGCATAGCAGTCTTACATGTTGCCTTCTATTTCCACTCGTTCTATCACGGCTAATCAGATATGGCAATATAGGAATGTTACAAAATTGTCAACATTATTACAGTTTCAAGCCACTTGCTGCAATAGCATGCGAAACGTTTAACACACAGGCTACAATGACACATAAACAAACTAACACATCCTAACCTGAACTGAACTGTCCACTCTAAAAGAAAGGGGAGGTTAGAGTCTGGCCTATTCTACATTTGTATGCCTTTAAGCATTTGCAGGGAGAAAGGTCTGTAGTACAATAAAAACATAGGGCTTTATGTTTTCATTGAAGAGATCTTTCACCTTGAGATCTAATCATGTGTAAGCACCAAGAAACTGAACGGGTCTATTTTTAAAATAAAAATCTGTTTGTCTTCTTTCATAACCAAGTTTTTGATGATACAACCATAGCTTTTAAGACAGTTTCATCGAAATAGGTAGACTCACGCTGGAGTCAAAGTGCTTATCCACACAAAACACCTGTTTCCCCAAAATGTTGTTCATATTGACGTGTCTCTTATGGTGTAACTAATTTTGAATGTACACGTTAGTTTTAGTTTGAATATCATTTAGAAACATAACACTAATGATTGGCATACGAAGATATAGATTGTTCAACTTCTATGCTGTAGATGACATCAATAAGTGTGATTGTTCCTAGAAAAAAACTATTTCACCACTTTCACTCATCATTCACTATAGATGTTTGTCATCATCACCAAACTAAATCCTTTACTGATTTATTATAATATACATTACATAATTAAAATTTCCATTTTGTTCAACAACTTGTTTGCAGTAGCCACGAGAGTTGAGATATAATAGGCCATTATGTCAAAGGTCACGGTTACCTGATAAGAGTCTGTGATTAGAATTTCTCTTTCACGATTAATGTTCTCATCACCAAACTTAAGATAATACTCGTTATATGGATGTATTCCTATATGACAACACTTTGATCTAAGTTTCGTCTCTGAAAGGTTTCCTCAGATATAACAAATATTCTGGTGATGTATGATGATGGTTGTCACCATAATGAGGATTTAGTCCAATAATGTCTGAAGAAACATAATTGAAATGTGTTACTAGTTCCATAGTTATGGATACTTTCTTCCTCAATATTAGATTTATGATGGTGTTGTAAAAAAATGTGTGTTTGTTTGAAGAAAAACTATATTACCAATTTTGTGACAATTGACGGTAGGCGTTTGCCACCATCGCTAAAGTTAGCAATTAACTGTTTTTCTTATTATATGTAATTTTCAAGAACTTGTTTCAACAGTCGCGAGAATTGAAATAGTGTGTGAATTATATTGATGTCAACGTTTCACACAGGCCATGAGCTGAAAGCACAATGTCAGTTGTTCCCTGAAACCCTTCCTTAGATTTAACAAATATCCTTATGGTTTATGATGATACTTGTCACCGTTATTGAGATCTAGTTTATTGTAATTATTTGTAGATAATTTAAAAATATATATTGTATCACAAAAACACAGAAGCCACATACTGGTTGAAAGTTGAAAATTTGGGTAAATCTAACAATTGTGTATGATATACTAGTATTAATTCTGACAATAATTGCTGGAGAAACACTATTGACATTATATTGTTACATATTTATTAATATTTTCATCCTCAATATTAAACAAACAATAGTTGAACACCAAAGCTGACAGTAAACTAGTTCATTGGCTGTCTTTGTTGAAATTTTGAATTGCAGACATATTCAAGTGAATTACAATGCTGTAACACTTGGTTTTCTCTAATTTACCTGACGGCTTGTTTAAGATGATATACCTAATTTGATCCATGATTGTGCAGCCACATATGTTCCTCTCTTGTCGCCATACATGTTAACATGCAAATATGACCTTTTTGCGCATGTTATAAGTACTCATTCCGCTAGGCATGATATTAAAGATTTAAATCATTCGATATGTAAACATTGTATATGATATATAATATATACATTATATTCACCAGTAATGTTTATGCACCTTATTCACCGTTTTCCCTTTTCTCAAACCTGGGTGAATAAAAACTCTGATTCAAAAGTGTTGTTTGTGACGTCACTATACATATGATGGTTGGTTGGTTGATTTGTTGTTTAACGCCGTGCTCAGCAATATCACAGGTATGTAACGGCGGTCTGTAAATAATCGAGTCTGGACCAGACAATCCAGTGATTAATATCATTAACATCGATCCATGCAATTGGGATCGATGACATGCATCAACCAAGTCAGCGAGCCTGATCACCCGATCCGGTTAATCGCCTTTTACGACAAGCAAGGTCACCTTTCAGGCAAGTATGGGTTGCTGAAGACCTGTTCTACCCCGGAATCTTCACGGGTCACAATACATATGAAATGTAATTGTGATCTTCTGTGACACCACAAGGTCTCTTGATAAGACGGGTTTGACATAACAGTACATCTCAGAAACTTCATGTTACACCTACCTACTTTGTTAACAGTTCAGCACAAACACATGATGTGCGACGACACACCCATGACCCCTGTCAGCAGTGAGAACAGTTCCAAACATACACATGTTGCGCTACGACACGCCCATGACCCCTATCAGCAGAGTGAACAGTTCCAAACATACACATGTTGTGCCACGACACGCCCATGGCCCCTATCAGCAGAGTGAACAGTTCCAAACATACACATGCTGTGCCACGACACACCCATGACCCCTATCAGCAGTGTGAACAGTTCCAAACATACACATGCTGTGCTACGACACGCCTATGACCCCTATCAGCAGTGTGAACAGTTCCAAACATACACATGTTGTGCTTCGCACACCTACATTGTGGGCATCGCTCTGTAAAAGATTGAGACTTGGTCATGTATTGTTATAAGGTAAAAATGCATCCCCAAAAACCTTTGAAAATTGTAAGATATTAAACCTTTGAAATCATGATTACTGAAGCTGAGTAAACTTATGTGAGTATCAAACCTTGGGTTGCGTCATCCTTGTATGTGTGTTAGTACATCCATGCTTGTGGGGACACTAAGGAGAAATGGTCGATAGGTCGCTCACTACGAGCTGCACAGTCACGGTTTAACTGAGCATGACGACACGGAACTGTTGACTAAAATGCATGGAGGAGGTTTTTCTTGAAAAAATGTTTGAGTCGATTCCATTTTTTCCCCCTCTTGTCGTTGTGACACTTATCTCTCAACCACCCTCCCCAGAAATATGTTTGACAGTATGGTTTACAATTCAGGAGTATGGCTATGTTATTTCCAGTATTATCTTCGAAGGAGTAGTTCGGCTTGTAATAGATGATTCTCATACATTTAAGACCGTTGACCACCCTGTCCCATCTCGTGTCCTCCCTGTTACGATATTTACTAATTCATCCCGACATTTCATTGGACTATGTATGGCCAGGTATCAATCAGGTCCCCCACCCAGCAGATAACAATTACAGTCTCGAACCAGCAGGCACAATTTCTCACTGTGTTGAACAAACTATTGAGCACACTTATTGGTATAAGGACAGGTTTTACTTCCCATCAATTTAAGTGATGTTCAAATAGAACAACGCTTTCAAGTTGAAGAAGATTTAGCATAGCCCATGATTTTTGGCTTCGATTTCCTGATACAGCAAGGCACTGTTATGAATTTTCAATGTTATAATTTGACTATTCAATATGGTTCAACAGTTGTTCCTATCTGGGTAAATGGTACTTTTCCTCCTCAATACAAAATCAATAAACTACTTCAGAGTTCAATATCGATCTGACAGAAAGTCACACCAAGACTGTCAACGTGATACGAACTGTGCAATCAATGATCTCTGCAGTCGGATGACAACAGCGAACACATAACGATTGCGACTGCACCAGAGTTGTATCATGAGAGTACAATCAGTTATCCTCTTTGTGCAAATATCGAACTCATAGGCATTCATTCAATATCACAAGGGTAATCTGACGATTCTAGTGAATTGCCACATTTTACATACAGACTACTTATATTACTACTACTACTACTACTTCTACGAGAAGATTACCGGTCGCGCTGTCCATAAGGGACGTAGTATATGTTTCGCGGACCATTACAAAGCATTGTTCGCTCTGCGTGTATATACAGGAAAACAAATGAACTACAATCTACGAGATATGACGACTGTGGGTCGCATGGTTAAACGATATGATTCCATGTACAGTGACTTCCAAATTAATGCTGAAAATTGAAATACAAGGCTGAGAATTCAAATACGAAGTGAGATACAGGCATGGAAACAGAAATGCAGTCATAAGAACTGAAGGTTTCATAGTTATGTGGTACAAATATATGGTTCACACTGAAAAATGTTGTGATGATACATGTTGATACAGAATTTTACTATTGTTTGATGTTTTTACTCACAAAGTTACCAGTTACCGTTACCTACTTGTGACAATTGTTATCATAGTCTTAAGATACAGTCAGCTACTTCTTCCGAGTAAAGACTCGAGATGAATGTAGTCGGACAGTTATTAGGTTTCACAATGCATGGAACCCTTTCCTACAAATCATTGATAATAGGTAATATTTGATTTCAAGTTAATAATTATGTTTATGTGCGTATTTCATTGAATTTTAGAATCCCGGAGTTTTCTCCTACCAGTGTGGGTCTTATTAATGCTGATGGCGCTTGTTAGGATCCAGAATCGAGTTCATTTTGGGCAAACGGAATTGCGAGTTCCATAGGGTTTGATTCTTTGATTGTTTGTTGTTTAACACTGCACTCAGCAATATTCCAGCTATATGACGGTGGTGTGTAAATAATCGAGCCTGGACAAGACAATTCAATTGGGATGCGATGACATATGCATCAGCGAGCCTTACCACCCGATCCCATTTGTCGCCTCATATGACAAGCATAGTTACCTGTTTACCTAATAACTTCACATTACTACAGCAATTGCTTATCATCAACAATACTTGCTACATGTACGTTCAATGACCATCCGTGACCATGTGTGCTCCCAGTCCATCCCAGTCCATCACATATCTACGTTGTTAGTTCTTCGGTTGTAAACTGCAACTCATGTACTTAATATTGTAAGTTAGTACTTCATCTATACGCAATCCATGGCTGCTACGACAAATTACTCGTACTTATTAATGTCATGTTAATAGTGGACACAGGTGAACGTGTAATGAGTCCTCCCTACATTCGAATCACATCGTAATTCTGCTCATATGCATCAGAAAAGAATGCTGTTACTGTCCACACACTGTCCACACTGATGACCAGGCGAGCTGCGGAGTCATGGCTTAACTGACCATGATAACAATACGTTTAGGTAACTGTTGTAGGGTATCTTAATGCTCAAAACGAAGTTACAATACATATAACATATATATACCGGATGAAGACTTTGTGCATGCGTGAGTACGCGCGTACGCCGTCCGTTTAAGACTCAAATTTATACACAGTGCTGCCAACAATTCAATTGGTGATCCAGCTTCATATCGATACTTGTAGCAGACGTTTTGCTTGATGTTTGCATTAAAATAGTGAAAATTCCCTGATTTTGTTGAAACTAATAAAAACAATATGTGAATTTTGAATTTCGTCTGCTGAGTAAAAGTGCAAAGATTCTGCTGCTATATAAGTAACGCTAAACATTTAAGAAATATATTGGTGTGGTCAGTTTTACTATCTCAGCCAAAATCCTTCTTTTGTAGCTGCCTCAGCGTAGATAAATGCTAGTGAGCTGATGCTGACACTCGATGAAAGCTTAGTTTTGAATAGACTTGATGAGTGGTGACCAGGCCGTATGAGTCTCCCGGTGAAGATGCCTTTACAAATGACGAACTTCATTGGCTGATTCCATTGGATGTAAAAGGCAAAATAGAGGTGAAAACCATAGGAATGGATCACTGAAAACCAGTGATGACATCAGGTGTTAGAGAAAAGGGTAAGCATGTCCTGCCCTACCGGTAGCACCCTCCACTTGTACAAGTGTTTGTGAGGCCACACAGCAGTATTTTTTGCCATACGACTGTTGTTTGAAAACATTCGAGTCGAACAAAAAAAATCAAACAAAAATGTAATGCATAAATTTTGAATTATGCGTAGGCACGTGCACACGATGAAACGTCTCAAAGTACACATCGACAATTCATACAATAACCTGTAAAGATGGAAAAGCCTGCTTGTAAGTTGCAGCAATGTGGTTGAGACGCTCGTACAATATCGATCTTTGGCATTTGGCATCTTTACCCAATAATTCAAACTTCAAATGGTTATTTTAGTTATTACGTTAATTTGTAAGTATTGTACAAACGTAACTTGATTTTGTCAGAGAAGAGATTTGTGCACAAGACTTATGTTCTATTTTGGGGCCAGCACACCATGTTCCAAGGTACCAGCATTCCCTGTTGCTTTCCAGAGGCGTGACAGACACCTGCGATCACAGGTTGAAACAAAATCCCAGATGTCGTCTGAGCATCTTTACAGGTTTGTTAGTATCATATCCGTGTTCGTGGCTGACAATAAAATGGCAAAGGCAAAAGACCTGTATGATATCGTGCTGTTCCGTTTCATTAACAGATGTTTATATTGACTTAGAGAGCACAAAATGCATATTTGCAGATGTTTATTTAGAATATAGATATTACTGATGGTAGTACAGGTTCCAAATTATAACGTGTTATTGAATCAAAAACGCATTAAGCCAGACAAAACTATCCACACATTGTCAAATACAAAAGCTACCAGTACGTGTCCATAGCGTTCACTTCCTACATAACCTCTGATATGATGTCACTGAGGGATGGAATGTCGTCGTCATATTCCAAGGGAGGACGTCATTGTACAAATGTAGTATTTTCACAATTAGGAAAATATACACATGCACTGAATAAACATTCACACATTCGCTCTACATTAGCCGATTGTTCCTCGAGACGCTGTTCCAGTTTATCCATCTGGTCCCGTAATGCATCAACATCGTCGTACATCATTTCTTGATCGTGTCTAACGTTCTCTATATCGTTCTTGATAAAGTCCACAGTCATCTCCAAAGAAGAACATTTGCTTTGCACCTCAGTTAGTTGTTCTTTCATGCCATCAATATCTTTAGAGACAGCCGCTCGAAAATCGCGCAATTCATCAACTATAGCTGATTTAACCGCATTTAAGTCTTTCATTCCAATTACACCGGGATTTAATTCAACGTCATTGGAATATTCAGTTTGCATCCTAATGATACTTGTATAAGATCGAAAATCCTGACACATTAGGCCAAGTCCCGAGGACGGTGTCTGTTGCGGTTGAGTGAACACAACTATGTGGCTAGCACAAATGTAAACATTATAACTGGCGCGGGGAACGTACTCCTTAAATCGTTTACGAGTGTTTAGAATGACATCTTGGTTTAAGATCAGTGTTGCAGACAGTAGTAAATGTACAGTGAATAGCATAGAGCACAGGATGAGACGATACGGCATATCATCGTGGGGTGTAATGAATGGCGTGTACCTGTCGACGTGGCTCACCTGTCGGGTCCCGGGTGGATGAGAGAAACATCCAATTCTGGCTCTTTACGTCGTTAGATCCTCCATATTTTGCTCGTGAAGGTACCGCAAAGTCTTTATGCATTACCTAGTCTATTTCTGTATCGTTTGTCACCTCTGTGCTCAGTAATTTAGCAAAATATTTGGGTGCTGTAGACAGTGGTGTGTACACATCAAACAGAGGCATATTTCGAACATATTTCCAATTAAGATAACGTTGACAGAAACACAAACATCACCAAGCAGTTCACATAAATTATACGTAGGGAATATGTAACCCCGCTGGGTTACGTGTCACGTGACCAGTCATTTGCAAACAACATGAAAGTCTCCAGGTAAGAGTAGGTAATTTACAGACCTATTCGTATGTAGGCATACATCTTCCCGAGGCAAGAGAGTTAACTGACTTTAAAAGTCCAGTTTCCACCCTTGCCGAACTAGGTTGGAATTACTGGGCTCGATCGTAGCGCCACCAGTGGCTATTACCAGTTATGTCCCTTCGAAGCCTCTCCTATGGACCAATCCGATTCCACCTCTCGTATCACTTGCGTTTGCTTCACACAACATGGTGGCGCCCAGTCAGGACGATCTGATCAATAATCAAGATCAAGATCTGGATCACATGATGACCTGGTTATTGTGACATGGTCAAGTTATAGGGGTGTCTAAACGTCTATTCACCTTATGACTAGACTGTTTTAGAGTTAGTGAGTGAATGCGCGCATTGGCGAGTTAGAGGGTGTGTGTGGTTTAAACAGTATTTTAGTGACATCGTGTCAGGTTGATGTGGGGGGGGAAACCCAAGCCCAAAATGATGCCTGGCGTCCTGTCGGACTCCTGTCGGCGTCCTGTCGGAATCCAACGAGCATGCATATCACTTCCTTATATGGTCATTGGACGGAAAAACGACTAAAAATTCAATAAAATTGATTAATTGGTAAGTGTCCGGAAAAGCGTCGTGTTTCAATGATCCTCCAATTGATCAGTGTTAATTAACAACTTC
This sequence comes from Haliotis cracherodii, assembly GCF_022045235.1. Lineage (NCBI taxonomy): Eukaryota > Metazoa > Mollusca > Gastropoda > Lepetellida > Haliotidae > Haliotis > Haliotis cracherodii. The sequence continues at coordinate 22,901,192 of NW_027266269.1, forward strand.
GGAAATATCTCCCGTCACGTTTATTGTGTCGGCCATTTTGACGTCTTGTACTTGATGTAAATGTATTACGACGCTCTGTCATTGTGATTGACTTACTGAGGTAGTTCTTAACAGACCTTCTCATCTGATAAGGATATTTTTTGGAATACATTTCTTGTAAACAAACTAAAACATGTTCCTCGCTTTGGGGGGAACTATTTTATTCCGGAATGGCCTATTAAAGCTAATAGTAAGTCAAGGCACCATGCGTGTATATTATTTATAATTATGTGTGTTTAACAAATACGGATGGGGACGTTAATAAAATACATTGACGCAAGTATATTCTTATCAAATCAATTGGATAATTGAATATGCTTTATTTCACATGTTACATAACATCACTACACAAAACAGTACTTTGAACAGTATTTCAGTTTTTCACGGTGTATCAGACTGATGTAGGATAAAAATCCGAAGTGGTTCAGGCCATCCAACGGGTGTTCGCGAAAAGGTTAGCGTATCCTGCCACACAGGTTTGAACCCGTCACAAACACATGCAAGGACAAGTCAATTGTTCACCTGAACAAAGCACGGAAACACACAATGATGCCCGTCCTCACTATTACCGAGCATGTAAATTATAATGTCCGTCAAAAACATGGACGAGTATAAACAATATGTTCCTACAGGTAATACATGTCATACATTTGACAAAATGTATTGACTCAGAGTATTATTGTTAATCACAGCGTATAGACTCGGCATGCAGATGAACTCATCACCCATCCAATTATTGATAATCATTCTTGAAGAGCTATGAAATAAGAAGCTGCTAAAGCGCATTCTTACACTTTATCTTTTAGTTGGCATGTTAGACTTCTATTTCATAACTCAGTTTTATTTGCAAGGATCACTATGGAATCTTGGAAGGGACATTGTCGCGTTGTCGTATTGTCGCATTGACGCCCTTACAAAAACAAGCAAAAGGTGTCAAAGTTAACCAAGGCACGACAATTCGACAATGCGAAATTTTGGCCATAATCCTTTTCTATATTTTACAAAAGGGCGACAATGCCGTAACGTGACATCTTCAATGTCAAAATATGTCTGTTGCCGCATTGTCGCCCCATCACAAATGTGTATAAAAGGCGTAAAGTTCAGTTCATGTTACAGTTAGGGAGCGGTAACCAAGTTATATCTGTCGTAGAAGTTCAACCTGATACATGTACGTCTTGAATTGAAAACACAAGTCCGTCCGCGAGTCCATAATGTTTTATGGTGAGCTCTTCTCTATAAGCGCTTAGCGTTCAACTCCCAGATCCAAACACGTTGTACCTCATCAACAATCCAGATTTCTCTAGTGCAGTGATAGATTTACTCTTGACCGTATAAGACAACTGACGAGTGCACGCCTGACCTGTGACCTCGTTATACCCCCCCCCCCCCCCAATGAGGTGTTTGCCGAAAGGAGAGGTGTAAGAAATGTGTGCTCCAGCCCAGCGCGGAGCTCGTGACACACTTTATACTGCATGTTGTATACTGTATACTGCATGTGTTACTGATTTGCGGAAAAGCTACAATTTTCAAGATTCAAGATTCAATTTGCATTTATTTCATATACAACAGACCACCGTCATATATCGCTGGAATACGGCTGAGAGCGGCGTTAAAACAATTGGTTTTCATAATGGAGCACTGCGGTCATTTAAAATGGAATCGTATACATGTGTAGTACCAACTCAATCACTCTGTTTCGAATATTCAGCAGCAAAAATATATATTAACCAGCTGTGAGGAGAGATATAAGATTTTCATAAGCAGTCAAATAAGGATGAGAAAGGACCCCTCACTGATTAGGTTCCTGTTTACCTAAGAGCAGAGTTAGATGATATAACCAAAATCCAGGAGCTCCGGCGGGGGGCAAAAGGTGTTGTTATTGTGTGGTATGAGCTGTGACGTAGACCCAAGAGAATAAAGTGAAAAATGAGACCAATGCAAGGTTACAATGATTGGGAAATTAAGAATTGTTATGTCCTCTTTTTTAATTTTTAATTTTTATTTTGTAGACACGGATAGACCAACCAGGAAAGAAATAGATGGAATAGTATTATCACATGTCACCAATGATTCAGTTAAATTCATCACACAATAACATATTAGTATTTGATATTACGAAGGGCATGATGAGGTACATGTTCACTGTAGTAATGTACATACTAGTCAACTTGATTATAATGTTTATTGTAGTGTAGCGCGGCATCAACGATTACTATATGATATCCTCACTTTGACATCGAACAATGGACGATAATTAGAAATTCTTATTCAAGCTATAAATAGCTTCACTGGACAGTCCCGGTGTCAGTAAAAAATTATCTAAAGTATCTACAAAATATAATCTAGAACAATATTGTTTTATTAATGCTTACTTCCATGGATAGGATTGAGGCAATCTGGGCTTGCCAAATCGTTCTAGACTTGAGCTGGATTCCTTTCAAATTTATTCTCCATGGTCTGGGAGACGTACAATGGTGTCAGTATCGCATGGAGAACGTTTGGGAGAATCAAGCTGGGGCCAGCCTGGGTCAGTGTAATCGGATATATTGTGGAGTTTCGGGTTTGGGCTGTTTGCTGAATAGAACAAAGACTCACGAACAAAGGCACAATGTAGACATAAAAGCATCACCACTTCTGTTTATATCAGATATGTTATTGTGATTTGAAATCTCTTTTTGAACAATTGTGAGTTATTGTATACTCTGCATTCTTTTGTCATGGTAGATTATATATTTTCTATGTTGCTTTGTGAATTATCCATAAATAATGGCAACTACAATGTAAACATCTATCTGGAGATATACAATGATACAACTGAAGGGGATATCTGAAAAATGGGACGAATAGACTAATATTTCTTTCTTAAACACTGTCTGTTACAGGCATTCCAATCATTGAATTATACTTTGTATAGTTTAAAATTTGAGAAATATTGCATTTCAAAAAATCGCAAATTGTGTATCTTTCTACATTTTGAATTCATTATAATTTTTGCAATAAAATCTTAACATCAGATAGTGATATAAACGAGTATGATCTACTCTCATAAATGAATGATTAATTTCGTATTATGAATTAAATGAATTGAAACATGATAGTACAAACAAATTGTTTTAATCTGTTCGTGTGAGTAGGTAACAAAAGATCGAGGCAACTCATTAACGTAACCATTGGTGCAAAATCAAATATTCAAAGTTTAGGGGTTTGAACATGTGCATTGAATGACAGACAAGAAAGCAACGCAATTATAAAATTATGAATCAAATTATTTTATAAATAAAACTAAATATATAGAAAATATAAGTTTAATTTCTCATTGTTGGAAGGTGTTTAATAATAGTTTTTGTTTGATTGTTTGTTGTTAAATGCCACACTCAACATTATACCAGCTATATGACGGTGGTTTGTAAATAATCCAGTCTGGGCCAGACAATCCAGTTGTTGACATCAGAGCACCACTCTACGCAATTGGGATACGATGACATGCATCAACCAAGTCAGCGAGTCTGATCACACGATTACGTTCGTCGCCTTCGTACAAGCATGGGTTGTTGAAGGCCTATTCTAACCAGGATCTTCACGGGTATCTTTTTTAATAATAAGGTACAATGAAATTCTGTATATGTCCACAATAATTGTGTATAAGTAAATGGATAATATATCCATACACGCCAATTAAATGGGTTAGACTGCATATGTTTTTTTACAAGTCTATATAAGACGTGTATTTGATATTCATGAAACTCCACAAAAGCTACACAATGGCGACAAAACGGTACCAGTATCACAGATACCTATGATACATTTTTGAATATGAGATACATAGAATTACTTTAAAGTTAAATCATGTATCCAAAAAGTAAATTAGAAGGATTAAAGATATACACTTCCGACATTATTTGTATTTTTTTTTCGTTTGAAGAAGTAGTGACAGTAGTGACTGGTATGTGATGGGTGCAAACAGGTGTCAAGTCGCTGTCTCAGATGGCTCTAAATTTGTAGCTCTAAAGATCACGAGGGCCATACAGACCGTGAAGAAGTTTGTCTCACAGTCTCTGAACCATATTATTTTCCCTTCCGCCCAGGCGGTACTGCAATGCTAAAGCCCCAAATGAAACAAACCTAGATGTTCAACAGGTTCAGGCTGAAATTTCCATCTTACTTGGGCTCCTTTTAAATATAAATATAGCTTCTCGTTTTAACCAAAATAATATGTTTTCAGAGACTAAGCGTTAGTCTAACCGTGAAGTACAACTATCCAAAAGATCCCATGTATGTTTATATTTCTTCAGACAGACTCTCCATGTTCCTATCGATAGGTATAAAAAAACAAATGAATTAAATATTACAGCACTGGTGAATAGGTTATATGCGCATGTCAGTGTCGATCCAACAATATCCTTTTGAGCAAAATACATATATACTGATGAATTAATGCAGTAATACTACGCAAATATATGTCCAGATGTATACCTCAGTTTCATCTCTTGATCATTATTCGTGCTTTTAGCTCTTTTTCTACAGGAGATTATGGGGTGTTATATCACACCAGAAAGCCAGGTCTAAATTCAAGTCATAATTGTTTCATGGCCCGTCTTGTATGTTGGAAACCAATATCGCAATATGGCTGAATATTGCTAAACGTGGTATTTACCCGATGACTCACATGATTATTCCATTTTCTTCATGCACGTTCTACAATCATCTACGATCACTATCTATAAGGAGGTATATCTATATTTATCCAAATGTCCATACATATATGTCTACAAACATAAGAAATAAGCAAGTCCCATATTCTTCCTTTAAAGATAAATGCTAAGCATTTCCTCTGTATGTATTTATATATGTAAATATCGTTTTTATGTCAACGTTGATGCAGTGAACGTACCACAGACCTGATGCTAGAATAACATCTAATCTCAGAAATGAACATATTTTACAGAAAAAACCCAGTTGTTAAACAATAGTTATAAAATATAATAAAAAGGAGCCAAGAGACTTTCTTCATTTTTGCCAAATTTTGGGCTGTATTGGACATATTTGTTTCGGGATCTGTACGACAGACAAACCTAACGCTTTTAAGTATAAAGATAAGTAAGTATAGCTGTTGTATATATTCAAATATGTTTGTGATTAAGCCGACTTTGAAAAATATTGAAGTATGAGTGGTAACTAGTTATGTCATTATTTCAAATTAGAATGATAGAACATCAGGAAAGCATGGCACTTTAATATACGTATCTTGTTAGCCCAATAGTGTTTTAAGTAAGAGCAACATGTATTACTGTGTTGGGCGTGTAGACGGCATGTCCAGGTTTGACGTATCAATGACCAAAATGATGTCTGATGCATTTCTCTATTTTGACTTGTACCGTGTGTTTCCGTGCCTTTCGGGTGAACAAATGGCTTTCCTTAACATGTGTTTGTGGCGGGTGCCACAAGTGGATCGGGATGAGCTCACCTTTTTGCGAGCACCCAGTGTCATCATATTTTTATGGTGAATAATTAAACATGCTCCTGGTGTTGTCGGAATCGTGCAGTTGGCGCTACTTTTGGCAGGGTTTCTTGTGATGATGGAACGGCTTATGTCGCTTTTGTCAACTGATAAACATCTGATATAATGTTAGTGTATATGGTCATGTAATTAAGAAACAAACCGCGACTGGGAGTTGTATATTTTTCGATAAACAACGACCACGACTCGTTTATTTCTTATTTGAGATATCAACATTACGTACAGCCTCTTAAAGGGTGTTAACTTAGTAAAAAGTACACGCTTTAAAAATATTTACTCGTACTAAAATAATGATGACTCCCTGAATAGAATCCGACTGCGTCAATGCCAGATAAATCCATTTTATGAACAGTAGATAAATCCATTTTATGAACAGTAGGGTTTGAATTTGGTCTTTTGCGCATATTCTCACAATTTTCTCGTTGATTATCTGTACCTTTTCTCCCAATACCGATTGTCATTTCGCTCTCACTTTCGGATGCAAGTGTTGGGGCATTGCATTTATCTACCTTCCTCGGCTACATCTATTAGGAACAACTCACTAGACACTTCCCTCTCACAAATAACGTCAAATTTACGACGTTCTCCAAGTTGCGAGTGCATGTTCGAATCTCCATAAATGACGTCATGATAGACCAATTTTTATCGTGAAATAAATATCGATTCCTTCTTCTTGGTTCCTTGCGATTTATCGCGTAGCTGTCTTATATCATCAACTGTCAATTTCTCATTGCTAGTAGTAGATATTTTGATGAAAACTTTGCCGACAGTTTGGCGGTTGCATTTGCCGTCGGTTCTAACCGGATTGCACCGGTTCTGACTAGTTCGAGGGTGGATATTTTTAGTGTGAGGGTGTGGTGTTGGGTGAGGGAACCGGTTTTTAAGTGCGAGTGTGGGAAAACAGCTATTTTTGGGAGGGAGTCACTGTATATAAATAAATTTTAAGGAGTGTCAAACCGGGCTCGACTTCGTATATTAATAGTTTTGAGGAGTGTCGATGAATATTAATAGATTAAAGGAGTGCCGAAACCGGTTAGACTCGTATATTAATAGTTTTGAGGAGTGTCATTGAATATTAATAGATTTAAGGAGTGTCAAACAGGTTAGACTAGAAAAAATCAGCGGTCTCGCCTTCGTATATTAATAGTTTTGAGCAGTGTCATGGTATATTAATAAAGGAGCGTCAATTAACACATGTAGTATTTTTGCAACGTCAGCACCGTCAGCATAGAGCTCTTACCCTAGAAATGACCAGACTTGTCTCTGCTACCTTATAAATACTAAACTGTGTTAAATGTTTATCTTGTCTAAAATACCTTTTTTCTCTATTCACTATATAAATGTTTTTTAGCCTCTTGAGAATATAATTGCGTTTTTTTTTCTTGTGTACTACGTGTTCTAATGTTTATCCTAAATAAATTTGTACTACCAGGTCAAAAATGTCGTTAGTTGAATGAATCAATAATTATAAAAAAAAACATCACTTAGTCAAGAAATATTGTATTTCCTCTAATGAGAGCCGAGTTTCTTAAAAGCGCCGGGTCTCTAAGAAGCAATTTGAACAGTGTTTGTGTCCGTTTTAATATTTGAAATCCGGTGGTTGAATGTCATTTATTACACATCACAATAATGTAAAGAAATAAGCGTCGGGTCTCAAATAAACACCGGGTCTCTAATCTTTAATGAGCGTCCTGGGGGAGTTCAGGGAAGCGCGTATTAGAGGAAGTACGGTATACCAGTCTAAACCAAAGTCATTTCATTTCATCCCAACCTCCCTCGTTTTACCAAACGGAAGAGAGGTTTTCGTTTTTCCCCCGTGTTAAGCACACGATCCGTGGTATAATGAGTGTGTTTCACTGAAAGCCTCCCTATGTCTGTCAACACTAACTGATGCGTTACAATGAACAATGTTGGGTGTGATATGAAATCTTAATTAAGCAAACATATATGTGTTGACCTTTTCAGGAAAATCTTACGAACAGTGCAGGATGAATATGTTAAAATTTCAACTTCGGAACAAAAGTAATGCCAAGGACGTGTTGAACATTTTATTCGGGACAAAATCAGCAAAAATAAGTGGGAGTAAGTGAGAGAGAATGGCGTTTACCCAAGGATCTATGTAAATATGTGTTATAAAACTCAACAGTCGTGTTGAGTGACTGACATTTTCACTCTCACCTGCTGACAGTTAAGATGTCCGATTGTAACATGAAGAGAGTTTCAGAGGATATATTTTGACCTACAGTCATTTTCACAAAGTGTAGCAGGACCAAGACGAGAAAAACCTGTCGGAGAAAATCAACAGCATCAAAGGGGTCGCCGAAGAGACTGGTTGCATCTAAGAAGAAAAAGATGACAACCAAGAATTTGAAAATGAATATACTGAAAATACAACCTGTGTCCAAAGTAAAGGCTGTTGTGAAACGAATCCGTACTGCCTTGAAGCGTCGCATGGCTGAGGGAAATAAAAGAAATAAATTACGCGAAAAGATAATCTACAGAGACATCAAAAGCAGGTGCACTGGTCAACTCAAGACTCGCCTTCTCTTCTTCCTCCTCTGGATAAACACCTTATACGGTGCTGACATAGCAACAATTTAAAATTCAAAATGTTGAAACGCTTTAGGGACGCAACTTAGAATGGCGAATTGTGACGCCTTACTCTGTTGTGATTCAGAATAACTAAGCTATAAATAAAACGCATCATAGTGACCGTCATTTTGAGTGAAGTTGTTGCTGCATCGGACACTTTAATAAAACAACACCACTGGACAGTGCGTGTTATTGCGATGTGAGTATTTTATCTCCATCAGCATTTGCTACAGAAACCGCTTTTAATTATATTAAGCCTTTTTACTAAAAAAACGTGCATATGACTACATCGATAGACTACGTATCCAGCCATCGGTTACCTAAGTATCCGATGTTTCCTCTAATAGACACTGTGTCTCTAATACAAGACAGTTCTCTGATACACTAATGACTTGTTTTATCTATGTCCATTCTTTCTCCTAACAGTGCTAATTACCCCAGACCTCCGTTTGCCAAGTGTCCATTAGCAATTATTTATCTATGATAACTTATGCGTGGCTTCCATTGTCTATTGCTAATTACACATCAGCGCCATTCATCTGTTGGCTTCCTTTTGTTAGGTTCTACCCTTTGTTATTTTCCACCTTTTGTTATCATGGCATTTATTCACCTGATGAAGGAGTGAGCATATACTCCGAAACGTTGTGTTTCCTCATAATAAAGAAGTTGACATCTATTTATTCTCTCTCTTATGTGTATCACTTCTAAATGCCTTTCAAAGACCAAGCATATATTTCCCTTTCAATTATTAATAAGATGCTACGTGGCATTACGGACACGCCAATAGATATCGCCACACACTCCATACAAACACTGTAATACCTTTTTAGGCTCTGATTTCCTAAGGAGGAACGTTTCTATAAATCTTTACTTAGTGCTGTCCACTGGGACGACGATCGTTAGATAACAAAGCGATCTCCTTGTAGCAATCTTATTGATCATGACAACAGTGGTGTCTCCACTACGTCACACACATGCAATTTGAATATGGCCTTTGTCTGCCTACAGATGTGTATTTGTTTCCTACTGTTTTTGTTATACTGTAACTGGCTAGTATAGGGTGATCATTCAGTTTACTTGATTGGCATTACATGAACGTCTTTGAAAATGCGGATGGATACTGCCTGTTTCAGGACACTTGTCTTGGTCATTGGTATTTCAATAACATTTAGTTTGAAAGAATCTCATTTTCAAAAGACAACCAGTGGAGTTCCAGCCGTTTTAGAAGATTCCCAACATCTCCAGGTCCAGAAAGTGTTTGGACTAACGACATGTGCCATGTTGTGTTCCCGCATGTCATGCCATGAGTTCCAGTATTCTGACACAAGCCGCACGTGCATCACACGACACTCAGAGCCAATATCTGACAGCATCCTTAACCCAGGCAGCGGATTGTTTGACACCTACAACGACAACGAGCAAGGTACTGTGTAACATAGAGAAAAATCGTATAGTTCACATCCAATATGGCTCGTCTCCATACTCGTGTTACTGAAACAAGGACAGTTAATTAAAGGACAGTTTTCAAGCATATATATTGACTGGAAGAAAGGTTTGCTATTTATCTTTCAGGACGTTTGGTTGAACACGTGTCCACAATGCGTTTCTTGGTCTTTTACTTTAGTAATTGGAGCCCACTGTGATGCCGAATCTATGGAATACTGCAAGGGACATTGTCGAGTTGTCGCAATGTCGCCCTTCTAAAAACAAGCAAAAAGTGTCCAAATTTACCAAAGAGCGACAATGCAACAATGCAACTTTTTTCAAGGTACAAATATGGCGTGTCGTCGCATTGTCGCCCCGTGCGCTACAACACAACATTTGATAATGTCGCATTGACCCGTTGTCGCCCTTTTCAATTAATGATGCGCATGCGTAGTAAGTGAATTAATCTACACATGCGCCGAAATGGTTATACTCCACTGGTCTTTTGTTTGTTCCAATGGTTCTAAAACCAAAGTAGCAAAGGCAATGTGGTTTGCTTTTCTCTAAATGAAAACAAATCGTTCAGCGTTGCTTTAGAAATTAGTTGATATATCGTCATTGCCTGTTTCGGTTTTCATAAACCAAATGTTTCTATTCAATTTAATTCAGGTCTCTGACATCTTTTTTCAAATGACACACCGTTGGTTCTGTCGTTTTAGACGCAGTTCGGTGTGCGTCTCCTCGGCGTACCAGAAAACTATGTTCGAATCCCAGCGCCTTACACATACATCACTTAGGGATTTCCTCCTACAACAAGCTGACACGCTGTGAAATAACTGAATTTTTGTTCAAAGTGGGACCCACACTCAAGCACACGTAAAGCAAGTGGTGTCTCTTTGGGCAAGTGACTTTGTTCGAAATATACCATTGTTCAGTAAGCAGTGAATTGGAAACCAGTATAAGATATTATGAAACCGTGCTTGTTAACCTTCTTGCACATCACAGGTAGCTTAGGTCGAATATATACTCCCCTTGGGGATAGGAATGATCAGGGTAATAATGTACTTTGAGCATGATATTCAGCATGGAAAAGTGCCAAACAAATGGAATCTTATTATAAATAAACTCTCTCTCTACCTTCTCTCTCTTTCTTTCTCTCCCTCTCTCTTTCTCTGTGTGTGTGTGTGTGTCTCTCTCTCTCTCCCTCTCTCTCCATCTCCCTCTTCCAAATCTCATGGATTCGCTGTGGAGAGTGGCGCCAGACTTAGCTCACTCACGAACGTATGTATGCACATTTATAATTGTTATTACTGCATTCGTTCATCTATTCAAAATAAGCAGTAACCACTGAAAGCGTGACAATGCGGCAACGCGACATTTTGATGAAATGTCACATTGTCACATTGATGCGCTTTGTTAAAATTTTTAAATATGCAGTAATCATTACAAGCGCGACAATGCAACTACACGATAAGGTTCCTTGTTGTATTCCACACGAACCCGAGCCATAGATAAATAAAAGCATTACCACTACGTTAATTCAATTGACGTGTACAATGTGTTTACTTCAATATACGTGATGTATATTATTATTACTTTACAGAGCCTAAGACATGTTTTGAGATCAGGAAAAACAACCCAGAAGCTCAGAGTGGAGAGTACAAGATCATTCCCTCGGCTCCTCAGTTTGAGGGTGTGTCAGTGAAGGTCTACTGCTTGATGAATGACACACACCAGCTGGAGTATATGACACTACCAAATAGGAACACTGGAAACCTTCCTAAAAGGTCGAACAATAATTGTGAAAATGAACAGTCATATTTAATAGCTGCTGGTGTTGGTAAAGACGGAGTAACAGAGTATCAGAGGATCAGAGTAAAGCCATCGGTAAGTGTCTATATTAATTTCTGTGATATGTGAGTGTGTTGGTCCGGAGTGGGTGTCAGGTAAAGTGAAGGGGAGAATCTACTTTACACTATAAAAAAAGGAATGTTTTCTTTGAGACATTCCAAATAACTTTCTTGTGTTTGTCAGAAGTGCCTTCAGCGTGCAAAGGAGTCTTGTAACTATTGTTATGTTTAAACTTGAGACATTTAAAATTTTCAGGAGCTAACGAAACTAACTACGCTAACACCAATGTGTTAATGTATCTATTTAGGCTTCCATCAAGTTATTGACAACACTGTTGTGTGTAGTTTCCATGACCTTCTTAATTGCTGAATAAAAATTATGTGCGTTTCGGAAACCCTCAACCTGTGCATGGAGTCTTGAAACCTGAAATGCAAATAGTTGTATGCATTTATAATTTATTTTAATATATTTATTTCAAATGGTTAATATTCTGTTTTTGTAAGCATGTTCAAATTTCAATTTTGTTTGGAGAAAATGACAATTACTTCCCTTCAGCTCTTAAACATGTAGAATATATTGTGTATCTGTTGAAATGGTATATTTCCATGCTTCAGACCATGACTGTTGTGAGAACTGACACCACCTTCACAAGCGGGAACAAGACGAAGCCACATAAATTTGGTACAGCAGAAGATTGTTACTCATATTCTGGAAGCTGCAAACGAATAGGAACCTTTCACATCGACACGCTGGGCACAGGGATGAAGTTTTCCACTGACGTAAGTGATTCCTTTTAGCTAGCGTTATAAAGATGTGTTAATCATCGATAACATTTTTGCTTTGCTTTGTTGTTTAACGCCGCACTCAGCAATATTCCAGCTATATGACGGCTGTATGTAAATAATCGAGTCTGGACCAGACAATCCAGTGATTTTTATTATGAGCATCGATCATCGATAACATTCTTAATATGTAGAATAAAGAGATGCGCTGTTATAACGCAACCCTGGGGACCACAAGATAATCAATCTAGTAAGTCATCTTGATTACGCGACAAGTAAATATATTATGATGTTAAAATGTTACATGCATTTTTGAATGTAGAAAAAGAATCATAAGAACAATAATTGATGTTCTAGCATCCTACAATCTCGGTAACAACATAGTTTGTTCATACGTGTTATGTAAGACACATCAAAGTACATCCATTCATATCCAGCTTCAGTGGATTGGAAAAGGATCTGAAGGCAAAATGCACAGTATCACCCGGACACAGAATGGCGCCGTCATTGATCTGGTGTGTGGAGGCTGGTGTGGGCGATGTGATCCTGATGGAGACATGATCCTCTACCCAAACAATCTGGATATTCAGCTATAGGTCTACCCGTTGTGTGGAGGATTGTGTTTAGTGTCGATTCGTAAATTGAAACAATAAGATAACCCAGAAATCTGTATGTAAAAAAGAGTTGTGTTAAACTAATAAACAATCAGCACATGGTATATAGTCAACAGTTGTATTATTAAATGAACTAGGTTTACAAATCTTTACAAATAACTGCACAGGAATTATAATGGCAGTATACAATAGAATGGTAGTACAATATTCAATGACACTATATAATATAATAGCAGTGGTCAGTATAAAAAAACCCCAAATACAGTGGTGATAGCAAACGTCAGATAACATCAATCTTCCGGAAAGCAGGTCTTGATGTATCGTCAGATGAAAAGTCAGATGAAAGGGATGCGCCCTCTTCACTTATATAGTCTTACTAGCCTCCAGCATTTTCTGCACAGTGCTAGACCAATCGTGTGTCACTGAAAGGTCACAGAATATTCCACATGTTTCCATAACGTAAGATATAAATTCATGTTATTCCGAAAGTTTACAGTTCAATCGAGCATCTTAATATAATAAGTTCCTCAACACTGCTTGCATTAAATTTTACTACATTCCTGACAACTAATCTTTGTCCAAATACAATGCAATGAACTTCAAAAGAATCTCAACAGAAACAATGAAACACGGTTACAATCTTTGTTTAACAATAAATCACACTGACATATACTCTTAAAAAAAATAAAACGCAAAGCCACATTTCTGTGAGGTGGAAATATACATTTATACGAGGAACCGGACAGTGTATTGAGCTAAACTTCTGTTGTCAGCTACCATCAAGAAGGCGTATTGCCCCTGTTGGAATCGATAGCGACCTGACATCTCCTGCCCATTGAAGAGACGAGTACGCGAATCACATCCTGGGGAATGGTAGCTGATGAGGCCTGCAACACAAAATCCAATTGCTGCAACGTCTGGGGTTGTGGTTGACGTCGATGTCGCCGTATATCCAATTCATCCCACAGGTGCTCTATCGGGTTCAAATCCGGGAATCTGGAGGGCCAAGGAAGAAAATCAACGTTAATTTTGTGTAGACAGGCTCTTGTGATCCCTGCTGTATGTGGTCGAGCGTTGTCCTGCTGGAATACACCGTTGCCGTTGGTTGCAATTGGGAGGACGTGCTCTTCCATCCCCTTGACAGAGGAGAAATCTTGATTGGTCACTGAACCAGACATCTCTCCATCGCTGTTGAGGCCATACCTTGTGTTGACGACACCAATGCAGTCGTTGCTGACGATGTTGTCGACTCAACATGACGCGTTGAACAGGACGCCTTGCTCGTAGACCTGCAGCTCTTAAACTGTTTCATACGGTCTTGTCGGAACTTCTGCGCAGTCCAGATATTTGGGATGCGGTTGAGGTGATTGTGGTCGTACTTTCAGATGGCGCAGTCGGATGTAGCGATCTTGGGCAGGGATGGTTAGTCTTGGTCTTCCTGACCTTGGCAGATGATGTGTTGACCCATGCTGTTGAAACCGATCCCATAACCTTGTATTGGTTCATGGCGCTACATTGAAAACCATGGCTGCAACTGATCGGGATTCCACTGCCTGCAAGCGGCCTATTACGTCGTTTCTTTGTACTTCTGTTAAACTTGGCATGTTTTTGAGCTGTCACTGTTCGATTGACGCCGATGCGAGACAATAAAAAATCCCTGACTTTAAAATCGTTCATAGTGCTGATACACGTACAGTGCGTGCAGCCCCATGCCCTTTTGTTAATGCACTGGTTGTGTTGTTCCAAATAGAGCGTATTTACGGACTAATTGTTTGCATGTTTGACGAAGGAGGGCAGTTGAAAACCATGTGTTTCTGTAAATGATAACGCCCTGAAAAATAGCGATACCGTTATCATAGCTAAAATGGATAGAATTTGTTATCAATTTGCTAATCTCCGTTGTTAATCCTCACCAACATTTCATTGTATATTGACTGACAGCCAAACTGAGCTACTTTATCACTTCCCGTTAATTACTCTTATTTATAGTATGACATTTATTGCCTTAATTGTTCATCCCCTGAGTTGTGTCGGTACGTCACCCCCGGAAGTCCCATGTCCAGAGCAACGCCAGTGTATTTCCATTGTTCAGTACTATATATGTGCTACCATTACACAGTTACTAGGGTGTTAGTCATGCTTGGTATTCAGAGTGCTGGCATAGGGACGACCTCGAGCAGGATGTGCCGCTCGTAGGAAACGCCCCGAAGTGATCTTGTACACCTGAGCTGGAAGGTCCGCTCATCGCTGTGTTTGTGTTGTCAGAGCATGTATTCCACTCATTGTGCAATTGTTGTTTATTGTTTACATGTTGTGCATAAAGCGTTCCGGGACGGTGATGTCGATTTTGTCCTTTATTCCCCCAAGAGCTAATTCATACCGTCAACATGCACCGTTGACAAGTATATAACAATTGTTAGATGTCAAGACCGTTTGATCCTGAATGAGTTTCGAACATCCATCTCAACAGTCTAGATATTCACCCAAAGATCCTGTGTGTGGAGGATAGTGTGGATGGTTGGAAGGTCAATACTGTGTGATCCTGAATCATCTGCCCAAACAGTCTGAATTATTAGCCAACCTTGGTTCTGGAGGAAGTTGTTGTTGATGTTGAAGAGGATGAAATGGAAAAAAAGTTGAGAGCCAAGGTCCTCCACCAAGCCAGTGGACTGTGAAAGCAGTCGTTGTGTTTGTCAGTTGACAAAGTTCTCTACCAAATCAGTGGATGATGTTTTGTAATAGATCATGGTCATTTACCCCAAATGGAATGGCGTTTTCGCAATAGGAGCAGGTCCTTAACTCAAATCCCAACATAGGATGTGGAAGAAGTGTACGACGTGTTACGTAAAAGAAGCAAGGTCGTCTCGTCTAACTGTCCACACAGAGGGCTTGTGTGTGTAACTGGGTGAAGAAGGAAATACGACCTTTGGAAAGACGGTCAATAAATATTTCGAGCAACTATAATTTGCAGCTTTGCCATTATCAGAAAGATGAAAAGTACGGAGAAAGATTCAGTGTGCAATTTCCTTTCCCGAAATGAACCATCAGTTGTGTTTCACTCTGGTCATTTTATATCTATTACAATGGGCATTATGAATTATTTGAACAGTATTTATCTATAATATTTAATAATACAAATGACTTTTGATGAATGTTACTATTGCCATTATAGGAATGTGCACACACCGATAAACATAAGGCAATGACATTGCAGTATTAAAAGTTGCCTTCTATTTGCTCTTGTTAGAACCACAGATAATCAGATATGGGAAAATGGGAGTGTTATATATACAACATTGTCAACAATATTCCAGTTTCACAACACTGGCAGCAAAAGCATGTGATACGTCTAACACAAAGGGTACTTGCTGACTTGCCTGAGTAGATAACGTAATTACCAGCTGACTTGCCTGAGTAGATAACGTAATTACCAGCTGACTTGCCCGAGAAGATAATGTATCTACCAGCTGACTTGCCTGAGTAGATAACGTATCTACCAGTTGACTTGCCTGAGTAGATAACTTATCTACAAGTTGACTTGCCTGAGAAGATAATGTATCTACCAGGTGACTTGCCTGAGAAGATAATGTATCTACCAGTTGACATGCCTGAGTAGATAACGTATCTACCAGTTGACTTGCCTGAGTAGATAACTTATCTACAAGTTGACTTGCCTGAGAAGATAATGTGTCTCCCAGGTGACTTGCCTGAGTAGAAAATGTATCTATCCGTTGGACTGCCTGAGTAGATAACGTATCTACCAGTAGACTTGTCGGAGTAGATAATGTATATACCAGGTGACTTGCCTGAGTAGAAAACGTATCTACCAGTAGACTTGTCGGAGTAGAAGATAATGTACCTACCAGGTGACTTGTCTGAATAGATAATTTATCTACCAGGTGACTCGTCTGAGTAGATAATGTATCTATGTGTGACATTGTATGCTGAAGTTGACTAAATTAGACTAAGGTAAACTAAAAGAACTTAACATGGAACAACAGAATGCATGCAATTCTTTTAATCCATGATGTCATAGTTAGGTAAATAGTTGTGTGGTTGGAGTGTTACACCAAACTCACACAAATCTTCGTGATCCATGTTTTTTTACTCGGGTACCGATTTTTACTAGGCAAATCTTTCATCCTCTTGTGCAATACTCCTGTCCTTCTGGTGGATCTGAAACACGAAAATTGTATTCATTATATCCCTGGCTTCACGTCAGTATATTTATCACACCATGAGGGGCTGTTGTCATCTGCTTATCACACAAACGTATTGTTTGCAATAAAACCAACTGATTTCAGCTACAAACTTTGCTAGTCATTGAGTGAGTTGGCCAAACGCTGCATGTGACATTATTTCGGTTCTATCACGGCGTATCAGCCTCTCGTGGGAGGGTATACAAAGAGATGTGTCCCAGAAATGTCTCTTATTTTGCATACTGAAGATTCCATAACCACAACTCGTACAGATACTCGACCATGAAGCATAGTTAATGGGTGAGTGAGCTGGGCCCACTCAACCTGATATTTGAAGTGGTTTTCTATAGGTACTGTTGGTCGAACGTAAGGAATAAACTCTTGTTTAAAATGAATGTAATGATCCCGAAAGAAGGCGCAGTTTGGAGTGGCTCTTTGAAAGTGAATGTAATGTTAAGAGAGACTTGTCCTTGAATAGAAATGCTGCTTGCCATGACAATTTGATGTACTTTTGTGGTGTTTTCTTGGATTCGCCAAAAGAAGAAACAAGTACTGATGTCATTTTTCAAGCATTCGGCTGTTTAATTGCAAAATAACCCTCTATTCAATCAGGAACATTACCTGCACGAATCATGGGCAGAATCTTGTTGATGAATACACATTCGTGATGGACTACCCCGTGTCCTGCTGCTAAGTTGCTGCCCACATCAAGGGCCATGTAGGTGAGATCAGTGTTGTCAGAGGCCGGCCAGTTCACCTTCACTGGGACAGGTGTGTTAGGGTCACTGCAAATAGATTTAAAAATATCAAAAGGTATTGAATGTTTCAACAACTAGTACTGATTGGTTGATATGTTTGGTATCATTTAAAGATGAGCGGGTGAGTATCTGTTTACCCCACTTCAGGTCAATAAGCCAGCAACATCACGACGGGGGGCTCAGGCATTGTGCACATTGGAAATAAGACCTTGTCCTTACTGGTTCTTACTCGTGATGAGCGAACAATTTAACCACATGGTTAGCCCCACAACAAATATCATTTAAGTGATGAATAGTATGTTATCATTGAGTACATGGCTTCTGTGAATTAATATGAACTGACGTAAAATTATGTGAGAATGTACATGACCAGGGACAATAACAGAGCCAGGTAGAGACCTTTCATTCAATAATACATTTCTTCCAATTATTTTGACCTTGTGGATCCCGTTGAAGAATAGGTCACATTACACACCAACTCACTCACTCTCTCACTCACCCACTCACCCTGACTTGGCAAAGTTGGTCCAGTAGGTCATCATGGTCCTGCTGAGTTCCACTTCCTCCTGTGTACAGCCCAGAGACTCGTCAAGGACCAAACCAAACACAAAGTCAAGCTCGTACCAGTGGGCTGCTCCTACCCATTGAGGATATGGGCTAATTGATAGTCGGTGATTAAAACTGTACACATAGGTAGGGTTAGCAGGAGAGTACAATCTGTCAAACTCAAGATGAGGACACTTCATTCCCCTATCCGAAGCCGTACGAATCACAACATCAAAATAGTCTTTGTCCTTTAGAGGGGCTCGCTGACTTTCATAAAAATGACGAAGAGGTTGTTGGATTCCTGTTCCACCTACAATGTCAAATGACAGAAGACTCTCATACTCTGAGCGACTTAAAATCAATGTTTCCGGTAATGTCGATACGTTTCTCATCATCTTCAACGTCATTGCCAAAAACAGTGTTGTCTCATCTTCAGTAAAGCCATGCAAAACACTGGTCTGCTTGATGGAACCGCTGGACAGCAGGGTTTTGGGGTCATCGGGGAGAAAGTAGCCATCCACAACCGGGACGAATCCAAGTCCTTCATCTAACATACCGAGCTGAAGGTCTGCCATAGTTTGGGCATCTGCTGTTTTCAAACAGTCATAGATGTCTGCATCTGTTGAAGATGATGGACATTCGAGAAGATCAGCAAACCTCTTCATCTTTCGTTTTGCTGTTTTGGGCACAGTGTAAGCCCATGGGGAAATGAGGGTCCCACTCTGCGTGATGGCTCTGGCAAACAAGTCACGTGACAGAGGTGAGGCCAAGTGGTGACCCACGCTGGCACCACCAGCACTTTCTCCAAATATGGTCACGCGGGTTGGATCTCCACCAAAGTTGGCAATGTTATCTTTCACCCACTTTAAGGCCAGTCTTTGATCCATCAAGCCCATGTTGCCAGGGATGGTATCTTGTCCCAGGTAGCTGAACCCTAAAGGCCCTAATCTGTAATTCATTGATACAACGATGACGTCATTTTCTGCTGCAAGGTATTTGCCTTCATACAGTGGCAGTCGTGTAGATCCAAAATAAAATCCTCCACCATGGATCCAGACCATCACGGCCAGATTACCGCGATTGTCTGTTGGCGCCCACACTGTAAGATGAAGGCAGTCTTCACTATAATCATCAGGCATCTGTTTGTAAGTCTCATCAGTGTTATGAGCACCTTCAGGTTGAAAGCAAGAAGGCGTCGGTTTCTGTGCATCCCTGACTTCCGGTTCCCATGACTCTGACGGCTGAGGGTACTTGAAACGGAGATCGCCTACAGGGGGCTTAGAGTATGGGATTCCATAGAATACGTCAAGAGATCTGCCCAGCACTGACAGACGTTGTCCAAGAAGTGGGCCATTTAGAGTTGACACTTTCTGCGTGTTCGCAATATGAAACACCGCCAACAAAGTCACAAGCGCAAGCCTAATTCCTGTCCACATTCTGAAAGAACATAACGGTTCATTGATAACACTTTTGGTAATCTAATTTCACTCTGGTTAACTTCCTGATTCATTGTTCCAGTTTATCATTGTTCCTTTTACATCCTTATGTGATGCTAGCAACCCAGATTACAGGGTATCACCAAATGCTATGAGTTTGTCAGTCTAGTTGAGATGGGAAGATAATGAAAATGTTAAAGTGCAAAAGCTCGTTAGCTTAACCCCCTGGATGCCAGAGGGACATATATGTCACTCCTCTTCAATCCTCATTTTGAAGTAGAATAAAATTCAACATACGTCACGCACACACATATACTTCACAGTTTTGAATTCTGTGGGACATTCCCTGTTCTGTGAGATCATCTACTACCTCTGAAATTTAGGTACATCGCAACTGTCGTTATATTTTACACATTACTAAATCACCATCCACAGCTTTAATAACAGCATTTTTAAAAATCTAAATTTCGGATATTTACTCAGAGAAATGAATTTTAAAAAAGCATAGTGGAAATATATATTAATCAAACAATGTCGTCGGCCTCCGACGTTGTCAAAGACATAAAACCAGCCATAAAGTCAAATTAATTGGTGTCATGGTTTTTGTAACACCACGATAAATATAGTGTCCTTATCCACAACTAATTCTCTCCAGGTGACCCGATTAACAATAAACTAGAGCTAAGCATAGAGGAGTTACGCCCCCTTTTCTTTGTACATGTGTAACCTCTCTGTCGTCTTTTGACGTCATGGAGGAAAATCAATTTTAGTCAGAATATTTGATTGTATAGAATGTAAAACTTTATACATAAACCTATCAATCCATTTGATGTTTATTTATGTCCTTCAGATATTAGGCAGAATTTCCGCAAATCTGCTAAACAAAAAACATCGTCGCACAGTACTTTTATCCCTGTACGATAAAAAAAGGGAGAAATTTGCTGTTTTTCAACGAAGAATATATTCTCAGACAACACTTAGCAGTGTCCTTATTGACAACCGGTAATATTTGCAGTAATAATTACACCAAAAGATGATCTACGTATCTGCATAATTTTATAGCCAGAGGTAGATCCAGTGCCGCGTGAGCGCAATTCTCGCACAGCGTTCACTTTTCAGATCTTAGGAAAATGTACGTCAGAAAAACTAAGCATCAAGCGGGTTAAAGCGGCGGCTTTGAACGGCATTGCCTTTTAAGTCGTATATTCCTTTCGTTCATTATTAACGGGCTGTCTCATAGGTAGATGTGGAAAACATAGCGATCACTTCTTTCCAGAAAACAGGATTAATCACATACTTAGATTACCTCAATCTCATTACAATCAGATACAAGTTGTCGCTATCGCCGAGGACATCTCACGTCAGAACAACCTTTCCCGAACTATGACCGACCAATGAAATGACTTACAGGAAGTCAACGTTAGCCACTTAGAAAGCAGCTTTCTTAAGCTTGCGACTTCCATTCCAGACTATGCTTTTTAAAGTATTTTGAATAAGTCATACAGTCAGTACCAGTTGTATATCGATGCCAAGAATGACTGATCATATTAATTATCCTTCTCAACAGATTGCACTGGGCGAAAACGGCAAAATAACGGTGAAAAGTATCTGAATGTAGCACTGAAGATGGATCACTTAAAGCAGAAATTCCCGTGTACGATTCAGACTGTACCCAAAGCATGTGTCAATGAAACATTATCCAAAAGGGATGATACCAGATTTTCGCGAAAAGGGTAGCTAATCGCGCCCCACCGGTAACACCCGTCATGAACACATGCACAGGCAAGTCAATTATTCATTGTTATTGAGGTAAAGCGGGAACATATGGTAAAAGTCAAAATATGAAAATTCAAAAACACATCGATGAGCACACCAGTTGGATAACAAGCATAACGATACTCATTTTATGCATATAGACAGCGTTAACACATCGACTTGGACATCACAGATGCCCATTTAGAAGGTGCAGGTTAACTAGATAATTGATGGGGGATAATCTAATTACAAGGAGAAGGGCGCCATGTGTCTCTGGACAGTGTATACTAAACGGTGCGTAACAAGGTGCCGATTGAAAACAACATACATTTTGACATGACAGTACATAATAGAGTAGCACCAGCAGTCAAGACGTGTTAAGGTTACTGAATGCTACATGGTAGGCACTAAGTATTTGGTGGTCAAGTTTTCCTGCTGTAAATAATACATATATAATGAACAATAATGTGTATATTAATAATGCACCAAATCCAAACCCAAAAGCATGCTTATTGCCCCGGTCAATGGTTTATTGTGCACTCGATGTTAATTCTTATCTCCCTGGGTAGTATACCAGCAATTTTATGAAACGAGTGAATTCACGATTTTCATAAAATTGGTTTTACACGGGAGCGAGTTTAGTGTTTTATTTATTGCTTGCCAACTTTTTTTAGAATTATACTGTCGTTTGTGAATACGCTGACACTTCACGATCTACGACATAGTCTAATTGAGTTTAACATAATAATACTTCAAACACATTAAAAGTTGAAACGTATTAATCTAATACCATACAACTGTCCAGCTTTAGAATTCGGGCGTCCGTTCAACAAAGTTATCGTAGCGCTAAAGTTATCGCAACTCACATGCTTTAACATAGACTTACGACTGTCCTTGCGCTACAGTACGATTTTACAATAACGTCACAATACCCGATGACGTAATTTGTGGAATTTTGTTCCATCGGCGAAACAATGCCACGTGACATCACCCTGGCAGCAAGGTTGCTGGGGTCATCGTATGTGCATAAGCTCCTCTCAGTGATCTATCATCCTCCACACGCAGTGTCGTTGAATAAGCCAAGGGATGTTGAGAGCTTTCAATATTTGTTCGTAAAACGTGTTCCGAGAGCGCATAAGCGCGCGTTTTGATATTACGCAATAGGTAGGTTATAAATATGAGATAACGTCCACACGAATACAATGAGGGTCTCCAGGTAAGGGTAGGTAATCTACAGGCCTCTTTGTATGCAGGCATATGCAGCATCAGTCTTTAAAGATAAACTGATATGGTCTACAGTATCAACACTGCTATACATCCTTATCCATATTCAGGACAGTCGTACAAAATGGTATTTGATGTACAACAGAATGTCATGTTATATTAAACACTTACCTCCTACCTGACTGTACGGGTGTGCTCGAGACTGCACTATAAGTGTACACTGCGACACGCTGTTATCCGGAGTCGGATATCAAATATTAATCTGGTCACTGTGACATGTACAATCTAAGTTATAGATGCGTCCTTGACGTCTGTTCACCTGACGACTGAGTGAGTGATTGAGTGAGTGATTGAGTGAGTGAGTGAGTGAGTGAGTGATTGAGTGAGTGAGTGAGTGAGTGAGTGAGTGAGTGATTGAGTGAGTGAGTGAGTGAGTGGTTTTCTAGCTACATTGCGTCGTGTCAGGAGGAAAACCCGAAGTGACGCAGATATAAGATGTGTACATCGTTGCAAAACCCACAAGCACGAGTATGGTGCTGACAAACCAAGAAACGTTATCATATCGAATCTAGTATTCAACATTTTGGCACGCTTAAAGGACGCAACTGCCCACAGCGAACTGTGACGCCTTACACTGTTGTGACGCGGAATAATTAAACAATTTAAGTTACTATTTATGATGTTAATGGCGGCCGTCATTCTCAATGGAGTTGTTGCATGGTCAGTGCGTGGAACTCCCATGGTAGGTTTTTATCTCCATCATAAGCGTATAAAAAATATTTAATGTCTGGACATCGACCATCTACGTACCGCAACTAGACTGCTCGTTAGAAGGAAACGAAACGAGTAAGAAGGCATCACTGTTTCAAGGCAATGTGTCGTGTAGTGCCATGTGAAGTGTATGTTTCTTGTGTATTTTACCTTGTTCTGAATACAGTGTGGTGTCATTTAAAGGATATGTGTCCTGGGTTCTTTGCAATGTTGTGGATGTTTTGAATGCGGCATGCGAAATATGTTGCATGTCTTCGTACTTTGATTTGTTCTGAATATTGTGTGGAGTCATGTGAAAAGTAGTCGTGAGCCTCGAGTACTTGACGTCAATCTTAATGTTGTGTAATATTTATTGGTAAGAGAGTGTACGTGTCTCTGCAATAGAGTAAAAGAGTGTACGTGTCTCTGCAATAGAGTAAAAGAGTGTACGTGTCTCTGCAATAGTGTAAAAGAGTGTACGTGTCTCTGCAACAGTGTAAAAGAGTGTACATGTCTCTGCAATAGTGTAAAAGAGTCTACGTGTCTCTGCAATAGTGTAAAAGAGTGTACGTGTCTCTGCAATAGTGTAAAAGGGTGTACGTGTCTCTGCAATAGTGTAAAAGTCTCTGCAATAGACCTGGCCTCATTTTTTTCAGGCCGCCTTCATGTAGCTGGAATACTGTTGAGTGCAAACACACAAACCCTGTAACCAGCCTGGCGGCCTAGCTGGATGACTTGCACAATCTCAACTTGAGTTTGGGGTACAGCTACGCTCAAAAACCTTGTTCACATACACTAAATTACGCTTGCTTTATGCGCAACGTCGCACGCCGTCAGGATACGATGACACTCAAGTAATCGAGTCTGACAACCTGATTAAGTCGTATGGGTTGCTGGAGACCTTTTATAACCCTGAATCTCCCTAAGGATGATCAGAATATTGATGAACAGGAGACAAACGGTATCAGGTGGTCAGGCTCGCTGACTTGGTTGATGCATGTCATCGATCCCAATCGCGTGGATCGATGATCATGATATCAATCACTGATTATATACAGACCGCCGCCATATAGCTGGGATAATGCTATATTCCACACCCGTCAGATCAGTTTCTAAACTAGGCATGAGCCGCACATACTATCAGAATTCTTTTTATCAGATTTCGTATGAACACTGAAAGGGTTTCGTCGCTTTTATAAACGTTCCAGGTAAAAGGTACAAGGTTGAACAAGAAGAACCGCGGGTAAAAGAGTTCTCTCTGCCATAGAGATGCCCA
The DNA here is from genome assembly GCF_022045235.1 of Haliotis cracherodii. Taxonomy (NCBI): domain Eukaryota; kingdom Metazoa; phylum Mollusca; class Gastropoda; order Lepetellida; family Haliotidae; genus Haliotis; species Haliotis cracherodii. The sequence continues at coordinate 22,925,957 of NW_027266269.1, forward strand.
TTCAACAAGTTTTAGGTCTATCGTCAATTTCATTTCCAAACATTGAACAAGGAGAACCCTGGGTAGAAGAGTGCTCTCTGCCATAGAGACAAGTTTTAGGTCTATCGTCAATTTCATTTCCAAACAGCCTACGCACTTAGGTAAACATTAGGGGTGACTATTGGTCTGGAAATCATTATTGCGATAACGATTGATATTGAAAGAAACTATTGCGACAACTATTGATATTGCAAGCAGCTATTGCGATGAATATCGATAGTTTTCAGTGTATTATCTTAGATGGATTTTAGAGTTAGAGATACGACTGATTTGTTTTTTCTTTATTCTTATAATTTAAGAAAAAGAAACTTCCACATTACCATGTCTAAATTACTACCACTCATGATAAAAAAACACCAATTTGAACAGCATTGTATATTTTATTGACATGGTAAATGCAATCGAAACTATCAATATTCCTAACTGAAATCGATACTATTGATCAAAAACTGATTTAACAATCGATTTATTGACTTTAAGTGCCTACCTACAGTATTACATCGATATTTCGATTTATCGTGTCACCCCTTGAAAACATGTTATGGCGTTGTTAACATTGTTGACAAAATATCATAAAACGTGAAAAACGTTTCTCCATTTTCGCATTTATCCTTGATTTACAACAGTTGTACGGTTCCACTGGGGCGTTTGGGTAACTAGCCATCCGGACATGTACACTTTGATGTGTAAAGATGGGCTGCCATGCGAGCGCAGTTGTAGCATAAAGACTGTATGCTTGTTGCAGACTGTACCGGAGTGTGGCGTATCAACATCAGTTTACTGGTCATGTGACCGACCACTCGTCCAATACCAGAAGACTGGAGAGCGGCGGAAGGTCCGGGGTACGTTCCTCGGCCGTGTCACACCAAAAGATGTTACAAGATGGTACTTCTTGTTATACTCTCTGGCACTAAGGGGCTAAAACAAGGAGTGGTCGGCTTGGAGTCAGTATACCGTCTGAGTGGGGTATTCATGTTAAACTGCGGCAAGGTATCTCAGTGGGCTAGCACTATAAATCGTCATCAGTCCTGACAAGGACAAGCAGCCACACACACACGTCGGCACGCACGCACGTATACTCACGCGCACACACACACATGCACGTCGCTATATAAGTGCAATAATCGTTGACACGACGTTAAACCCCATTTCACCTCACCCCCTCACCTGCAATACAAAAAAGTATAATTATCGTGCCGGCTTGGTATCATAAAACCATATCACTGTGGGTCGTTGGGGTAGCCTAGTGGTTAAAGCAGTTGCGCGTCACGGCGAAAACCCAGGTTCGATTCCCCATTTGGGTACAATGTGTGAAGCCCATTTCTAGTGTCCCTCGTCGTGATATTGCTGGAATATTGCTAAAAGCGGCGTACAAACATATTCACACACTCACTCCCCATATAGCATATGTTTCTATTCCTCTGCGTTGTAATTTGCCTTCTTTGACATTATTGTCGTGTGCAAAATGAGTGAGTGGGTATGCATGACCCTTTAAACAAAAAATACAGCAATATCACATCGGGGACACAAGAAAAGGGCTATATGCATTATACTCATCTGGGGAATCGAACTCGGGCCTTCAGCGAGATAAGAGAGCGTTTAAACCACTTAGCTGCCCAACACGGTATGAAGCCGTTTGTTTACATCTATCTATCACTAACTGATATATAGAGGTTATCACGCGAGTGTGTTTGGGGATGGTAAATATCCTGCATAAGGAATAAACATTGTATTTAGCGAGCCCTGGCGAGCTAAATACATAGATAGTGTTTATTCCTAATACAGGATATTTACCATCCCCAAACACACAAGCGTGATAACCTCTTTATCATATAATGTCACTCTTTAATTCTGTGCTTGAAAGTCGCTTTCCCTCTCTCACAAACAGTTTTCCTTTGAATGCGCTTTAATATTTATTACGTCACAGGGTAAGTGATGTGTCAGTCGGACAGTGACAGTAGCCAATATAGTTCCAACTGAAATCTGTTTCATATACAGTGGCGAAGCAACATATACGCAAAAAAACAATTGTTTTTAATTGCCTTTCGCGGCAATCCATCGGTCTGTCCGCTAGAGTAACTGCCCTTTTACTAGTCTATGAGACGTCACGGCCACGGTCAGACGTTGTTGACAGTCGGTCTGTCCTGTCATAACGTTAAGAAGTGTAGTCAGATGTACACACAGCGACAAAACGAAACAAGGTAACAATTCAAACATATTTCGGCCAAATGCAACTATTTTAATTTGTGGAGAAGGTTTCAAGCCGCAGAGATCTACAGGCACAGATATGGCTACTGATCCCGCTTGGCTAGGCCTCGTGCCCTCGGAAAATTGTTTCCAAATTTACATCTCCAAAGTTGCCAAAACTTATAAAATGCCTAAGCGACGTCACAGTTAGACACTGATTTTCAGTATATTAGACTGTTCTTTGGATAATGATAGCAATTATCACTGGAGTTTATCCAGATTCCCGATGGTTAATTCTGACTCGATCGCCGAATGACGAGGGCGACGCCATGTTTGTTTATAAACAGTGAAAGTAGTCCCTACTTGACCTTTGATATTTGCATCTCTATTCGCATATGACCCCAATCGATATCGTTTTTATCCGTTGGCTTTATCCTGCCGAGAAACCTACCCATTATATGATAAATTGTTGTATCCATGCCCTGGTTGGTTTGTTTGTATCTCCCGTCCAATTGTACACAGACACATCATAACTGACGCTACTATAAATACTGACTGCCAGATGCACGGACAATATCCCACTGGTGCCTTTCACCGGGTCTCCAGACAAGGTACGTGTAGCTGCCGCCATGTCGGACTCCACCGTGCCCATCACTGTAGAATCTGCAGTCCGCTCCCAAGGACAAACAAGGTTTTATGTCTCCACCATCCATGGCTTCATTCTGCTGCTGCTGCTGGTGGCGCTCTCCGTGGGAGTGGGGGTAGTTGTCCACTTTTCTGGGGGTCAGGGATTGGTATGTCGGTGTGACAACACCCCCGGGATCAGCACCCCCGAGGCCATCACACAGATGTGTATTGACACGATCAAGAAGGGCACGGGAGAGGAATTATGTAAGTACAAGATGTGTTAATTCTAAGACGCCGAAATGTGCCGTGTAGAGCTGCCCTCAGAAACATACGATCGTTGGTTCGAACCCCAGATTAGCCCTGATTCTGTGTTTTGTGGGGTTGATCTGCACCAATTAGTGTTCTTGATGAGGGTGTTAGTACCTATACCGAAACGTCGCTATAATAGTGCCTTAAAGATGTTGTTATCCGCGAATGTCGACCACTTTGTAATCCGCGTTCTTTGGTTCACCGGGGGCACGGGTGGCCCAGTCGTCTAAGGCGCCGCAATTCGCTGTGCAGAGTTGCGTCCCCTGGACACGCCAGAAACCTATCATTGTGGGTTCGAATCCCGGTTCACCCCGATTATGTTTCTAGGTTTGTCAGCACCATACCCGTGCTCGTGGGTTTCACCGAAGTGGTAAACGTCTGAGACCTGCATCACTTCGGGCTTTCCTCCCAAATTAAGCTGACACGCCGTGATATAACTGGAATAATGTTAAAAGCGGCGTTAAACCCAACTCACTCACTCTTTGGTTCACCATGGTAGGCCGGTCCACCCTGCGCTTCGTGTTTTCCTCTCACATCAAAAGGACACGATGTGATATGACTGAAATACAAGGTAGACACAATTTTATGGATAACAACTTGTTTAATACTGTTATTCATAAAATTGTGTCCACCTTGTCATCCGTCAACTTCTAAGTCATGTCTATCAAACAATTTATGACTGAAATACTGTTCAACTGCTACAACCAAATGTATTACAAACATGAATAATATATTTGATGCTACTTAAATGCAAAATAATATTGGCAAAGTAAATGATTTCACATATGTCTTCATAGTAAATTGTTTAATTCTCACCAGCCAGGTAAATCAGGTTAAATCCTTAGGATTTATAAAGTTTCATACTTGTACTACGAGCAGCAGATTGTTTTTAATATATGACTCCATTAATGGTGTGTTATTATGTGCAAAATGTCAGTTTATAACATATGTATTACCTACTTTGACAATCAACATCAGTGCACGGACTTCCTTGACAAGCGTGTGTATGTGTGAGAGAGAGCGTTTGCAGAGTTGCGCCCCTTAGAAGTCCCAGAAACCTGTGATCAGCCCTAATTATGTTTGTCAACACGACATCCGTGCTCGTGGGTTCACCAAAGTGGTAAACACCTGAGACCTGACTTCCGGCTTCCCTCCCACTGAAACTGAAATATGCCTCTTTCAAAAATACCTGTTGTTCCAGGTGAAGTGTGCTCCGATGACTCCCCAGCATCAACTCCTCCAACTGCACCAGCGCCGGCAGGGGCTCCTCTGAACTACCGCCTCCCTATATCCACCCGACCGTTTCTCTATACCCTTGTTCTCTATCCAAACATATATGGCGAAAACAAAGACAACTTTGATTTTCAAGGAAATGTGAAGATAGACACAGTTGCCGAAGACGCTTCAATGACTATAACATTCCATGCCCACCCTTCGCTAAATATCGATAATTCAAGCCTCCGAGTGACCGATGGGAACACATCGTCTCTAGTGGGCGTGGCCGGTTCATCCTATGAAGCGGTGCGGGAGTTTTATACCCTGCACCTGGCGCAACGGCTGGTTGTGGGGCACCACTACCAGATTGACATCAGTTTCGGGGCCCCGTTGTCCGACTCAGGAACTGGACTTTACTTTGCCCAGTATAATGAGAATGGCCAGACAGTGTAAGTTCATCGTATCGTCATATCGAATCACATCATAGCCAATGCGTATCGTATCGCATCGTATCATATCGTATCGTATCATGTCATGTCATATCATGTCAGATGATATCACTCATGTCGTGACTTTTCGTATCATATCGTATCATATCATATCATATCATATCATATCATATCATATCATATCATATCATGTCATATCATATCATATCATATCATATATAATATTAGATTATTTCATGTCATGGCGTTGATATATATAATATATCATGTCGTATCGTATCACATATCATTCTCATGCCAAATAGTATTGTATCATTTCCCGTCGTATCCGAGCATATCGTATTGAATCATACCTCTTCTCAAATTTCTTATGGTATCACAACCTATTCTCACTCATATATCATATTTTCCGTATCATATATCATGTTATCTATCATACATCAAATCACAAGGATACCGCATCGTATCAATTCCCATACATCATCGTGTCTTATCCTAGCATATATCATCTGTCATATATCGAATCGTATCATATCGCATCGTATAATATATCATATCATGTCATTTCTTATATTTAATATCGTATCATATGTTTCTATTCAACAGACGTGGATTAATTAGATCATAATTTCTTCATAACGATTTCACAATATTCCACAAACTATTTTATCGTATTGACGTTGGTGGTCTTGACTGCTGAATTTCCTGAATTGTTCAGCTACCTGGCGACAACCAAGTTCGAGGCTCCACACGCCAGGAAGGCGTTTCCCTGCTTTGACGAGCCTGCACTGAAAGCCCAGTTTGATATCACACTGCTGAGAAGGGAGGGAGGGGGTAGGAATTACACAGCCCTCTCCAACGCACCACGCCTCAAGACCGAACCGGCCAGGTAAGGAAAAACAAAGAGAAAATTGAATAAGATTTTTTGTTACCTTACTATTATTTTAAGATTTTTGTGTTTCAGGTAAATTATTTCTTTTCGTTATTTTTTTAGAAGTGGGACACAATATTGTCCATCAAACACGATCTCAGTTTCAAATGAAACTATTATCGGCATTATTTTGAAAAAAGGGATTCCGTTCTTGTGTTGCAGTAACGGGATGGTTGCAGACACATTTGAGAGGACGGTGACGATGTCAACGTACCTCCTAGCGTTCATCGTATGCGACTACGAGTACTTGGAAGATATTGCAAGCAATGTTACTGTAAGCATCACTAAATGCTCCTTTTGTGAATCTTGGCGAGTCAGTGCCAAAACAAAATTTATAATTGTTATCCTCACAGCAAAGCTAACATAACTTATACACACTGAGGACGCGTGATGATCCGTGGTAGAATAGGTCCTCAGCAACCCAAGCTTGCCGTAAAAGGCGACTGTGCTTGTCGTAAGAGGTGAGTAACAGATCGGGTGGTCAGGCTCGCTGACTTGGTTGATGCATGTCATCGTATCCCAATTGCATGGATCGATGCTCATGATATCAACCACTGGATTGTTTGGTACATACAAAGTCATACTTATTCACTCACCTATACAAACTGACTCCGTCGTCAAAGGCGCCGCAATTCTCAGTGCCAAATGTTGCTACCTGATCATTCAAGAATTTGCTATTTGTGATTTTGAATCGCAGATTCACCATAATAATGGTCAGCACAATACCCGAGCTCGTTAGTTTCGCCTCTACGATCTGCTTAACTTCGGACTTTCTGCAAACAATAAGCTGACACGCTGTGATATAACTGTGTGAGTGAGTGAGTGAGTGAGTGAGTTTGGTTTAACGCCGCTTTGAACAGTATTCCAGTTATATCGCAGCGTGTCAGCTTAATGTGGGAGGAAAGCCCGAAGTGATGCAGGTCTCAGACGTTTACCACTTCGGTGAAACTGATAAAAGTGAAACCAAAGATGCAACTCTCTCACTCAAAATAAATCGTCAACTTGGATGTACTATATTGGCTAAATTTTATAAAAAGAATGCATATTCATTTCGAGTATACAATCGTCAACGATCTTATAAACAAACTAAGAATGGTCGTCAAATCAAATTTCGCTCATTAGCGTCAGAAATGCTGGGCTCAGTTGTGGTGACGTCACTTCCGGTTTGGCATGGTATATGTCATACATAAATGGAGGTGAAACTCCCTGTGGTATTGACCGCCTCCGTGGTCTAGAGCGTCCGCGCGGAGAGCGGAAGGTCCGGGGTTCGATTCCCGACCGCGTCACACCAAAAGACGTTAAAAGATGGTACTTGTTGTTACCCTGTCTGGCCCTCGGCATTAAGGGGCTAAAACAAGGACTGGTCGACTCGGAGTCAGTAGACTGTGTCTGAGTGGGGTATTCATGTTAAACTGCGACATGGTATCTCAGTGAGCTGGCACTATAAATCGGCATCAGTCCGGACCAGTACAAGCAGCCACACAAACACACACACGTACATGCAAGTCGCTATATAAGTGCAATAATATTGGACGCGACGTTAAACCCCATTTCACCTCACCTCACCTAGATAAATTAATGGAGGTGAAACTCCCTGGGGTATCGCAGATGCATGGCGTGAAACCCAACGTTCATACTCACTGATGCAATATGTTGTGTTAATGGATAATCAGTGAATGTGACGGATGCGTACAATATGAGTATCATAAGAAATGCCGCCCAGTGGTGTAAACGTTGAATCATTTCTTATATCCGAACTTCACATGACGTGTAAACACTCGATATGATATGTGGACAAGTTGTGAATTACAGCGACTTCTACTCTCTTATGACCATAAATAAGGTCGTATGTTTATATACACTCCCAGTTCAGTGCGTCTTGACCTGCTTGTACATGATAGACACTCCCAGTTCAGTGCGTCTTGACCTGCTTGTACATGATAGACACTCCCAGTTCAGTGCGTCTTGACCTGCTTGTACATGATAGACACTCCCAGTTCAGTGCGCCTTGACTTGCTTGTACATGATAGACACTCCCAGTTCAGTGCGCCTTGACCTGCTTGTACATGATAGACACTCCCAGTTCAGTGCGCCTTGACCTGCTTGTACATGATAGACACTCCCAGTTCAGTGCGCCTTGACTTGCTTGTACATGATAGACACTCCCAGTTCAGTGCGCCTTGACCTGCTTGTACATGATAGACACTCCCAGTTCAGTGCGTCTTGACCTGCTTGTACATGATAGACACTCCCAGTTCAGTGCGCCTTGACCTGCTTGTACATGATAGACACTCCCAGTTCAGTGCGCCTTGACCTGCTTGTACATGATAGACACTCCCAGTTCAGTGCGCCTTGACCTGCTTGTACATGATAGACACTCCCAGTTCAGTGCGCCTTGACCTGCTTGTACATGATAGACACTCCCAGTTCAGTGCGCCTTGACCTGCTTGTACATGATAGACACTCCCAGTTCAGTGCGCCTTGACCTGCTTGTACATGATAGACACTCCCAGTTCAGTGCGCCTTGACCTGCTTGTACATGATAGACACTCCCAGTTCAGTGCGCCTTGACCTGCTTGTACATGATAGACACTCCCAGTTCAGTGCGCCTTGACCTGCTTGTACATGATAGACACTCCCAGTTCAGTGCGCCTTGACCTGCTTGTACATGATAGACACTCCCAGTTCAGTGCGCCTTGACCTGCTTGTACATGATAGACACTCCCAGTTCAGTGCGCCTTGACCTGCTTGTACATGATAGACACTCCAAGTTCAGTGCGCCTTGACCTGCTTGTACATGATAGACACTCCAAGTTCAGTGCGCCTTGACTTGATTGTACATGATAGACACTCCCAGTTCAGGGCGTCTTGACTTGATTGTACATGATAGACACTCCCAGTTCAGGGCGTCTTGACTTGATTGTACATGATAGACACTCCCAGTTCAGGGCGTCTTGACTTGATTGTACATGATAGACACTCCCACTTTAGGGCGCCTTGACTTGATTGTATATGATAGACACTCCCTGTTCAGGGCGCCTTGACTTGATTGTACATGATAGGCACTCCCTGTTCAGGGTGCCTTCACTTGATTGTACATGATAGACACTCCCAGTTCAGGGCGTCTTGACTTGATTGTACATGATAGGCACTCCCTGTTTAGGGCGCCTTGACTTGATTGTACATGATAGACACTCCCAGTTCAGTGCGTCTTGACTTGATTGTACATGATAGACCCTCCCAGTTCAGGGCGTCTTGACTTGATTGTACATGATAGACACTCCCAGTTCAGGGCGTCTTGACTTGCTTGTACATGATAGACACTCCCAGTTCAGGGCGTCTTGACTTGATTGTACATGATAGACACTCCCAGTTTAGGGCGTGTTGACTTGATTGTACATGACACACTGCTACTTTCAGTATCGGACCTTTGCGATGCCCAAGAAGATTCAATATGCAGACAAGGCTCAGATGCATGGGATGAAGATGTTTAACAGATTATCCGAGTACTTCAAGCCTCCCTATGTGTACGATAAACTGGGTTGGTTAGCTTCAACATTACACACAATAAGCTTATTTCGAACACTGCTAAGCACCCTACATCCATTTGGAGTGAGTGAGTGAGTGAGTGAGTGGGTGAGTGAGTGAGTGAGTGAGTGAGTGAGTGAGTGGGTGGTTGGGTGGGTGGTTGAGTGAGTGAGTGAGTGAGTGAGTGAGTGAGTGAGTGAGTGAGTGGGTGGGTGGGTGAGTGAGTGAGTGAGTGAGTGAGTGAGTGAGCACCCTACATCCATTTGGAGTGAGTGAGTGAGTGAGTGGGTGGGTTGGTGGTTGAGTGAGTGAGTGAGTGAGTGAGTGAGTGAGTGAGTGAGTGAGTGAGCACCCTACATCCATTTGGAGTGAGTGAGTGAGTGAGTGGGTGAGTGAGTGAGTGAGTGAGTGAGTGAGTGAGTGAGATTTTACGCATCTTGTAACAATACTCTAGCATGATCCCAATACTGCAACAGGGGCCAATCGAGTCAGGGTCTTCGTCTTGTTAGGAGGCAAGAGGAGCCCGGCATTTCGATGTTCAGAGGTGCGAAACCTATGATTGGTTTGAATCCGAGATTCTCCCAGATTATGTTTCTAGGTTTGTCAGTACCAAACACATGCTTTTTGTAAGTACTAAAGTACTGACCCACATTATTTGGACTTTCTTGATGGCGTGTCTTTGCTGATGATTTCAGTCACTTTGTTTTTTTTCTGGCACAGACCCTATGATTAATAAGTTGACGTCATAGAGTTGCAATATTGCTTTGTGCGTCTTTAAACAACAAATACACAAAATCCTACCGAAATCTGATTTCTACATTATAGACAACATCGTCATCCCCGACTTCGTGGCTGGAGCTACGGAGAGTTGGGGTCTCATCCCCTACAGGGAAGCTCTACTCTATGAACCTGGGGTCTCCTCAGCCTCTGATGAGAACTGGATAGCGGAGGTCATCGCTCACGAGATTGCACATATGGTATGATTCTTATTTTGGTGTGCTGAAACTTTAACGATAGTATTGTCTTGTCATCTTTGTCTAAAACATGACTGATGTGTCAGGTGTTATTAAATGCATAAATACAATAAAAACACCCCTTATTACTGGCAGAAATCTTTCCAATGATATCGCCCTGATAATCAAATTTAGGGATAACAAATATGTTGCTCCTCCTTCTTCTTCCTCCTCCTTCTTCGTCTTCTTAATTTGCTTCTGTTCTTTCTTTCCTCCTCCTTCCATTTCTTCGTCAACTCCTTCTTCTTCTGCTCTTCCTGCTCCTCCTCCCCTATCTGCTCCTCTCTTCTTCCTTCTTTGCCTTCTTTTCCTTCTTCTTCTTCTCCTACTTCATCTGCTCCGCTCTTCTTCCTTCTTTGCCTTCTTTTCCTTCTCCTTCACTCTTCATCTGTTTCTCTCTTCTTCCTTCTCTTCTTCCTTATTTGCCTTCTTCTCCTCTTTCTTCTCCTCCTTCGCCTGCTCCTTTTCTCTTGTTCCTTATCTACTTTCTTCTCTTCTTCCTTCTTTGCTTTCTTCTCCTCCTTCACCTGCTCCTTTTCTCTTCTTCCTTCTCTTCTTCCTTCTTTGCCTTCTTTTCTTTCTTCATCTCCTCCTCTCTTCTTCCTCTTTTGCCCTCTTCTTATCAGCTTCCTCCTTTTGTTCTCCCCCTTCCCTTCTCTTCTTCCCTCTTCACCTTCTTTTCCTATTTATTCTCCTCTTCTTCCATTTTCCTATTACTATATAATCACTGGAATTGTTATTATTATTGTAAGTATTAGTATTAGTATTGTGTATAAACGTCTACCTTTCTGTGATCAGTGGTTCGGTAACCTGGTGTCGCCAAAGTGGTGGAGCTGGTTGTGGTTAAACGAAGGACTTGCATCCTTTCTTGACTACCACATAGTTGCAGAGATCTACCCAAGCTGGAAGATGGTAGGTTAATGGAGATTATAGAGGTGGTCTGTATCTGGATCGGACTCTAAAAAAGAAAAAGACTATATTAATTCAGAAATTAAAATTTAATTACCGTATATATTCAGTAAAAATTATAATACAACATTAATTCAGCAATAAATAAGCAAGGCAACATCTTAACAGATTGGATAATCGAGTATGTGCGAAGCCTCTGAATCGTATTTTGTCGCATGTAAAGGACAATTAAATTAGTTTATGACCATTGATGGCATGATATATAAATTAAAAACTTAAAGTTCTGTACCTGCTTTTGTTGAGATGGTATATTACTTTTGGTATTTTGCAAGCACGTGTTATAATGTTCGCCTAAGACCTAAGGCACGCTATAGACATACACAACCAGGAAGGGAAGGTCAATATCAGTTGTTTTGTTTCAGCTGGACATTCATGTTGCTGCAAGCACTCACGGTGTGATGTCATCCGACAGTCTGACGTCATCGCATCCCCTCACTGCTGACGTCATGTCACCGGGAGATATCAGCTCTATATTTGACAGTGTCACATACTCTAAGGTATGTGCTACATGTACATGGGGTCACAGGGTCATGTGACCGAGCCCTCCCGGTTGATAGATAGCCCCAATAATATGGCGTCCGCATGATTGATCGGGGCCAATTATGATGATGATGATGATGATGATGATGATGATGATGATAAATAAATGCAGCAAAGAGGGTTTGGGTGATCCTGGAACAGTCAGGTTGGTTAGGCTCATCATCAGCTTAGGGCCCTTGCCCTCTCTACGCGCAGCCCAGATTGTCAGAAGGGCTGCATTCCTGGCAACACATTCGGGTACTCTCCCAATGTCAGTAAACAGATTGGGAGGTACCAAACCTAAGGTACCGGGAACAATGGGGAGTCGGACAACTTGGTACTTGAGATGCAATCGTGACATTTCAAAAGCGAGGGCTGCATATTAGTCATGTTTTTCCTCAATCTTGTCAATGGCATTAGTGTCAAAAGGGACAGAAAGTAACTATAAATGATTTCATTGGATTTATCGAAAAGGATACGAACAGGTTTGTTGGCCTGGATAGGTCTGTGGCTGTGTACATGCCCATTCCAAAGAATTTTGTATTTATCGTTTTCCATGACGCCCTCTATATATTCTGGGTCGTACCATGGATGGACCTCTGAGTCGAAACCACAAGCGAGGTGTTTGTGCCAAAGCTGGGCATCCACAGACAAAGTGGTGGACAGTCCCATTAAATTCACTGCATCATCTACATTTCATATTTACATTTTGATGCAAAATCACACTGGGAAGTGACTGGTCCTGAGCAGCAAACAGAAAGCCTTCTGTTTCACTGTTCAGGCCAGACGACTTCATCCAAGCAAAGGACTCTGCAGGATTGCTGATCTTCTCAACACACTGCACAAAAACTCTGGGCCGACTTCATATGGCACTTTGCATGGTTGACACTCATTTCTGTACCGTCAAGCAGTACAGAACCATCAACAAAATTATTATTATTGTTGTTATTTTTATTATTATGCCCAGGTGTAGGAAAACTAACAAATACTATTTTTGTTCTTAAGGGCGCCGCTATCGTGCGTATGATGCACCTCGTGATGGGGCAGGACTTGTTTATTAAAGGATTGAACGTGAGTTAAACTGATAAAAGTTTGCGAATTGTGAAAGTGTAGGACACGACTTTGATCAAACCATGCTGCCTTTTGTTAAGGCTACTTTTATCTGGCTTTAAAGCACTTATGTAATTAATGTAATAACTCTCCTATGTAGGGTATTGTATAACATGCTTTATGTAACATGGGTTGGTCAAGCATAAAAATCAAGATTGTACGAAAAATAGAGTCAATAAAACTTTGACAATAATGCATTCGAAAATTTGAAGGACTAGTTAATCTTCTGTTGACAGCCATAACAATTACATGTACTATTCATAGGTTCACAGGTACTCCAAACAATGTGTGGCTTTGTTCTCACGTAAACGCTATGAAATACGGCCTGGGAGCTTTGTCAGAGACAGAATATTCTATTCTATTCACGTATCATACAGTATCATACTATCAATCCCTTACATGCACGCTTCCTTGCATGACATTACTTTGTTAATTCGATACATTTGTGTCTTATCAGCGCTACCTTGCAACACATGCCTTTGGTAATGCTGAACACAACGACCTGTGGAAGGCCTTGACAGAGATAAGTATCATTTACACAAATCATTTAGTTCATCAAGACTTCTAATGCTTCAGCTTGGTGAGAGTGGTGGCGCAACTTCGTGGTTAGAGCGTTCGCGCGTCACAATGAAGACACTGTTCGTTTGTCGTAACGGGATCTCGCGGTCAGCCTCGCGGACTTTGTCATCATGCATGTCATCATATCCAAGTTCCGTAGATCGATGCCTATGGTGTCAATCAGTAGATATTCTGGCCCAAACGTGATTATTTACAGACATATAACTGGAATAACAGAAAATAAATATGACCAAATACTCAGGATGTATCGATGATTTCTTGGACAATGTCCAAACGAGGTCAATGTCAAATGTACACGTTAGAGATAAAACGGTAGAGGTTGTGCTTAACATTTTCCTAGATGTATGTGTGATGACGTCACCTTGTAGATTGTTGTTGTTATTATAACTGTTACGTCATCTCCTCAAGAAGCCCAGGCCAACTCAGTAGATCTGGACATGACGGAAATCATGGACTCCTGGGTTACTCAGATGAACTACCCTGTCGTCCATGTTGCTGTGGGATCAGGAACGGTAACTCTAACACAGGAACGATTTCTGTCTTCGGCTGGGGAAAATCCCGACCAGGATGCTGGAAAATACGGGTACGATATGTTTAACGTACAGATTGATATGGCTAACTGAGCATTCCTTGTACAACCGATACCCATCACATGCTAAGGATTGACTCTATATTATCGGGGGCTCTATAATTTTGCGGCATCGGTAAATCTCGTCATCCATACCCCTGTCGACTGTTACCTTATGAAAATCTAAGCACGATATTTCATCACTTGATCGAATACAGGCCTCATTGCTGTATGTCACGGCTCTTCGTAAGTATACGTGTTAACTTTTCTATGATAACTTAACTTTTTGAAATGGAATTACCCCTACCTCCATTCGAAATTGGTTAGAAAAGAACCCATTTGGTTGGAAAATGTCCCTTGACCTAACCTAGGCCGTATGCATATTGATTATCCATAATCCAAAACAAGTGATGTAAACTACACAATCCACATGTATCAGACCACAAAATGGCGATACCGCGATACTATGGAGTTGCCCTCCCTTTAGTCGCTCATGACGACGACTTTCTTTACCGAACTCGGGAAAAAAAATCAGCATAAGACAATTCTTATTGATGTGTTATGAAATTTGAACAAAAAACAAGAAACATTTTGATATGACATACTACATAGGTTAGTAAGCGTTCGCAAATGCGATCCATTATAAATTAACTGCAGCGATGATATTGCGTACCATACTTTATATGGGACAGACACCATCGACTCAACATCGGGATGCTGATTGAAATAGGTCCTGGCGCATGTAAAGAAGGGTTGGCCGTGGTTGGTGCAATCTGTTTTTATTTTTATGTACTTTTGCCGTCATGAAAAGGATGGCTTTCATATGGACGTTTTCATTCATTATTCACATCAATTGCGTCACTTTGCCGTGGAACTTTTGGCAAACAATAAAAACAACAACATTGTAACGAAGTTGCCAAGCAGCTGGAAGATGTATAATGATCAAGATATCTTCACCTATATCCGTGCCCCAGTGGGTAATATTTTGAAGTTTCCGTCTAAGGTACAAGTGGACAATTCCTATCACTTACACAACAAGCGATAACGTCAAGTTTACCAGCGCGCCCTCTGATGTCCACTATTTCAAGTACAACGAGGACAGTCGTGAGTTGTTGAGAAACTACCATTGAGAGCATATGGCGTCAGTGAGTGATTGGGTGGTTCTGTTGGCGAATGTATGGTTCTGTTGGCGAATGAATGGTTCCGTTTGTGAGTGAGTGAGTGAGCGGTTCTGTTGGTGAGTGAGTGGTTCTGTTGGCGAGTGAGTTGTTCTGTGGCGAGTGAGTGGTTCTATTGGCGAGTGAGTGGTTCTGTTGGTGAGTGAGTGGTTCTGTTGGCGAATGAGTGGTTCTGTTGGTGAGTGAGTGTTTCTGTTGGCGAATGAGTGGTTCTGTTGGCGAATGAGTGGTTCTGTTGGCAAATGAATGGTTCCGTTTGTGAGTGAGTGAGTGAACGGTTCTGTTGGTGAGTGAGTGGTTCTGTTGGTGAGTGAGTTGTTCTGTGGCGAGTGAGTGGTTCTATTGGCGAATGAGTGGTTCTGTTGGTGAGTGAGTGGCTCTGTTGGCGAATGAGTGGTTCTGTTGGCGAGTGAGTGAATGGTTTTGTTGGTTGGCGGGTGAGTTTGATTTGTTCTGGTGGTTGGTGAATGAGTTAGTTTGGGCCGCATTTATTTAGGTCTCAGAGGTATACCAGTGAAACCCCACCAGTTGACAATGTACATCACAAGGGACGCAACTCTGCACAGTGTGAGTGAGGTGTGTTTTAGCATAATTATGGCTTTTGTCGCTTATATTAACGCCTCTGGAACCAGTTATTTTGTTATATCACGGCGTGTCAGTTGTATACTCAGAAACGCCAAGGGTGCCCAAGCGATCTCAGGTGCCAATTCGCTTTGCAGAGCTGAATCCCAGATGTGCCAGAAACGCGCCTAAGATCTTGGGGTCGAATTCCGGTTTGCCATGACGACATGTCTATGTACTTCAGCTTTCTAGTTATGGGTTTCACTCCAGTGGTAAACGTCTTAGACTTGCATCACGTCGTGGTATAACTGAAATAAGCGGCGTTAACCGAAACCCACTCACTCGCTTACATTATAATGGTCGTGTTTTGAAGTGGAGCTGAACGTGGATGTGCCGAACGGTGGATGGATCCTAGTGAATATTCAGGAGTGTGGTTTCTTCAGGGTCAACTACGACACAAACAACTGGAATAACATCATCAACACTTTGTCATCAAACCATAAGGTAATTTGACACATTCCTACTTTCTGTTTGATTCGCATTCGAGAAGTGATTGAGTAAGTATGAAAAAGAAGAATCTACATCGAAACCTCGTTTTTGAAATAAACCAGAAGTTGTTATCCATAAAGTTGTACGTTTCTTACATTCTTAATATGATAATGACTAAACGGTAACACACGGTAATCCTCTCTTTATCATGTTATGGCATCTTAAAATTATCAATGTGTATGAGAATCATTCACAAATGGAATTCGCGTAGGAATACAACGCCAGAGTGAACCGCCCCATTTAATATATAGTGCCAAATTATGTGCAGGCACTGTTCCTTTACTAAAGCATTTACAGATCTGATAACTTGTATCTCCTGCTACAACGTTTTGTTTGGGTGCTGGTGGGAGGGGGCGGTGGACGTTAGTCAAAGATGTTTGAGCAAGTGGGTATCTCTGCTAGATGCTTTCTTTTTATATTTTTTTACTTGTGAAATCAGTCATATTGACTTACCGTATTGATAACGCTATCTTTTTTACATGTATGTACCCATGATCCATTTGCAGGACATAATATCTCTCGAATCAACTAGTCAACAAACTAGCCAGCCAACCAACCAAATCAAATCAAATCAAATCAAATCAAATTGAATCGAATTCAAATTCAAATGCAAATTCAAATCAAATCAAAGTAGTACGAGAAAGGTAGAAGTATGCATATAGGCCAATCAAATTCTTTGCTAGTGTTATGACACACGTGACAGGTTATGTTTCCCTGCTCACGTAGTGC
Organism: Haliotis cracherodii; assembly: GCF_022045235.1. Classification (NCBI taxonomy): domain Eukaryota; kingdom Metazoa; phylum Mollusca; class Gastropoda; order Lepetellida; family Haliotidae; genus Haliotis; species Haliotis cracherodii. Next base: position 22,943,017 of record NW_027266269.1, read on the forward strand.
CACGTGGGTATTAAACATATGGTTTTTGAAGATATAAATTTGTCACGTGGATTTAATATAAATCGTGCTGATATCTGCCTAAACAAAGTTGTATATTTTCTTTTTTCAGATAATAGACCCAATAAATCGGGCGCAGATTATCAACGACGCTTGGAACTTAGCCAAGTAAGTTGGAATATTTACATACACCTAACAACTAAGTGCACTGCATGATTTAGAAGGTGCTACAATCCCTTAGCGTGATGTATCATACACAGTCGAGAGTAACGTCACTGAAAAGGATTCCCTCAATAGCATGCTGAAAGATGTTTACATTTTAAGTAATCAACTTTAATAATAATCATAACAATAATAATCATAATAACCTCGTGGAAGGCCAGGCCATCTCGTGAAAGGTCAGGTCTATGCGTACTTATACAGATGGAGGTCACAATGCCCAAAGAAGCATGTGAAGCACGTCAAGACGCATGATGAAAACAAGGCATTCCACAGTTTTCTTAAACGAGCCAAGGATGTGGGACGTAATCTCAATGTCAGTGTAGATGGTACAGAAATGAGTGTCAATCAAGCAAAGTGCCATATCAAATCGACCCGACTGTTTTTCAAGGAGGGGCTTTCTGAACGACTACTGTATCGAGTTAATGAGCAGTATGTTGAAAAGACCACTAACCCTGCAGAGTCATTCGCATGAAGTCGAGTGGCCTGAAAAGTGAAACAGAAGACTTCCTTTTCGCTGCCCAGGGTCGTCAATATGTGAATTTACATCCAAATGTAAATATGAAATGTAGACTATGCGATTAATTTAATAAGACTGTCCAACACATTGTCAGTGGATGCCCAGCTTTGGCACGAATCCAGTATCTTAAGCGACATAATGACGTGGCTCGATCCGTTAATTACCGTCTACGCCATGCTTGTGGTTTTGACTCAGAGGTCCATCCATAGTACGACTCAGAATATGAAGAGGGCGTCATGGAAAATGACAATTATACCATTTTTTTGGAATAGACCCGTATAGAGCCTAAGACCTTTCAAGGCCAATAACTTTGCCCTTGCCCTTTAAATCACTGAATCCTCTGTCCCTTTTGACACAAGTGTGGTGCACAAGATTCAGGAAAAAGCATGGCTAATATGCGAAATGTCACGCTTTCATCCCAGGTACCAAGTTGTCCGACTCCCCATTGTTCTCGGTACCTTAGGTTTGGTACCTCCAAATCTGTTGACTGACATTGGGAGAGTAACCGGGTTTGCTGCCAGGAATACAGCCCATCTGACGATCTGGGTAATGCAGAAGGCTGCAGTTTTTTGGAGTCTTCACATTCTCCGAAAAGTTCTGGGTGGGTTTGACTAGGCAGCGCTTCCTGTGAGAAGTCCCATTCGCTGTCTAGGCTCCGTGTAGAGGGGTCAAGGGCCCTGAGCTGATGATGAGCCTAACCAGCCTGACTGTGCCAGGGTCCAAAAATTAAGGACCAAAGCTACCTTAAAGGGCGCTAGAAGGTTTACAGTCACACTCTCATCCGACCTGGTACCCATTCACTGATGGGTAAAGAGAAGGATGTTTCTAACAAAGACCCATGTCCGAAAAGACCCTACATTTCACATGTGGTACAGCGTGGGGAAGAACCAAAACACTTGAAAATCTCAGAAGTTAGTCTTGCTGGTCTCGGGCACCCATCCATCTACTCTCCGTGCGTAATGTTTGCCGCGATTAATTAGCGATTGTTATCAACTTGCACAATGTTATATACGTGTATATGTACTTCCAGTGCAGGGATGTTGGATCAGGACACTGCACTCCGGACCGTCAATTATCTGAGCACAGATCTAGATTACGCTCCTTGGAGAGCCTTCAGCCGGGAACTTGGTTATGTGGACGCTATGTTGGAGCGTACCCAACTCTATGGAATGTTTGAGGTGATAAAGTCAGTTAGAACATAAATACATAAACAAAATTGCCTTGAGTGCTTGCCGTAAAAGGCGACTATGCTTGTCGTAAGATGCGATTAATAGGATCGGGTGGTATTGTTCGCTGACTTGGCTGATGCATTTCATCGTATCCCAATTGCGTTGATAGATTATCACGATGTCTGTCACTGGATCATTTGGTCCAGACTCGATTATTTACAGACCGCCGTCATACAGCTTGAGTGCGGCATTAAACAACAAACACACAAAAGCATTCACACGCTCACTCACTTGCCTCCTTGACTTGTGTGTATTACCAGTGTTCACAGTTACACAATACATGAGGATGGCACGATGCAGTAAACATTGCATACACCCATCATTATATATTTCAGGACTTCATGAAGAAGACCGTCAGCATCCCTTTAACAGCACTTGGTACAAACATCACCGAGGATATGGCGCCTATCGAAAAGTATGTAGAAGGATCATGGATGTTATCAAGCAGATGCAGACAGTCGTTTTACTTTACGCTAACAGTAAAATAAGGAGGAGGTACATTTAAATGTTAAATTTTAAGGTTGAGGAAAGGTTTGAAATATTAGTCTAAAATAAATGACAAGCCATTTAAATGGCTACCAACATTTTTTGCTATTTTTGGACTCCTGTAATGGACAAATTCAAGTATGATTTAAATGAGTGAAAGAGGCAAATATTTTCAAACATCGGGAATATTGCTGAGTGCGGAAATTAAACAAGAAACAAACAAACAAACAAACATGGGGAATAACTAAGCATGACTAAGTCCATGACCAAAGACGAATTTTATCATAAAATTATGTTGTACTGTTTGTTTGTACATCTGAGAAAAATAACATGTTCATGATAAAAAAATAAAAAATCCTGAAGACATTATCATTTTTTACAGTGCAATTAATCCCCAAAATGTATTTGCTGAAATGAACAAGGTCTGATTCCCTTTCGTTTGAACGTTCATAATGGTTTGTGAAGATGACGCTTCTTAATTATGTATATCCCTTGGCCGGAAAGAGCCCTTATCATTCCCTGGTCTTTTCGTAGGATTGAAATATCGCAGATGGTGTCGCTGGCATGTAACTATGACTACGAGGACTGCGTGGACACAGCTGTAAGACTCTTCTCCATCTGGATGGGGGATCACACAAACAACCCGTAAGTTGTACATTTATCTACATGCAGGTTTTAAACACGATGACATTCAGAGGTTAGGTCGGTGGGGAACGTAACGTTCAAGGTTATTTCACTTATATTGCAAGGTGCATGCATGTGTTCGGGAGCTTTGTTGTACTGGCCCTGCTTGGTATCCTAACACCGAGCCGACATTGTTTAATCCCCTAATGCCGAACGCAGAGCAAGGCAAGATGACAACATGTACCATCTGGCAACGTCTTTCGGTGTGACGCGGCAGGAAATCGAACCTCAGACAGTCCGCTCTCCGGGCAGACCCTCTACCCACTACACCACGGATTCCACAGAGTCAAAATAATGATCACGACAATTATGAATACTTTTCTAACTCAAATGCAAAGGTAACTTATGTATTGATAACTGAAGTGAGTGAGTCGGATTTTACTGTAAGCTCGAGCCAATATCACGTGGCTTGGTGTGGGGTGTGGTGCGGTAGTGTAAGGTGCGCTGGTAGCGAGGACCCCAGAAACAAGCGTCTTTCACCACTCCTTTACAGCTCTTCTGCCTAACCGCTCCCTGTTAACTAACAATTTTAATTTATTATACTTTGTTGGTTGTCATGTATGAAACGAATTCAAACATGGATTCTTACCAGTGCTGGTCAAGCAGAGTGTTCACATGTTTTCGCCATGTTCCAGGATATATCCGGACCTGCGCAGTACGTTCTACTGCACAGCAGTTAGACACGGGAGTCTGGCACACTGGGACTTTGTCTATGAGAGATATCACATGGAGCAGACCAGCTCGGAGAAGACTAGTCTGAGACAGGCTCTGTCCTGCACCAGAGAACCCTGGCTACTGCAGAGGTGGGTGTGTCACTATTATACATACGTCTGTTTGACGATGGGATTGTTTCAGATCTTAAATGTTTGTTCTAGGGGGCGGTGGGGTAGCCTTGTGGTTAAAGCGTTCGCTCGTCACGCCGAAGTCCCGGGTTCGATTCCCGACATGGGTACAATGTGTGAAGCCCATTTCTGTGTTCCCCCGCCGTGATTTTGCTGGAATATTGCTAAAAGTGGCGTATAACTGAGCTCATTTACACAGATCTTAAACAAATGCGACACAACCCTTTCCATAATATAAGAACCTATTTAAAAGAGTCCACAGTACTCCGATTATAGCGGAGGAGGCCGGTAGCTCAGTCGTCTAAGGCGCTGCAATTGGCTTTGCAGAGTTGAGTGTCTAGGACAGGCCAGAAACCTATGATCGTGGGTTCGAATCCATTTTCGTCCTGATTATGTTGCTAAACTTGTCATCACCCTTTCAGTCTTCAGACCTTCATGGTCATGGGCTCTCCTCCCACATCCAGCTGGTACGCCGTGATATAACGGGGATAAAACAAAAGTTAACTTTAAAAAATCGAAACATAACCGTGATTGTACGGATATCAAGATTCATCCACGTCTCACCACATATATAAAATACTACTTACAAAACATAATGTATTGAATTCACACAATGTTCATATTAACAATGCTTTGTTTCACATTTTCTGCTAAAATATTACTATTAGTTGTTCTGTATTGTCAAAGTGAGCATGTAGTTGTTAAATTCATTACTGTGTTTGACAACGATAGAAGTTATGTAGTTAACGTTAACTTAGTGAATGAAGGCAGGTCTACGCCACGCTTAGCAATATGCCAGTAATATCATAGCTGACGACACCAGAAAGGAACTTTACACATTGTGCTTCAAAACTCTGAAGCAGCAGACAAAGTGAATTTGCGAGGAAAGACAAATTGACCTATACTGATCACTCTTTAAAGGAAGCAATCGATCGTTCACTCTAAACGTTTCTTAATCCCCCAACGAGGCGTTTAGGGGCGGTGGGGTAGCCTGGTGGTTAAAGCGTTCGCTCGTCACGCCGAAGACCCGGGTTCGATTCCCGACATGGGTACAATGTGTGAAGCCCATTTCTGTGTCCCCCGCCATGATATTGCTGGAATATTGCTAAAAGCGTCTTTAGCGTCACTAATATTTTCTACTGTACACGCAAGGGTCCACGGTTGTGAATAGCATGAACGGATGAAGAGTGAGTGAGTATGGTTTTACGCCGCTTTTAGCAAAATTCCAGCAACATCACGACGGGGGACACCTGAAATGGGCTTCACACATTTTACCCATGTGGGAATCGAACCCGGTCAGGCGTGACGAGAGAACACTTTAACCACCAAGCTACCACATCGACCATCCAGAATTGTAGTTTTAACACCGATGTATGGCGGCGCAACGGTATAACATTGTGACGTATTTAAATCATATTGTGAGTACCAATCTTCCAGCCCTTATATTGAGGCGGTGGGGTAGTCTTGTGGTAAACGCGTTCGCTCGTCACGCCGAAGACCCGGGTTTGATTCGCCACATGGGTACCATACTCACTCACTCACTCCCCTTAGGAATTGCTTTGTCGACTTTGAGTATGTCTTGCACTTAAATGGCATTGTTTTTTTCTAATTTTAGAGTGCTGGAAATGTCCCTAAATTCAAGTGAGGTCAAAGGCCAGGACGTGTTGTCCACTGTCACATACGTGGCGAACAGCCGGTGGGGACGGGAGCTCGCCTGGAACTTTGTCAAGCATCACTTTGCTCGCCTTGGTTCTGCGTATGTTATTTGCTCCGTCAAACACTCGTCTTGTTTTCACACGGGGTTATTTCCCACAGAATCAGTTGACCATTTTATTGTCAAAGTAAAGTGTTCAAGAGAACGAGCTGAACTTTCTCTTATACAAAGTAAAGTGTCCCTGAGAAGCAGTTAATCTTTCTATTGCGCATAGTGCCCCAGAGGTCCAATTTGCCATTGTATTGTCAGAGTAAAGTGCCCCAGAGGACCATTTGGCCATTGTATTGTGCAATGTTAAGTGTCACAGAGGACCATGTATTGGCCATTGTATTGTCAGAGTAAAGTGCCCCAGAGGACCATTTGGCCATTGTATTGTGCAATGTTAAGTGTCACAGAGGACCATGTATTGGCCATTGTATTGTCAGAGTAAAGTGCCCCAGAGGACCATTTGGCCATTGTATTGTGCAATGTTAAGTGTCACAGAGGACCATGTATTGGCCATTGTATTGTCAGAGTAAAGTGCCCCAGAGGACCATTTGGCCATTGTATTGTGCAATGTTAAGTGTCACAGAGGACCATGTATTGGCCATTGTATTGTCAGAGTAAAGTGCCCCAGAGGACCATTTGGCCATTGTATTGTGCAATGTTAAGTGTCACAGAGGACCATGTATTGGCCATTGTATTGTCTGAGTAAGGTGCCCCAGAGGACCATTTGGCCATTGTATTGTGCAATGTTAAGTGTCACAGAGGACCATGTATTGGCCATTGTATTGTCTGAGTAAGGTGCCCCAGAGGACCATTTGGCCATTGTATTGTGCAATGTTAAGTGTCACAGAGGACCATGTATTGGCCATTGTATTGTCAGAGTAAAGTGCCCCAGAGGACCATTTGGCCATTGTATTGTGCAATGTTAAGTGTCACAGAGGACCATGTATTGGCCATTGTATTGTCTGAGTAAGGTGCCCCAGAGGACCATTTGGCCATTGTATTGTGCAATGTTAAGTGTCACAGAGGACCATGTATTGGCCATTGTATTGTCTGAGTAAGGTGCCCCAGAGGACCATTAGGCCATGGCATTGTGCAATGTTAAGTGTCACAGAGGACCATGTATTGGCCAATGTATTGTCTGAGTAAGGTGCCCAAGAGAACCACTTGGCCATTGTATTGTCAGAGTAAGGTGCCCAGAGGACCATTTGGCCAATGTATTGTCAGAGTTAAGTGTCAGAGAACCACTTGGCCATTGTATTGTCAGTGTAAAATATCCCAGAGGACCATTTGGCCATTGTATTGTGCAATGTTAAGTGTCCCAGAGGACTATTTGGCCATTGCATTGTGCAATGTTAAGTGTCCCAGAGGACTATTTGGCCATTGTATTGTGCAATGTTAAGTGTCCCAGAGGACTATTTGGCCATTGTATTGTGCAATGTTAAGTGTCCCAGAGGGCAATTTGGCTATTGTATTGTCAGAGTGAAGTGTCCAAGAGGACCATTTGGCCATGTTATTGTGCAATGTTAAGTGTCCCAGAGGACCATTTGGCCATTGTATTGTCAAAGTTAGATGCCCCAGAGAACCACTTGGCCATTGTGATGTCAGAGAAAGGTGGCCCAGAGAACCACTTGGCCATTGTGATGTCAGAGAAAGGTGGCCCAGAGAACCACTTGGCCATTGTATTGTCAGAGTAAGGTGCCCAAGAGAACCACTTGGCCATTGTTTTTTCAGAGTAAGGTGCCCCAGAGAACCACTTGGCCATTGTATTTTCAGAGTAAAGTGTCCCAGAGAACCACTTGGCCATTGCATTGTCAGAGTAAGGTGCCCAAGAGAACCACTTGGCCATTGTTTTGTCAGAGTAAGGTGTCCCAGAGAACCACTTGGCCTTTGTATTGTCAGAGTAGGGTGCCCGTGAGAACCAGTTGCCCATTGCATGGTCAGAGTAAAGTGTTCCAGAGGACCAGTTGACCATTGTATTATCAGAGTAAGGTGACCCAGAGAACCAGTTGACCATTGTATTGTCAGAGTAAGGTGACCCAGAGAGCTACTTTACCATTGTATTGTCAGAGTAAAGTGTTCCAGAGGACCAGTTGCCCATTGTATTATCAGAGTAAGGTGACCCTGAGAACCACTTGGCCATTGTGATGTCAAAGAAAGGTGGCCCAGAGAACCACTTGGCCATTGTATTGACAGAGTAAGGTGCCCAAGAGAACCACTTGGCCATTGTTTTGTCAGAGTAAGGTGCCCCAGAGAACCACTTGGCCATTGTATTTTCAGAGTAGGGTGCCCGTGAGAACCAGTTGCCCTTGTATTGTCAGAGTAAAGTGTTCCAGAGGACCAGCTGACCATTGTATTGTTAGAGTTAAGTGTCCCAGAGAATAACTTGCCCTTGAGTATTGTCAGAGTAAAGTGTTCCAGAGGACCAGTTGACCATTGTATTGTCAGAGTAAGGTGACCCAGAGAGCCACTTTACCATTGTATTGTCAGAGTAAAGTGTTCCAGAGGACCAGTTGACCATTGTATTATCAGAGTAAGGTGACCCAGAGAACCACTTGACCATTGTATTGTCAGAGTAAGGTGACCCAGAGAGCCACTTTACCATTGTATTGTCAGAGTAAGGTGACCCAGAGAACCACTTGACCATTGTATTGTCAGAGTTAAGTGTTCCAGAGGACAAGTTGACTATTGTATTGTCAGAGTAAAGTGTTCCAGAGGACCAGTTGACCATTGTATTATCAGAGTAAGGTGACCCAGAGAACCAGTTGACCATTGTATTGTCAGAGTAAGGTGACCCAGAGAGCCACTTTACCATTGTATTGTCAGAGTAAAGTGTTCCAGAGGACCAGTTGACCATTGTATTATCAGAGTAAGGTGACCCTGAGAACCACTTGGCCATTGTGATGTCAGAGAAAGGTGGCCCAGAGAGCCACTTTACCATTGTATTGTCAGAGTAAAGTGTTCCAGAGGACCAGTTGCCCATTGTATTGTCAGAGTAAGGTGACCCAGAGAACCACTTGACCATTGTATTGTCAGAGTTAAGTGTTCCAGAGGACAAGTTGACTATTGTATTGTCAGAGTAAAGTGTTCCAGAGGACCAGTTGACCATTGTATTATCAGAGTAAGGTGACCCAGAGAACCAGTTGACCATTGTATCGTCAGAGTAAGGTGACCCAGAGAGCCACTTTACCATTGTATTGTCAGAGTAAAGTGTTCCAGAGGACCAGTTGCCCATTGTATTGTCAGAATAAGGTGACCCTGAGAACCACTTGGCCATTGTGATGTCAGAGAAAGGTGGCCCAGAGAACCACTTGGCCATTGTGATGTCAGAGAAAGGTGGCCCAGAGAACCACTTGGCCATTGTATTGTCAGAGTAAGGTGCCCAAGAGAACCACATGGCCATTGTTTTGTCAGAGTAAGGTGCCCCAGAGAACCACTTGGCCATTGTATTTTCAGAGTAAAGTGTCCCAGAGAACCACTTGGCCATTGCATTGTCAGAGTAAAGTGTTCCAGAGAACCACTTGACCATTGTATTGTCAGAGTAAGTGTTCCAGAGGACCAGTTGACCATTGTATTGTCAGAGTAAGGTGTTCCAGAGGACCAGTTGACCATTGTGTTGTCAGAGTAAGGTGACCCAGAGGACCAGTTGGCCTTTATGTTAGTGTACTGCGTATTAGCACCAGGAAATTAGTAGGCCTTTGTATTATGCAAAGTAATAAGAATCTGTGTCATGAAACATGCATTCTTTCAATGCTATAAAACGTGATGAAAGTATTGCAACAATTTACTGTTGTACAAAATAATCATAATTAGGTATCCTTGACAGAATTGGTCCCCAGCAACATAAGCTTTTTATGTGATTTATTTGTTAGCTGTTATTGAACACTGCAATATTCCAGCTATATGACGGCTTTCTGTAAATAGTCGAGTCTGGACCAGACAATCCAGTGTCTGACATCATGAGCATAGATCAACGCAATTGGGATACGACGACAAGCTTCAACCAAGTCAGCGAGTCTCATCACCCGATCCCGTTAGTCGCCTCTAACGACAAGCATGGGTTGCTGAATACCAATTCTAACCGGATCTTCACTTGTCATACGAGGTGACTCGGGTGGCTGGGCTCGGTGTGTGTGTTATCTTCCCCCACCGGCGTGGGACGTTGCTCATATTAGCAATCACTGGTTTGTCTGGTACAGACTTTAATTTATACAGGTGTACGTCATATAGTGAGTCAGTGAGTTGGGTTTAACGCCGCTTTTAATACTATTCCATTTATATCACGGCGTGTCAGCTTAATGTGGGAGGAAAGCCCGAAGTGATGCAGGTCTCAGACGTTTACCACTTCGGTGAAACCCACGAGCACGTGTATGGTGCTGACAAACCTAGAAACATCATCGGGGCGAACCGGGATTCGAACCCACGATCATAGGTTTCTGGCATGCCCAAGGGACGCAACACTGCACAGCGAATTGCGGCGCCTTAGACGACTGGGCCACCCGTGCCCCCTCCGTCATATAGCCTCAATGGTATTAGGTGCGACGTTAATAACAACAAACATGATATAGTGTTTCATAACTATCTGTTGTTTTACAGAATAACGACACGATCCGGGCTGTACCAAGTAATCCGAGATATTTCAGAGAAGTATAACACAGAGCAAGAATATAAGAAGGTGTGATTCTTTTTAGTACAAATCCTAACCCCTTCAGACCGCCTCCGTGGTCTAGTGGTGGTGCGCGCACCCGGAGAGCAGAAGGTCCTGGGTTCGATCCCCGGCCGCGTCATTGTACAAGCAGTGCTTGGAATGCTCGTTCGATGACTACCTTGAATGTAAACTTGCCCATTCACAGGGAACGATTCGTTGTCCTCTGTCCTCCATGTTCGTTTAGGTAACCGGTATATAAAGAGGGCTGGGTGGTGGCGCTTGACTGATTTCGTGTCATCGTGCCACGATTCGTGGGCAGCTTTTCAATTTGTCGATAACGCGACAATTCGACAGGTGGTCAAAATGTCATATGTTCGCATTGTCGCGCTTCGGTAAAGGTTGACACTTTTTGTTGTTGGTTTGTTTTTGGAAGGGCGACAACACGACAGTAAGACAACGCGACAATGTCCTTTCTAGGATTCCAAAGGATTATGTTGAAAGATAAATCCTTTTCTTGTCATCAGGTCTAACCTTTCAATGTAAAGCTCAGAAGTCAATCAACCCTTGTACATTATGATGCTAGTTAAAGCATCTCTTGTTTCTCCAGCGCTATAGTGTCAAGTGCTAGTTAAAACACTACACTGGGGGCGTATGCAGTAAGGGAATCATGTTTAACGTATTAATGTAACGTGGCGTTTCAGTGTTACAAGCCCGTGTCGTTTTCTTTAACACGAGAGACTTGAATGATGACAATGACTTATAGCAATCTTAGACATAGCAGATTACTATCTTAAATTCCTTCGTCAATGCGTCAGGGGGTTGTATACAGTTAGTTTTTCCATCCCCTGAAAAACGGTCATTCTTGTTTGTTGGTTTGTTGTTTAACGCCGCACTCAGCAATATTCCAGCTTTATGACCACCGTCTGTAAATAATCGAGCCTGGACATAACAACCCAGTGATTGACGCAATACGATGACATGCAATCAACCAAATCAGCGTGCCTGAACTCTCAATCCCGCCAAACATCGCTTTATATTACAGTAAACTACGGTTATAACGAACACGCTTACAACGAACTGACGGATATAACGAACTTACTTTTTGGTCGCGACTACTTGCTGTAGTCATGCTGTATATGTACTCATAACGAACTACGGTTATAACGAACTAAAATTAGTAGTTCCTTTGAGTTCGTTATAACCGTAGTTTACTGTATATGCGAAAAGCTTCTAATCCGGACCTTCACGAGGGTTGCATTTATTCATGGGTGACAGATGGACGCAGTATATACAAACGTTTGAATTTACAATGGTCATGTTCAGGACAATGAATCAATGTTTCAGGTAGAGGACTTTATGAACAGTGGCGATGATGTGTCCGAGGCTGGGACTGCGTTTAAGGAAGTTCTGGATAGAACAACTACAAATATCAACTGGCTGACGAAGAATTATGTCGTATTTGAGACATGGCTCAAGTCCTAGACGAAAGATGCAAACTCGCCTCGAATGACTTTCTTTACAATCGCGTGTGCTCTTTGTTAAACACTGAACATTGAAGCTCTTCTGCTACGATTAAGTGATCAAAGTGTAAAATAATTTTATTTGTTTGTTTGTTGTTTAACGCCGCAGTCAGCGATATTCCAGCTATATGATGGTGGTCTGTAAAATAATGGAGTCTGGAAAAGACAATACAGTGATTGATGTCATGAGCATCGATCAACGCAATTGGGCAAATTGTTTGACATTTTCAGGCAGTTTGTAAATAGACTGATTCACTAAGGCAATTCAAAAATCGCCGAAATATTTCAATCATTATATTAATTGGCTGTACAATCTGTCCATTTATTTGAGAGATTGACTGAAAATTATGAAATCGAATTGCAATCGTTTCAATTTTGAATTTCATTACCCAGAAACTGAAAATGATACGATAAAAAGTAAACGAAGTCAATGTATTTTTAAAATATATTTATTGGCGTAAAACATTTAAACAACAACACATGAACCCTTCAGGACTCCCACTGTAACAATATACACGAGTAGCATGTTACGTTGAACATATTTTGCTCTCATGTTCATGAGCCTGTGGCCGTGAATGTATTACACTACTTGACCTTGATACCGATATTGCATGCTGTATTCAGTTTGATTCAGAATCATTGTGTTTGTATTGATGACAGAGCATGAGAAGGTCAGAACTCTTATCTTGTGATGCACTACAGAAACAGAACGCTCTCGGGAGGTGGAAACATTCGTTACGTGTGCAACAACATAAGCGCTGTGCAACTGTTGATAATAAAGAATAGTCATGTCAGACATTGTGACGATTATTATTGTTTGTTTTAATATATACGGAACCCCCCAAAAATCTTGAAGTAAATTAAGTTCCTCAAAAGCCAGACGACGTAATGTAGCGGCGTAGTGATGTTTGTGTTAATTGTGGTGGTGATGGTTGTGGTGGTGCTCATTTGTGTGTTGATTGTGGTGATGGTGTTGCTGTTGTTTGTGTTGATTGGTGTGATGGTGGTGATGTTGTTGCAGTTGTTTATGTTGATTGTGGTGTTGATTGTGGTGATCGTGATTGTGGTGTTGATTGTGGTGGTGTTGATTGTGGCGTTGATTGTGGTGATGATTGTGATGATGATGGTGGTGGTGTTGATGGTGGTGGTGATGGTGGTAGTGATGGTGGTGGTGATGATGATGGTGGTGTTGATGGTGGTGGTGATGGTGGTGTTGATGATGATGGTGGTGATGGTGGTGGTGGTGTTGATGGTGGTGTTGATGGTAGTGGTGATGGTGGTGGTGATGATGGTGGTGGTGATGGTGGTGGTGGTGTTGATGGTGGTGGTGACGGTGGTCGTGATGGTTGTGGTGTGGTGATGACACGCGGTGACCTGTAGATGGAGATCATGACAGATACACACGGACCCCTCTACGTGGAGATCATGACAGATACACGAGGACACCTCTAGATGGAGATCATAACAGATACACGCGGATATCTCTAGATGGAGATCATGACAGATACACTCGGACAGCTCTAGATGGAGGTCATAACAGATACACGTGGACATCTCTAGATGGAGATCATGACAGATACACGCGGACATCTCTACATGGAGATCATGACAGATACACACGGACACTTGTAGATGGAGATCATGACAGATACACGCAGACACCTCTAGATGGAGATCATGGCGGATACACGCGGACATCTCTAGATGGAGATGATGGCAGATACATGCAGACACCTCTAGATGGAGATCATGGCAAATACACACAGACACCTCTAGATGGAGATCATGGCGGATACACGCGGGCACCTCTGGATGGAGATCATTGCAGATACACGAAGACACCTCTAGATGGAGATCATGACAGATACACGCGGACACCTCTAGATTGAGATCATGGCAGATACACGCGGACACCTCTAGATAGAGATCATGGCAGATACACACTGACACCTCTAGATGGAGATCATGGCAGATACACACGGACATCTCTAGATGGAGATCATGACAGATACACACGGACATCTCTAGATGGAGATCATAACAGATACACACGGACATCTCTAGATGGAGATCATGACAGATACACTCGGACACCTCTAGATGGAGATCATAACAGATACACGCGGACATCTCTAGATGGAGATCATAACAGATACACACGGACATCTCTAGATGGAGATCATGACAGATACACGCGGACACCTCTAGATGGAGATCATAACAGATACACGCGGACATCTCTAGATGGAGATCATAACAGATACACACGGACATCTCTAGATGGAGATCATGACAGATACACGCGGGCACCTCTAGATGGAGATCAGGGAAGATACACACGGACACCTCTAGATGGAGATCATAACAGATACACTCGGAAACCTCTAGATGGAGATCATAACAGATACACGCGGACATCATTAGATGGAGATCATGACAGATACACGCAGAAACCTCTAGATGGAGATTATAACAGATACACGCGGACATCTCTAGATGGAGATCATAACAGATACACACTGACACCTCTAGATTGAGATCATGGCAGGTACACTCGGACACCTCTAGATCGAGATCATGACGGATACATGCGGACATATCTTGATGGAGATCATAACAGATACACACGGACATCTCTAGATGGAGATCATGGCAGATACACGCGGACACCTCTAGATGGAGATCATGGCAGATACACGAGGACACCTCTAGATGGAGATCATGGCAGATACACGCGGACACCTCTAGATGGAGATCATGGCAGATACACTCGGACACCTCTAGATCGAGATCATGACGGATACATGCGGACATATCTTGATGGAGATCATAACAGATACACACGGACATCTCTAGATGGAGATCATGGCAGATACACGCGGACACCTCTAGATGGAGATCATGGCAGATACACGAGGACACCTCTAGATGGAGATCATGGCAGATACACGCGGACACCTCTAGATGGAGATCATGGCAGATACACACGGAGACCTCTAGATGGAGATCATCGCAGATACACGCGGACATCTCTGGATGGAGATCATGGCAGATACACACGGACACCTCTAGATGGAGATCATGACAGATACACGCGGATACCTCTAGATGGAGATCATGACAGGTTTACGCGGTGACCTCTACATTGAGAGCATGACAGATACATGCGGACATATCTAGATGGAGATCATAACAGATACACACGGACATCTCTAGATGGAGATCATAACAGATACAGACGGACACCTCTTCATGGAGATCATGACAGATACACACGGTCACCTGTAGATTGAGATCGTCGCAGATACACGCGGACATCTCTAGATGGAGATCATGACAGATACACACGGATACCTCTAGATGGAGATCAGGGAAGATATACACGGACACCTCTTCATGGAGATCATGACAGATACACGTGGACATCTCTAGATGGAGATCATGGCAGATACACACGGACACCTCTTCATGGAGATCATGACTTATACACACGGACCCCTCTAGATGGAGATCATGACAGATACACTCTGACACCTCTAGATTGAGATCATGGCAGATACACACGGACAGTAATCTGTTTCTTACACACCCTAAAATTGCACCATTTTAGCATCGAACCGATGAATTTTGTCTATTATCATGATTGCAGCAGCGCATTAATACATAACACCACTGTCATAAGTGACGTCATCCTATGTGCTGCTTACTACTCATAAATAATGTGACCCTACACAAAAAGGTTTCCGTCATATCTGTGGATTATGAAGGCGATGATGAAAATGCAAACTAGTCAAAAACCAAGAAGACGCTGGTTGCCAAGTTGAAAGTTAACACCTCAAAGAAATTACCAAATCTGTACAACAATGTTTACTTCCGTATGACATCACTACCGGTGACCGACTTTTACAAAATGGCGTGTTCACTGACTTCCAGGGATTTCCAGAGGAGTTTTTCGTTGATTGAGGGATCGTATACACATGAATGTGTCACGTAATCAATCAGAAACATTCTGACAATCTGCGTACTGTTATTTGTTTACCACGTTTTCCAATGTAACAAAGACCATTTGTCAGAAGTGCAGATAACTACCGTCATCGTTGTGCGTGATTTAGCGTCAGTCATGACGTCACACACGACGGAAACTTTTACGGCTTCTGTTGAATTTACCACATCATTGTAATGTATATATGTGTAATTCCATAATTAGTGCAACGATACTCTTCCCATGAATATTCTCAAACGCGTGATCGAGCCAATGTATGCAAGAATTTTACGAAACTACCTCTACAGATACACTCGGACACCTCTAGATCGAGATCATGACGGATACATGTGGACATATCTAGATGGAGATCATAACAGATACACGCGGACATCTCTAGATGGAGATCATGGCAGATACACGCGGACACCTCTGGATGGAGATCATGGCAGATACACGAGGACACCTCTAGATGGAGATCATGGCAGATGTATGCAAGAATTTTACGAAAGTACCTCTAAAAATGCTACACAGTGTAAAATTTGAATTTTGCTTTGTTTACATTTCAGCAAGTGCAGTTTTCCGAGCACAGTTTTCGTTTCCATACCTAATTTATTTTGCATGATCTCATCTAGATAATTTGCATTGGTGACAAAGACCATTTTTTCCATTTTTTCGAAAATGTATGAGGAATTCAGGGATGCATGCATAGCAGCTGAGTTTGATATATACCTGATCGAATTGGCGTCTCATAACAGGCATTTTGTAAACACAATCCAATATGCCGGAACGTACACTTCGGCGTTCTTGATTTGATACCCGTGATCGCAAATATGCTATTTTTCTACTTTAATTGTTCGAATAAATATCCGATATTCAAACACACAGTAAATATTTATATGACGCCGTGAATTGTGATTTGGCGAGATTTACAATGTACCTAACTTTCAGTCACTTTCAGTAATTTTGAATTGCCTAGAATGACAGTAAATGATAAACAGAAGGGGGAATTCAAAATTGTGAAGTGTATTAGTCTGCGTAATGTATTTTAAACTTTATTCGATTTCGAAGTGAGGGTTGAAGAGGAGGGACGTATGTGTCGCTGTGGCATCCAGGGGGGTTACACTCAGAACAAAACGATAATGTTGAAATAACAACAGATAATGTAACTAATAATAATAACAAACAAACTCGCAGACGAGGACGAGTTTGTTTATGTTTTAATATTAATTACACTGTCCTGTTGATCAATACAGACGTAGGTGAACATTCGACTGAAGCACGAGCAACTTATGAATGACTTACAAACAGGAAAGTAGTCCGTCATCATCTGACCCCAGGTCATCACCATGAAGTAGCCAATCACGCGCCTGGAATTCGTTCTCACACATATGTTTGATACCAGTTATCTCAAATGAGTTTCTTACCCACACCTCTTGATGGAGATCATGACAGATACACACGGTCACTTCTAGATGGAGATCATGACATATACACACGGTCACTTCTAGATGAAGATCATGACATATACACACGGTCACTTCTAGATGAAGATCATGACAGATACACACGGTCACTTCTAGATGGAGATCATGACATATACCTTACCATTTCATAAACTGTTGTACATGCACAGGGCATGAAGTCATTCCCACAGATGACATCCTTGCTTTGGCGTTTAGTGATGCACTGAACCTCCTTGGTCATGTAGACAAAGCGTCCGACCACGAATCAGAATGTCCGTTGTTCGAATCCTATAACGGGAATGTTATGACTGCAACATACACGTTAAAGGGGCCATTTTACATGGTGCATGGCGCGGCAGTTTGAGGAATTGGTGTACACACTGGTCAAAAGATGTCAACGCTGAGTGGAGTTTAAAGGACAAATATGAAATACAAATATACAAGTTCGTGATCATATAAATAATAAACATATACCTTCACTGGTAGGAAAATTCACAATGACAGTTACAAACACACAGACACCAATTATGGGATAAAGATAAATAAATAAAATAAATATAATGTGTAAAACAATTAATATTTTGTTCAACTGAATTGTACCTGTAACGTCTTTGAACGTGTGTACATTGTACCGTTTACTCGACTCTATGACAGGCTAACTTGGAACTTGATTTATAAATGAATAGATTATTGTGTGCTGGATTTAGGCCACTGATCACAACTTATATCACCATAAATGTCAGAATATACAACGTAAACATGTTTTGGTAATATAATAAATTTGAAGTGTAAACAAGGAAGAAAAAATAACCTAAATGAACATGTTCTGCCAAGGATATTGCAACACGAATATGCATTTCATGTGCTGAGCGAGACGCATTCAGATCACATGCCCGTGAATGCTATAATATCTCGACATGTCAATAAACCAGCACGACGCAGCACGTGCAACACAGTGCGAACAGCATGACGTGACGCGCTTCGTGTTCGATGCATCCCTTAACCACCTCAGCAATGAACAATCTTTTAATATAGAGACAATCAAAAAGGTAGTTGAACATGACATTGATAACAGTGTTGAACTATTACAATTAGCTGTTAGTGAATCACGTGTCAAGACAGGTTTTTATTCTACTACTGGAAAAAGAACCAAGATAATTAACCAGCAACCACAATGATTTGACGAGAGCTGCCATAGCGCTAAAAAGAACAAATATATAACGTTTAACCTTTTCAGAAAGACAGATAATACGGAATATTTTACAGAATATATATCTTTGAAGAATCATTTTAGAAGTTTGTGCAAAGGATTTTGAGAATAAGATTATGGAGGATATTTCTAAAGCAGAACAAAACAAAGATTGTAAAATATTCTGGAAACTAATGAAGAAACTATGTGGATCTTACAACACTTAAGGCAAGAAATAACAGGAGAAGACCTATTTTAAGACACTTTTAAATCCAGAGATAGAATCAGATGATGCGTTTAACGAATATGTCAAGAATTACATTCTAGATCATAACTGTGCTAATTGTGAGAAATGTGCACAGTGTGATGACTTAATAGGAGGTGTAATAACTGAAGAAGAAATAAAACATGCAGTGAAAAAACTGAAAACTGGGAAATCTCCAGGAATGGATGGTCTCCCACCTGAAATATTGAAAGAATCTTGTAATATCATAATGCCTTATTCATTAATACTTTTTAATGAAGTATTAAAGAAGGAACATTTTCCACAGCCTTGGACTAATGGGCTTATTACCATTCTCTTTAAGCAAGGAAGTAGAACTGACCCACGTAATTATAGAGGTATCATCCTCCTAAATATTATGAGGAAAATCTTTACTCAGTAATTAATACAAGACTTACTCTTTGGTTTGAACTTCAATATTGCATATCCGAATCACAGTTTGGTTTTAGAGAGGGTCATTCCACTATTGATAATATATTTGTTCTTCATTCACTAGTACATAAAACTTTTAAGGAAAAAAGGAGGTAAATTTAACTGTTTGTTTATTGATTTTGAGAAAGCTTTTGATATGGTTGATAGGACAAAAATACTGTATTTAGGCTTGACACAATGCATCCATGGAAATGTATTTAATGTACTTAAATGTATGTATAGCAACGTTAATGCTTCTGTGAAGATTAGTTCTTCGCATTTTACCGATTTATTTGACACCTCATGCGGTGTTAGACAAGTATGTATGCTTTCACCGCTACTGTTTTTGATATACATAGACTAACTAGTAAATGTTATGAAGAGTGATGACACTCGTGGTATCTTCATTGATTGTGATATTGAAGAATTTGTTTACTCTGTTTGCAGATGATGTGTCCATACTTGCTGATTCTATAATAAATCTGCAAAACAAAATAACAAGTTGAGAAAGATACTGCTATAAATGGGAACTAACAGTAAACATTCTAAAGAGTCAAGTTATGGTATTTAAAAATGGAGGGCCTCTATCACATAATGAAAAATGGTTTATTAATGGTGAACAGTTTGAAGTGGTGTCATACTAAAATATCTTGGTATTGTTATTTCATGTTGAAATATGTTTACTCAAGCATGTGGTTCTTTTAGCCGAGGATCTAATACCAATAAAAAGAATGATGGTCAAATATCCAGACGTAAGCGTTGATACATACTTTAAAATATTTGATTGTAAAATGTTACCCATTTTGCTATATGGTGCGGAAATATGGTGTACAGAAGTTAGAAAAAGCATTGAAATTATAAATACTAAATTTTGTAAATATTCTTTGAAAATGTTCAAATGCTGCTGTATTAGGTGAACTTGGAAGGACGAGAATGTATGAACATGGTGTTGTGAGAATAATTAAATAACGGATTAAGCTATTAAGAATGCCTCTGGGTAAATATCCAAAGCATTGCTTTTTTATGCTATGTAAATGTGATGAATTAGGTTATAAAAATTGGGTTTTATTTGTAAGATATACATTGTTTAGTTATGGTTTTGGTAATGTATGGTTGATGCAAGATGTCGGAGGCTGTGATGTTTTTATTTATACATTTAAGGAAATAACAAGAGATTTGGTTATGCAAGAATGGTCAGATTGTATATCTAATTCACCAAGGCTAGATTTATATTGCACTCACAAATCCTTACTGCAATCTGACAAATATCTATCATCGATTACGACTGTAAATTTATGCGATCTTGAACAAAATTAAGATGTTGTTCAAATGGTTTTAAAATACATAAAATATAGAATGTTTATTGACCATGACTTTGCTGACAGTCTATGCAATTTCTGTAAAGAAGACTTAGATGATGAATACCATGCACTATTTATATGTCCACCTTATACTAACTTAAGGTTAAGGTACATGTACTTGCCTTCGTATTATTATCAATATCCTACCCTGCACAAGTTTGTATTGTCACTCACAACAAATGACGACAACATTTTATTTCAGCTAACTCTTTATAAATGAAAAAAATGTTTAAACTTTGAAATTCCAAAGCCAATATTAACTGAAGCGCTCTGTCACAACATGTCAAATATTATCCAACCATCTGTACTATTTGCCTCATGACCAGACTATACGTAACAAATTCTGTGCTGTTCTGTAATATGCTTTCGGATATCTGAAGGGCATCGGGTGGCCCATTCGTATAAGGTGCAGCAATTCTATGCGCAGAGCCGTGTCTCTAATCATATGATGGTGCGTTCGAATCCTAGATGTGCCCTGATTATGATTTGATTTATCACAACCACATCTGTTCTCGCCAGTTTCAACAAAGTGGTAAATATGTAAGATATTCTTCACTTTCCTCCAACGTCATCGGTCCCTAACAATGCCTCCATAATTCAATAATTCGTTACACGTCTAATACAAACAACGCTTATCACTGTGACAGACTCATACTTGATACAGTACTTGATAACATGTAACCTATATCGCCCTTGAAGTATTCCTTTGCTGGCATCATATATAAATCATACAGACGATATCACCGCGTGTCGAACACTCGAGTGATCCATCAAAGCAAACAAGGTTTACGAGCATCAGTGAAATGCGTGATGTCATTGGGTCATGAACACAAAAGGCCAAATGAAAGGAAATATTTGTTTTACATTTTCACAGCTTGTTAATAACCAAGCCACACTGCTGATCTATCCATTTTTGAATTGTTTTAAATTAGTGTGATATTATTAACAACTGATTTTATTGAAAGCGGTGCCACTCTGGGGGTTAAAGAAGTATAAAATTATTGTCCTCCTGACTCTGGCACACAAGTCCATCTAAATAAAAGTGTATAATATCAACTAGTGTTTTAATTATTTGACTATGGTTTGATCTTTTAATATTGGTTAGCATTGAAGATGACCACTGGTGACCAAAGTGATGACACAAATCCTGCTGGGAATCATGCAGGAAGCGAAAGCACTGTCATTCCCCATGATCCCCAGTTAGGTGGTCTAGCTTTGGTTGCCAGTGGTATATAGCCTAGTTTTATCTTGCTAGCTAATCTACTGAATAATTCTTTGTTTTTATTGTGAACTAATTTTTTTGTGATATATGACTTACTGTTTTACTGTCCTTTGTCGACAGGTACTTAGTAGTAATTAACTTGTTTTCATCGCAATATGGCTACAATATTGCCGATGCGATGTAAAATTTTAACTCTCTCACTAACTCACGCTAATCCAAAATGGTTCAAAGAAAAAAAAAATCTTGCGAAAATAACTCTGTGATACGTTTATATTTTTCTATCGTAGTAGATCTAAATATTTTACACATGTATGTAAATGTTGTGTTTCTGAGGCCGTATATTGTATGTTTTCATCAGTGAGTGAGTGGGGTTTAGCGCCGTTTTGAACAGTATTATAGTATTATCAGAGGTGTCTGTGGGAGGAAGGCCTTAAGTGATGCAGGTTTCAGACGCTTATCACTTTGGTGAAACCAATGAATGGATGAATGAATGAAAGATTGTAAGAACAAAAAACGAAAGAAAGACGAACGAACGAACGAACGAACGAACGAATGAATGAATGAATGAAGAAAGAGAGAAAGCCGAATGAATGAATTAATGAATGAATGAAGAAAGAGAGACAGCCGAATAAATGAATGAATAAATGAATGAATAAGTCATCTATGGTTGTGGTTTAGTCTTTCCTATTTGCATTTACTTGAACACTAGCTCCAATTGACGAAGCTGTCCGAACAACGGTTCCACCCACACATCTTCACATTACATATGTGTATCATCATACAGGCGTCCATGTCATGACGTCCCATTCAGCCAATCACCCACACATCTTCTCATTACATATGTGTATCATCATACAGGCGTCCATGTCATGACGTCCCATTCAGCCAATCACCCACACATCTTCTCATTACATATGTGTATCATCATACAGGCATCCATGTCATGACGTCCCATTCAGCCAATCACCCACACATCTTCTCATTACATATGTGTATCATCATACAGGCATCCATGTCATGACGTCCCATTCAGCCAATCACCCACACATCTTCTCATTACATATGTGTATCATCATACAGGCATCCATGTCATGACGTCCCATTCAGCCAATCACCCACACATCTTCTCATTACATATGTGTATCACCATACAGGCGTCCATGTCATGACGTCCCATTCAGCCAATCACACACATCCCTGAACTTCTGTAATGTTGAATAATTCATGACGTTATATGGTGCACAGCGAATTGCGGTGCGTTAGACAATTGGGCCCTCCGTGACCCCGACACATATGTGAAGAAGGTTAGTATAGTATTTACAAGCGTGTCCTCCGTGACTGAAGTACCCATAATTCACAGCCGATATATTAACGCTCACGCTCGGCCTATATCTAAACCACTGTCCAGCGACGAGGGACACCTAGGGTAGGGTATTTGGGAGTTAAGCAGGGCGCCGCACAACATGGATATCAAGAAAACATATTCTCTGGACTCTGAGAGCAGTTCGCCAGGGGGCAGAAGCTCCGGGTGCTTTGTGTCAGCAGTCCATGGCTTCATATTGCTGCTGTTGGGTGTGGCTATTGCTGTCGGCGTGGGAGTCCTAGTACACTTCGCGGGGGGTCGGGAGTTGGTGTGTCAGTGTGGTCAGGCCTCGACACCCATCCAGAGTCCGGAGGCCATCAGACAGATGTGTACTGACATGGTCAAAGAGGGCACTGGACAGGAAATATGTAAGTGTGCATTATGAATTCTTGTATACGACTGGGCAAACATGAACAACACTTCTTTTTTGATATGTACCTAACGTGCAGTTTCACAGGCTTGAAGGACGGTGGGGGTAGCCTTGGAATTAAAGCGTTCGATTTCCCACATTGGTAAAATGTGTGAAGTCCATTTCTTGTGTCCCCTGCCGTGATATTGCTGGAATATTGCTAAACTCGGCGTAACACCATACTCACTCACTCATAGGTTTGAGTGTGCTCGCAGCACTGTTTCATCAAATGACGGCGGTCTTTAAATAATCGGTTCCGAACCAGACAATCAATTGCAAGTTATTGATGTCAAGAGTAACTCTACACGCTTTCGGGTACGCTGACAGGCTACTAACCAAACTTGGGATGACAAGCATGGAATACTGTGGATGTATGGGTGTATAATACGCACTACAATACGCGGAAACGTAATGTATCAAAAGAGAAATGACTAAAGTACTCATGGAAATGAAAAAAACCTGTTTTGCTCGATTTAATAATCGACACAAAGCATTACGTAGATGTAAATACGAAATAACAAAACAACTGGAAAAGTACTAGTGTGGATTTGCTAGTTTTATCTCAGTGCTCAATGCAAAGTCCAAATTGACATGGCAGAAACAGGCTATAGGCATTATGCAAATAAGTCTGGAAAAATGTTATCAAAACAACAATAAAAATAACAGCTATGTTTATGTACATAATAATAATGACATGTAAGTTGTTGTTTGAGAAGGGAATATGTTACTTTTTCGTTCTGATATTTTGACGATGATTCACTATCCCACAATGACACTCACAAATCACTGACCACTGACTAATCACATGCACGTGGGTTTCAAGCACCTGTTTTCACCTGTCGTCAAGGTGTCATAGGTCATAGACATTCACCTTGATCTACTAACACCTGGTTATGCTCAGTTTCACAATAGTCTGTTTTGTTCATATTTTTACACACTTTTACGTGTACAAATACCTAACAAACTTTGATACGCTGTATTTTATGCCAAGGCCCAATTAGTACTAATTGAATTGTTTGAATATTTATATATTTTGTATGTTAACTGCATTTATTTAAAATCTGAGATCGAAAAAACAGTTTGACAGATTGACATCATGAACATCGATCCACGCAATTGGGATACGATGACATGCATCAAACTGACCACCCGATCCCCTAAGTCGTCTCTGACGACAAGCATAGTCGCCTTTTACGGCAAGCATGGGCTGGTTAAGACCTATTCTACCCCGGATCATTACAGTTCGCAGATGCGATGTAAAGTGTAAGTGTAAATGATTGTTCGTCATGAAAGATGATGTAGATACCACAGCGTTAAAATAGTACAGTTACAATAAAATTCTATCAAATTCACATTTGCAGTTTCCATTTGGTCATTCAGTGATTCCGTATTACTCCTTTATATAAATTTGAAACAAACCCTTCAGTAAATGTTAACACACATGTATGGACACTTTTCTTGTTACATATAATTTCTTTCGCAGAAAACATGGCGGCATAGGTTCTTTAGTAGTCTATGACGCCTCAATTTCCCATGTTGCGTCCCTGGATCGAGCTATAAACCTGTTACGGTGGGTTTGAATCCAAGATTCGCCTTGATAATGTTTCTGGATTTACCAGCACCATACCCGTGTTCGTGGGTTTTCACCAAAGTTGTTAACGTCCACACCACTTCGGGCTTTCCTCCCACATGAAGTTTCCACGCCTTCATATAACTGCAATACTATTAAAGAGGCATTAAACCAAACTCACTCTTTCAAGAATATTTATAGGTGACGTGTGTCCTGCTGACCCCGCCATGACAACAAACACTCCTGTTCCCGAGGCTACACTGACGACGACAGCACCACCACCAACACCACCAACAACAGAGGCACCGACAGACTACCGTCTTCCCATAACTGTGCGACCGTATCTGTACACATTGGCTCTTCAGCCCAACATCTATGGCGGGGACAATGGGATATTTGATTTCAATGGCTCTGTCTCAATTGCAACGGTAGCTGAAGTCGCTGCCAGTACCATCACGTTGCACGCCTATCCTACACTCAACATCGACAAGACAACAATTCAGGTCAGGATCCGAAATTCCTTACCTTAGAGGACCCGTGAAGATCCGGGGTAGAATAGGTCTTCAGCAACCCATGCTTGCCAGAAAAGGCGACGATGCTTGTCAAAAGAGGCGACTAACGGGATCGGGTGGTCAGGCTTGCTGACTTGGTTGATGCATCTAATCGTATCCCAATTGCGTGGATCGATGCTCATGATGTCAAACACTGGATTGTCTGGTCCAGACTCGATTATTTACAAACCACCGTCATATAGCTTGAATATTGCTGATTTTGGCGTAAAACAAACAAACAAACACACAAACAAACACACAAACACAAACAAACAAACAAACAAACAAACAAACAAACAAACAAACAAACACACAAACAAACAAACAAACAAACAAACAAACTTACCTTTGAGTGCCAATGGTAGGGTTGAATTTGTGATAGCATGAACATTTTGTTCCCATTGCCTTTAGGAGACCTTGTGATGACGTTTGTTGTATGAATGTACGTTGGCACCAGTAACTACAGTAAACTTAATAACAACACCTATTTCTGTTTTTAGAGAGGCGAGATGAGGTGAAATGGGTTTTCACGTCGCGTCCAAGAATATTGCACTTATATAGCGACGTGCATGCACGTGTGTGCGGCTGCTTGTACTAGTTCGCACTAATGCGATTTTATAGTGCTAGCTCACTGAGACACCATGCCGCTGTTTAAAATGAATACCCCACTCAGACACAGTATAGTGATACCGAGCCGAACAGTCCTTGTTGTAGCCCCTGCACCAGACAGGGTACAATCTTTTAACGTCTTTTGGTATGACGTGGCCGGGGATCGAACCCCGAACCTTCTGCTCTCCGGGCGGACGCTCTTCCACTAGACCACGGAGGCGGTCTTTTTTAGTTGAATGTGTTCTCATATAAATAAGCGTAAATAAGGACAAAACGCAAGTTTTGAACTTGGCGAATGCACATGGGCTATTTATAACACACGGAAATACAGATGGGGAGATTTTCCGTTCTTTGATGGTATATATCCGGCGATATATGGCAATCATAAAACGACAGCGCGGATATTACCAAGCATATTCTTCGTATGGGCACACATGGGCATAATCCTAAAGGACACATTGTAATAATACGTGTTATGTGCGCCCGGTGGCCCCTAGGGATTATGGCACATCGGGAATACAATAAAGTACGGTTATAACGAACTCAAAGGGACTACTAATTTTAGTTCGTTATAATCGTAGTTCGTTATAAGCATATATACAGCATAACTACAGCAAATAGGCGGGACCAAAAAGTAAGTTCGTTATATCCGTCAGTTCGTTATAAGCGTGTTCGTTATAACCGTAGTTTACTGTAATTACATTTCCATCCCTAAAGGTGAGAGACTTGAACGCTTCAGCCAGTGTAACTGTACAGGACACATCTTATGAATCTCTGAGGCACTTCTTTGTCCTGCATCTGTCAGTGGCACTGGCCATTGGGCGCCACTATGAGATATCCATGGCCTTTAACGGCCCCCTGTCTCAGACTGGAACTGGCCTGTACCTCAGCGTGTATGAAGAGGATGGAAAGAACGTGTAAGTTTATTTTTAGCTCTACCTTTCAGAGAAAGTTTATGTGTAGCTCTAACTTTCAGGGAAAGTTAATGTGAAGCCACACCTTTCAGAGAAAGTTAATGTGTAGCTCTACCTTTCAGAGGAAGTTTTTGTGTAGCCCCACCATTCACAGAAAATGTATGTGTAGCTCTAACTTTCAGAGAAAGTTTATGTGTAGCTCTACCTTTCAGAGAAAGTTAATGTGTAGCTCCACCTTTCAGAGAAAGTTTATGTGTAGCCCCACCTTTCAGAGAAAGTTAATGTGTAGCTCCACCTTTCAGAGAAAGTTTATGTGTAGCTCCACCTTTCAGAGAAAGTTTATGTGTAGCTCTACCTTTCAGAGAAAGTTAATGTGTAGCCCCACCTTTCAGAGAAAGTTTATGTGTAGCCCCACCTTTCAGAGAAAGTTTATGTGTAGCTCCATCATTCAGAAATAGTTTATGTGTAGCTCTACCTTTCAGAGAAAGTGTATGTGTAGCCTCACCTTACAGAGAAAGTTTATGTGTAGCTCTACCTTTCAGAGAAAGTTTTTGTGTAGCCCCACCATTCACAGAAAATGTATGTGTAGCTCTAACTTTCAGGGAAAGTTTATGTGTAGCTCTAACTTTCAGAGAAAGTTTATGTGTAGCTCTAACTTTCAGAGAAAGTTTATGTGTAGCTCTACCTTTCAGAGAAAGTTTATGTGTAGCTCTAACTTTCAGGGAAAGTTTATGTGTAGCCCCACCATTCAGAAATGTTTATTTGTAGCTCTACCTTTCAGAGAAAGTTTATGTGTAGCTCCATCTTTCAGAGAAAGTTTATGTGTAGCCCCATCTGTCAGAGAAAGTTTATGTGTAGCTCCACTTTTAAGGGAAAGTTATGTGTAGCTCCATCTTTCAGAGAAAGTTTTGTGTAGCTCCATCTCTATAATGATGAAAGCGTTGGACTCCAGAAAAGGGCACTTGTAGTGATTGTGTACTGTTTCGCGTTCAGTACGTTTATCAAATACCTTAAAAAAAACAACATTCATTCGATTACACCTTCACCGAAACACTGAAATTTATATGTATATATTATATATTTTCTAAATTAACCAGAAGTTTAAAAAATGTTTGGCTCTGTTGACAAGTTATTTTACCATGTTCGTTCTTTTCTTCAGTTACCTGGCAACGACCCAGTTTGAGGCGCCACATGCGCGTGAAGCGTTCCCTTGCTTTGATGAGCCTGCGCTGAAAGCTCAGTTTGACATCACTCTGGTGAGACAGCATGGTGGGGAAAGGAACTACACCTCTCTCACAAACACTCCCCTGACGTCATCTGGAACGCCACAGTATGTCACATCTTTGTTGATCCGGGTTAGAATAGGTCTTCAGCAACCCATGCTTGTCGTAAAAGGCGACGATGCTTGTCGTAAGAGGCGACTAAAGGGATCGGGTGGTCAGGCTCGGTTGACTTGGTTGATGTATGACATCATATCCCAACTGCGTGGATCAATGCTCATGATATCAATCACTAAATTGTCTGGTCCAGATTCGATCATTTCTTGAGAGACGTCATATAGCTGGAATATTGCTGAGTGCAGCGTTATAGAAAAAACAAACAAACGAACAAAACACCTTTGTATCATAATAAAGGAAGCCATCGTGCGATACCGAAAGACTGGAATACCTACAGTAACACGTGACCAAAATGCGTCACAGTTTATTCCTTTTGTTTCACATAATTCTGGTGTTATATATTCTTTATAAGCACATCACACCCATGGGACTCTAAAAGTAGCACAACATTAAAAGCCTCGTTTTTGGAATTAAGCATCTCCTGGAATCATCACTCGATGCCTCACTTTAATCGCATGTCTTAATTATTGCAACAACATTCATCGAAGGGGACATTGGTAACCTAGTCGTCTAAGGCAACGAAATCCTTTGGCATGATGCCGCCCTAGTCTGTCTAACACGAGATAATAAATAAAAGAACAAATCCAACTCAAGTCTAGAACAATTTGGCAAGTTCAGATAGCCTCAGATTATATTTTAAATTTGTATGTATTAATAAGTTAGCATTAGACACTTTTATTTCTGTGACTAATGCTATCTAGGTTGCGCCCTTGGGGCATTCAAGAAACCAACCGATGATCGTATCCGGCAATATGAAGGGAGGCAACTGCGCACAGTGAAGTATAGCGTCTCAACCTTAACCTTACCGTGCTTCCCAAACCAACATACACACAACTTTCGCCGCATGGTCATCATAACATAGATGTTGTTCTTTTCCCATCTCTCAAAGGATGAGAACATCCGCGATTAGTTTACTATTCAATGTTCAAAATTATGAAATATTGTATGTATTGTATGTTATACTCGTGTTCTAGGAATGGTATGGTAGCTGACGTGTATGAGCGGACTGTGGTCATGCCTACCTACCTCTTGGCGTTCATAGTGTGCGACTACGACTATGTGGAGACCAACGTCAGCGATGTTCTGGTATTTCACACCAATTCTTCTTCTCTGTACTGGATAGGACTTCACAGATTCTCTGTACTGGATAGGACTTCACAGAGTATCAACCATCCTCGATTATCTAGTATAGCTTATCTCCATTCTATTATGAATACCATGGACCTATTCGGTACCATAGCTACGTCTTGACTCCTATTCGAATGACACGACGCTGCAAATAACCACACAACACGACCCGTGAAGATCCGGGGTAGAATAGGTCTTCAGCAACCCATGCTTGCCGTAAAAGGCGACTATGCTTGTCGTACTAATGGACTCGGCTGGTCAGGCTCGCTGACTTGCCTGATGCTTGTCATCGTGTCCCAGTTGCATGGATCGATGCTCATGAGGTCAATGACTGGATTGCCTGGTCCAGACGGCCGTCATATAACTGGAATATTGCTGAGTGCGGCGTTTAACAACAAACAAACAAAACAACTAACACATCAACTCGAGAAGTGCTACGTTAGCTGCAGGAGAGTTAAACTGTGGAGCAAAAGGAACTATACCTCTTATTTGATTTTATCATACATGTATGTTTGATTTTCATTTGAAAATATCTGAAGAATTCCATTCCAAACAAAAGTTCAAAACAGACATTGTTGATTTTTCGAATGTTTATTCAATTAAATAATAATATTGTGTAATTAATTGTAATAACTGTCATTTAAAAAAACTTAAACAGAAGGGTTTTTTGTTACAGTTGTTTGATTAGCGAGAACAGTTTAACGCCGCTTTTTCAGTATTTCAGTTAGATCACTGCGTGTCAGCTTGAAGTGAGAGGAAATCCTGAATCTAAGAGCACGGGCATGGTTCTGACAAACCTAGACACATAATCAGGATGAATCGGGATTCGAACCCACAATCATAGGTTCCTGGCGTGCCCAAGGGACACAACTCTGGGTAAAACATTAACATGATGTTCAAATCAATCCGTATGATCAAGACGTGGACAGGACTGGTCTCAGGGATATCTATGCCGGTCGTAGAAGTGGCTAAATGGAACGTATTGTGGGCCTCGGTGATCGTACCCTGGCGTCGTATGACGTTGCTGATAATATCAGTCAATGGAATGTCTGGTTAAATAGCTCGAGTGTTGCGGAATTCGGCATTAAGCCACCCCAAAAAAGTATTTAACTTGATACTCTAAGATGAAGGTAAATATTGTTTCCAGCAACGGTATTTTGTATTTTTCTCACCAGTATCGAACTTGGGCGATGCCAAAGAGGTTGCAGTATACGGAAGCTGCACAACGCCATGGGATCGCGATCTTTGAGCGGTATACACAATACTTTACGCCAGCATATGTCTTCACTAAGTTGGGTACGTCCCTTTTTAAACATGTTCACTTTCAAACTGATAATAATGATACAGTAAATAAGTTAGAATATATAAATCAAAACGCTCACGAAAAGGGTGTTGTCAAATGAGTGAGTGAGTGATTGAGTTGGGTTTAACGCCAGTTTAACAGTATTCCAGTTATATCACGGCGTGTCAGCTTAATTTGGGAGGGAAACCCGAAGTGATGCAGGTCTCAGACGTTTACCACTTCGGTGAAACCCACGACAAACCTAGAAACATAATCGGGGTAAACCGGGATTCGAACTTACAATCATAGGTTTTTTGCGTGCCCAAGGGACGCAACGTTAACTTGCGCCGCCTTAGACGACTGGGCCCCCGTGCCCCGTGGAGATATGCTCTTCTAAATGGACAAAGCATAGGATTTTATATGGATGGGATATGGGTTTAATTCTTTTCCAACAGCGTGAAGCATCATAATTTGTATGCGTTCTTTTTGTGCCAATTTCCCTCCAAATTGACAACAGTAAGGTTATGATTAATGAGAACATATGTGTTCAGAAGCTAAAGAAAAAGGTTGTTTTTCCACAACGCCAGCAACTACACCCTCTACTACATGTACTTTAACTGCTGCATTTCAGACAACATCGCCATCCCAGACTTCAACGCTGGAGCCATGGAGAACTGGGGTCTCATTACCTACAGGGAGACTCTACTATATGAACCTGGGGTCTCCTCAGCCTCCGATGAGAACTGGATAGCGGAGGTCATCTCTCATGAGATTGCTCACCAGGTACGCATGCGCTGTAGAGTGAGGTGTTTTTAACGCCACTTTTGACAATTTTTCAGTTTTATCACTGAGGATTGACTTGATAAAAACTACTTTTTCAAGAGCGATTACATTTGACCTTGCGTCATTATATCTACTTGCAACGTTTGATTGATTGATTGAGTGAGTGGGTATGGTTTTTAGCAATATTCCAACAATATCACGGCGGGGGAGACCAGAAATGGACTTCACACATTGTACTCATGTCGGGAATCGAACCCGGGTCTTCGGTGTGACGGGCGAACGGTTTAACCACTAGGCTACCCGACCACCCCTGCAACTTGTGAAACAATGTCTTCAAAACCGTGTCTGTATCAGAACGTCATCAAATTTACGAGAGGCTGTACTGAACAAAAACTAAACCCTTTCAACAAACACTCAGAGGAGAATATAAATTTAGTTTACTGCGTTGAGATTTTATGACACCGTTGTTGGAGCCTCAGGGTTTCATACCGTTACATCGCTCGACCTAACCTCCATCGTCCTTCGCACAGCTCCAGGTGAAAACATTACATATAGAAAAAGCAAATGATTCTTAGAACTTTTTGCTTTCATAAGACAACTGCACTTTAAACATAGACATTTGTTCAATCTAATTGGGGCACATTTGGCGTCTGAGGCGTCGCAATTTGAGGAGCAGAGTTGGTCCCATTGACACACGAGAAACCTATCACAACTTCTGATCTTGGGTTGTACTCCCTGTTCGCCCAGATTATGTTTCTAGGTTTGCCAGCACCATACTCGTATTCGTGGGTTTCATCAAAGTCGTAAACGTCATGTTTTAGCAGTTTATTCGTAGGTATATGTTTCAGACTCACACTGGTATCACCAGCTGATTTGATGCTCTACCCCTAACTGTAACTGCGTGCTCTTGAAAACAGTGGGTAGGGGAATGTCTGAGTGGAGAAGACGGTGGGTGGTGGAATGTCGCAGTGGTGAAACCAGTGGGTAGTGGAATGTCTGAGTGGAGAAAACACTGGGTAGTGGAATGTCTGAGTGGAGAAAATAGTGGATAACGGAATGTCTGAGTGGAGAAAACACTGGGTAGTGGAATGTCTGAGTGGAGAAAACGTTGGGTGGGGGAATGTCTGAGTGGAGAAAACGGTGGGTGGGGAAATGTCTGAGTGGAGAAAACAGTGGATGGGGGAATGTCTGAGTGGAGCAAACAGTGGGTAGTGGAATGTCTGAGTGGAGAAAACAGAGGGTAGTGGAATGTCTGAGTGGAGAAAACAGTGGGTAGTGGAATGTCTGAGTGGAGAAAACAGTGGGTAGTGGAATGTCTGAGTGGAGAAAACAGAGGGTGGTGGAATGTCAGAGTGCAGCAAACGGTGGGTAGTGGAATGTCTGAGTGGAGAAAACAGTGGGTAGTGGAATGTCTGAGTGGAGAAAACAGAGGGTAGTGGAATGTCTGAGTGGAGAAAACAGTGGGTAGTGGAATGTCTGAGTGGAGAAAACAGAGGGTGGTGGAATGTCAGAGTGCAGCAAACGGTGGGTAGTGGAATGTCTGAGTGGAGAAAACAGAGGGTGGTGGAATGTCTGAGTGGAGAAAACAGAGGGTGGTGGAATGTCTGAGTGGAGAAAACAGAGGGTGGTGGAATGTCAGAGTGCAGCAAACGGTGGGTAGTGGAATGTCTGAGTGGAGAAAACAGAGGGTGGTGGGATGTCTGAGTGGAGAAAACAGAGGGTGGTGGAATGTCTGAGTGGAGAAAACAGAGGGTGGTGGAATGTCAGAGTGCAGCAAACGGTGGGTAGTGGAATGTCAGAGTGCAGCAAACGGTGGGTAGTGGAATGTCTGAGTGGAGAAAACAGAGGGTGGTGGAATGTCTGAGTGGAGAAAACAGAGGGTGGTGGAATGTCTGAGTGGAGAAAACAGAGGGTGGTGGAATGTCAGAGTGCAGCAAACGGTGGGTAGTGGAATATCTGAGTGGAGCAAACAGTGGGTAGTGGAATGTCTGAGTGGAGAAAACAGAGGGTAGTGGAATGTCAGAGTGGAGAAAACAGTGGATTGTAGAATGTCTGAGTGGTGAAAACGGTAGGTGGGGAATGTCTGAGTGGAGAAAACGGTGGGTGGGGTAATGTCAGAGTGGAGAAAACGGTGGGTGGGGGAATGTCTGAGTGGAGAAAACAGAGGGTGGTGGAATGTCTGAGTGGAGAAAACAGAGGGTGGTGGAATGTCTGAGTGGAGAAAACAGAGGGTGGTGGAATGTCTGAGTGGAGAAAACAGAGGGTGGTGGAATGTCTGAGTGGAGAAAACAGAGGGTGGTGGAATGTCTGAGTGGAGAAAACAGAGGGTGGTGGAATGTCTGAGTGGAGAAAACAGAGGGTGGTGGAATGTCTGAGTGGAGAAAACAGAGGGTGGTGGAATGTCAGAGTGCAGCAAACGGTGGGTAGTGGAATGTCTGAGTGGAGAAAACAGAGGGTGGTGGGATGTCTGAGTGGAGAAAACAGAGGGTGGTGGAATGTCTGAGTGGAGAAAACAGAGGGTGGTGGAATGTCAGAGTGCAGCAAACGGTGGGTAGTGGAATGTCAGAGTGCAGCAAACGGTGGGTAGTGGAATGTCTGAGTGGAGAAAACAGAGGGTGGTGGAATGTCTGAGTGGAGAAAACAGAGGGTGGTGGAATGTCTGAGTGGAGAAAACAGAGGGTGGTGGAATGTCAGAGTGCAGCAAACGGTGGGTAGTGGAATATCTGAGTGGAGCAAACAGTGGGTAGTGGAATGTCTGAGTGGAGAAAACAGAGGGTAGTGGAATGTCAGAGTGGAGAAAACAGTGGATTGTAGAATGTCTGAGTGGTGAAAACGGTAGGTGGGGAATGTCTGAGTGGAGAAAACGGTGGGTGGGGTAATGTCAGAGTGGAGAAAACGGTGGGTGGGGGAATGTCTGAGTGGAGCAAACAGTGGGTAGTGGAATGTCTGAGTGGAGCAAACGGTGGGTAGTGGAATGTCAGAGTGGAGAAAACAGTGGGTAGTGGAATGTCTGAGTGGAGAAAACAGTGGGTGGGGTAATGTCAGAGTGGAGAAATCAGTGGGTGGGGGAATGTCTCAGCGGTGAAAACAGTGGGTGGGGTAATGTCAGAGTGGAGAAATCAGTGGGTGGGGGAATGTCAGAGTTGAGAAATCAGTGGGTGGGGGAATGTCACAGCGGTGAAAACTGTGGGTGATTGAAGGTTTAAGGCACTGGTAGAACCTTTCAGTGGAACAAACAGTGAGTGGTTGAAGGTTTCATCTGCTGGGGGCTGTTTCAGTGGTTCGGTAACCTAGTGTCACCCAAATGGTGGAACTGGCTGTGGCTGAACGAGGCCTTCGCTTCCTTCTGGGACTACCACATCGTGGGGGAGATCTACCCTGCGTGGAGGAAGGTAAGATACGCTAACACAAGCACACATCACCAGCAATATCATCGTCGTCGCCGTCGTCTTTATAATTAGTAGCAGTATAAGTAAATGTAATAGTAGTAGTGGTGGTGATCGAGGTAGATGTGGCAGCAACAGTAATAGTAGCAGCAGCAACAGTAGAAGTAGTAGTAGTAGTAGTAGTAGTAGTAGTAGTAGTAGTAGTAGTAGTGGCAGTAGTAGTACGCACATGGCATGCCATAGCAATGCAGGATAGTGTCTAACCTCTAACC
Source organism: Haliotis cracherodii (assembly GCF_022045235.1). Lineage (NCBI taxonomy): Eukaryota > Metazoa > Mollusca > Gastropoda > Lepetellida > Haliotidae > Haliotis > Haliotis cracherodii. The sequence continues at coordinate 22,978,439 of NW_027266269.1, forward strand.
TCATTTTGCAACGTTAATGAATATAAACAAGAAATTGTCATTTGAGAAAGTTGTGCTTCATGGTGATACAATCGCCAGCAAAATGAAAGTGTTACACACACGTAGATCAAAACCGCTGGCCCAACAATTATAATGGATGATTCTAAAATGCTGTCACAGAATGTTTGTTTGTTGATCAGGAATTAAACATTATATTGCGCATGTGTTATTTAATATATATGCTCTTTAATTATGACTATTGGGGTTGCAGCTTGACGTCCACGTGTCAGCTAGTGTCCATGGTGCTATGTCCTCGGACAGTCTGAGGACGTCCCACCCTCTCACAGCTGACGTCATGACCCCCGGGGATATCAGCGCAATATTTGATACCATCACCTACACAAAGGTTGGACTATGTTGTGTGTTGTTAGAGGTGTATGTTTGTGTGGTGTGTGTGTGGTGTCTCTGTGTGTGTATGTGGTGTGGGGTGTATGTATGTGTATGGCGTGTGTGTTAGTGGGAGTGTGTGGGGGTATGTGTGTGGGGGGTATATATACATGTATGTGTGTGTGTGTGGTGTGTGTGTTTGTGTGAGGGGTGTCTCTGTGTGTGTGTGTGGTGTGGGTGTATGGTGTGTGTGAGTGTGAGTGTGTGGGGTATATACATGTGTGTGTGTGGTGTGTGTTTGTGTGAGGGATGTCTCTGTGTGTGTATGTGGTGTGGGGTGTATGGTGTGTGTGAGTGTGAGTGTGTGTGGTATATACATGTGTGTGTGTGGTGTGTGTTTGTGTGAGGGATGTCTCTGTGTGTGTATGTGGTGTGGGGTGTATGGTGTGTGTGAGTGTGAGTGTGTGTGGTATATACATGTGTGTGTGTGGTGTGTGTTTGTGTGAGGGATGTCTCTGTGTGTATGTGGTGTGGGGTGTATGGTGTGTGTGAGTGTGAGTGTGTGGGGTATATATATGTGTGTGTGTGTGTATGTGTGTGTATGAGGGAGGTGGGTACTATTGGTTAGGTTAGCTATTGGTTAAGTCCACTTGTGACGTCTAAGGTGCAGTGGCCCATTTCATTATGGACGAGATATGTTTGTATTAAGCGGCGTGTGTATGTGTGCTGGCTTAGTACTTTTTTAGTGCAATGGAGAGTGACTGTGTCGGTGGGAAGCTGTTGAACATGATTAGAGATGGATGTATGCTTCTTTATGTTTCTGCTGGACGTTTCACTGCAGGTGCTCGTACATTTAGCAAACATGTATTCAATGTTTTATTAGGAGCACGGGAGGCCCAGCAGTCTAAGGCAACAAGTTGCATCCCATGGGCAAGCCAGAAACCTCTAATCGCGGGTTCGAATCCCGGTTCGCCCCGACTATGTTTCTAGATTTGTCAGCACAATTCCCGTGGGTTTCACAAAATATCCAAGATCTGCATCACTTTGGGCTTTCCTACCACATTAAGCTGAGACGGCGTGATATAACTGGAATACTGTTCAAAGCGGCGTTAAACTTAACTCACTCACTCACTCTTGTTTTACTCTCTCTTCATGCACTGAATATGGGGCTTGTTGTGCTGTTGCAGGGTTCTGCTATCATCCGGATGATGCATCTCGCCATGGGCCAGGACATCTTCATCCTTGGTCTTAATGTAGGACACCTTTGTAGTCGGTATTGTGAATGACATTCTGTCACTGCTATGTACTAATATATACATGAACAATTACATGTATGAAAAAGTACACTTTCTCACGACGTCGTGTTTATTGGGAACCGTCCGGTTTATCGAAGTTGTACGGTACCAGAGAGGATAGTATGTTTCAGGAACGGCCTCACCCGTCTATGCACGAGTGTCAATCAGTATTAGAAACTAGAGAAATAGAAAGTAGAAAATATTACTAGAGATGTGCAGGACACCAACGTGATTGAAAAGATTCAGGAAAAACTTGGCAAATGCAGATCTCGCGTTCCAAATGGCACGATTGCATCCCAAGTTCCAAGTTGACTCCCCATCGTTCTCGGTGCCTTAGGTTTGGTACCTCCCAATCTGTTGACAGACATTGGGAGGGTACCCGGGTTTGCTACCAGGTATACAGCCCTTCTGACAATCTGGCTAATGCAGAAGGCTGCAGTGTTGGGGAGTCTTCACATTCTCCGAAAAGTTCTGGTTGGGTTTGTCTAGGCATCGCTTCCTGGGAGAAGTCGCATTCGCTGTCTGGGCTGCGTGTAGAGGGGGCAAGGGCCCTTAGCTGATGATGAGCCTTACGAACCTGACTGTTCCAGAATCACCCAAACCATATTTGCTGCATTTGTTAACTTTTAATCAGTAAATAATAATAAGTAACTATTCAACAGAGGGGCAACAAAGTGCCAGTTTCTGTTATTCTCTTGTATATTTTCACTAGTTTCTGAGATCCTAGAGCACAGCCCCCCATATCTAACTCGGTTATGTTGTAAAGAGGAAACTGTTCTTTGTGTTCATAGCGTTATCTGGAAGCAAATAAATTTGGCAACGCAGAACATCAGGATTTGTGGGATGCTCTCAGTGCGGTAAGTTATACAGGTTCTTTTCTCATGCTACTTCGTGTCATTCTCCTATGGTCGTGTTGTCTCAGTCGTCTGTTACGCTGCAGGGGGCACCGGTGGCCCCGTCGTCTAAGGCGCCGCGATTCTCTGTGCAGAGTTGTGTCTCTACGGCACGCCAGAAACCTATGGTTGTGGGTTCGCATCTTGGATCGCCCTGGTTATGTGTCTAGGTCTGTCAGCACCATACCCGTGCTTGTGGGTCTGAGACCTGCATCACTTCGGGCTTTCCTCCCACATTAAGCTGATACGCCGTTATATAACTGGAATACTGTTAAAAGCGTTAAACACAACCCACTCACTCACTATTACGCTGCAAAGCGCTGTTCAGAGTTGCGTCCCTTTGGCTCGCCAGAAATCTTTGATCGTATGTTTGAATAGTATATTCATCCTGATTATGGGATATGTTTGTTTGTTTGTTGTTTAACGCCACACTCAGCAATATTCAAGTCTATATGACGGCGGTCTGTAAATAATCGAGTCCGGACCAGACAATCCAGTGATTGACATCATGAGCATCGATCCACACAAATTAGATACGATGACATATATCAACCAAGTCAGCGACCCCGACCACTCAATCCCGTTTTGCGCCTCTTATGACAAGCACAGTCGCAATTTACGGCAAGCATGGGTTGCCGAAGACCTATGTCACCTCAACCCCCGTCCTCTTATTTTTCATCAAAGTGAATTCCGATTAAAAGTAGAAGCGCATCAAGCTGACACCCTATGATATAACTGAAATACTGTTATTTTCCTCGATGGAACTTTGAGTACTCACACGAAGTTATATATAATATTGATGTCAAGCAAACGTCTGATTTTTATGTTAGTTTTATGAACGTCAAGATTGCTTGTAACTTAAAGGAGTTATCTTTCCTTGTTGACCCCAGTGGTCACTGTAAATTAAGAAAAAGCTTGATGACCCTGTCATATTAGCGCAATGGTCATCGTTAGCCTATGCTAATATAAAGGAGTTGCCATCGTCTTACCGGTGGAGATTCAGGCTAGACATGGTCTCCATGTTTTCAGCAATCTATGCTTGTCGTAAGATGCGACTAACGGGATTGGGTTGTCAGGCTCGCTGACTTGATTGATGTATGTCATTTTATTCCTATTGCGAGGATCGATGCTCATGATGTTAAACACTGGACTGTGACCCGATTACCTACCGACCACCGTCATATAGCTGCAATAATGCTGAGTGCGGCGCTAAACAACAAACGAATCAAACAAACAATGCTCTTTGTGACTGCTCGTTTTCAAAATAAGCTTCCATTGAAACATGTTATATTGTTATTCGTCACCACTCGCCCCTTTCCGTAACCTGCAAGAAGACTCGTCCCCCTATCGATGAATGTTATGTGCGAAAATACGACAAACCAATCAGAATGCGAGTATGATTTCAAGTTCTTCGTCAAAGAATCCTTCAGAAAATTGTTTTGATTTAACATATGTCTTACATCCAAAAATATACCCAACACACAGTTAAATGTGTACAACCATACTGCATAATTCCGCATGTCCCGATGTGCTTTAAATTGCATCTGAAATATACATAATATATGGGGAAATATATGTGAACCATTACGCAACGAGTTGACAATTGTTTTAGGTTTGCCCGTTTGCGCTAAGACGGAACCCGGTCGCAAAAATGGCCACGAGAGGGACACGAGTCACTATTCGGCTTGTCCCGGAATAACACGAGTTGGTCACGAATGGTTATATTGTATGGTCTGAATGTAATAAGAGCAACATAGCGGAATAACTTCTACCCGTCCATGTTGTTCCTACTTTCATTTCTATGTTGATTGTTCTTATCAGCAAGCCACCGAGAGTAACCTCAACTTGAACATGACCGAGGTCATGGACCCCTGGGTAACGCAGATGAACTATCCTGTGGTCAACGTTGTCGTGGCGGCAAATGAAGTAACATTCACTCAACAACGATTCCTCGTTTCTGGCGCAGAAGATGGCAGTCAAGATGTCGGCACATACGGGTAGGTCTGTAGAAAGAGTGAGGCCAGGTTGCATTGATATTTGATCGCCGATTGGCCGATTGGCCGATTGGTATATATGTGAACATAACGTTTGAAAATTCAAATCAAACCCTAGAGTTCAATGTAAAACTATGTCTTACTTTGAAATAAATTCTCTTTATTTTTCTCCAATAATAAAACCGACGTTTTATCGTTATCATCCGAATCAATTATACGATTCCGACTTTATCATGAGAATGTGTTTATGAAACACTATCACATGGTGATGATGCCAGGTGTTCGCGAAGAGGTGAGGGTATCCTGCACCATTGGTGCCACCCGTCGCAAACACATGCAAAGACATATGGTACAAGTCAAACATAGGTATTGGATCGGCCATCATTTTGTCACTGACACAAATTGTAAATATCCTCCACATACCATAGCACGTTTTAATTATTTTAATGGAAGCCTTTAATCTGTAACTCTTAACAAACAACGTAGGCAGGATTCGTTTGACGCACAAAGAACATACTGGATTGTTCCTCAAGAGAACAATGCAAAAAACAAACTGTCAAGTTTTGGCATTGTGGCATCTGAGTCAGTGTCAGTAACAACGTAGTATTAAAGTGACTTCAGAGCATTAAATATATAGTAAGCATAATTTATGCCTTAGTAAGATATTGATTAATACATACAATATCGCTCTCGCGTATTTTCATTTCAAATATTTCAACAATAAAGTAGAAGCCTCTGCTTCTGTGATTAAATGTTAGTGTGATAATCTGTAATACGGTGTGTCAGCTTAGTGTAATAAAGGTCTCAGATGTTAACAAGTTTGGTGACAAGCGTTTAATTGGGTTATTGTGTTGACCAACCAAGAATCATAGTCAGGGCGAATCAGGGATTCGAACCCGCCACCCAAGGATTCTGGCACGCCTAGGGGACGCAACTCTACACGGCCCTTAAGACGACTGGGCCGCATGTGCTCCTAGGACATATTGCAACAAGAAACCTGATTATCCAGACTGACTTGACACCAACGACTAGATAAAGTGTGGGAAATGTATTGATAACTAAATTCAAAATATGTTCGTGTGGGCTTAAGAAGTGCCTTAGATGGAAAAAGGATGTGGCATGTTATAGTTTTTTAACTATAGTTTATAAACATATAAATTCTGTTACAGCTACAAGTGGACGATTCCTGTCACGTTCACCGTCAGCGACAACGTTAACTTCACCGAAGAATACGCATATGACAACATCCACTACATGAAAGTTAACGAAGACTCAAGTTAGTATATAAACATAGCGAGGACATGTGTTCTATGCAGGATTTAGTGTTGAAGATATGAATTGGCAGGCAAAAGAAAGTATTTACTTAAAAATGGATTGATCAAATAATTACAACCTTATAAAACTAGGATGAAAACAGTCACGAAACACTGCAAACTTAAGGCAGACACAACTACGATACCCTGTTTAAAATACATCCCAATCGAATAATATTTCTTGTTTGTTTCATTTTTATCCACCACCAAACATGGGTGTTTAGTGTCTGTTGGCCGGCATTTTGGTATTGAAGACCTAAGTATGGGTTAGCCATTTGTTTTAAGAGGACGACCAACGTGCAGAAGTTTCGGCGACTCTTGTCAAGTATTGTGGTAGCCATTAAGTATTTGCTCACGTGTTCTCTATATCCTCCCGGGATCCCCGGTGTGTAGGGGGCACATGAAGATATCTATGGATTGTTCCAGTGCAGCTGCTTGTCACTGTCCCGACTGATGGCTGGATCATTGTCAACATTCAGCAGTGCGGCTTCTACCGCGTCAACTACGACGTGACGACGTGGAATAACATCATAGCCTTCTTAAGTAGCGACCACGAGGTGAACACAAGCAACCTGATCCTAAATGTTCCCCGAGAAGCTACATTTAAGTATTGAATACTTGACCGCAGTCCTTTCTACATTTTAAATACTTGAAGGCGGTCATATCTGTTTAATTTTTGAATGCTCAGCTGCGGTAAAGGTTTTACTTGTACGAGATAATATGAAGCGTGTCTTTCAATACTCACTCTTTTTTATTATTTTTCTAGAAAATACATCCGATAAATCGCGCGCAGATCATTAACGATGCATGGAACCTGGCCAAGTAAGTTCTGTCTTCCAGTGGTCATGCTAACTCTAATAGTGAGACTGACAACACTTGAGATATTGTCATGCGGACACTAACGGTGAGACTGACAACACTTGAGATATTGTCATGCTAACTCTAATAGTGAGACTGACAACACTTGAGATATTGTCATAATAACACTAATACTGTGACTGAAAATACTTGAGATATTGTCATCCGGACACTAATACTGTGACTGACAACACTTGAAATATTGTCATGCTGACACTAATACTGTGACTGACAATACTTGAGATATTGTCATGCTAACACTAATACTGTGACTGACAACACTTGAAATATTGTCATGCTAACACTAATACTGTGACTGACAATACTTGAGATATTACCATGCTAACACTAATACTGTGATTGACAACACTTGAAATATTACCATGCTAACACTAATACTGTGACTGACAACACTTGAAATATTACCATGCTAACAATAATACTGTGACTGACAATACTTGAGATATTGTCATGCTAATACTAATACTGTGACTGACAACACTTGAGATATTCTCATGCTAATACTAATACTGTGACTGACAATACTTGAGATATTGTCATGCTAACACTAATACTGAGACTGACAAAACTTAAGATAATGTCAGGCTTACTTTAATAGTGAGACTGACAACATTTCTGATAATGTCATGCTAATACTAATACTGTGACTGACAACACTTGTGATATTCTCATGCTAACACTAATACTGTGACTGACAACAGTTGAGATATTGTCATGCTAACTCTAATAGTGAGACTGACAACACTAGAGATATTGTCATGCTAATACTAATACTGTGACTGACAACACTTGAGATGTTGTCATGCTAACACTAATACTCTGACTGACAAAACTTAAGATAATGTCAGGCTAACTTTAATAGTGAGACTGACAACACTTTAGTTAATGTCATGCCAACACTAATACTGAGACTGACATTACTTGAGATATTGTCATGCTAACACTAATACTGTGGCGGACAACACTTGATATATTGTCATGCTAACGCTATTATTGTGACTGACAACACTTGAAATATTGTCATGCTTATACTAATACTGTGACTGACAAGATATTGTCATGCTAACACTAATACTGTGACTGACAACACTAGAGATATTGTCATGCTAACACTAATACTGTGGCGGACAACACTTGATATATTGTCATGCTAACGTTATTATTGTGACTGACAACACTTGAAATATTGTCTTGCTTATACTAATACTGTGACTGACAACACTTGAGATATTGTCATGCTAACACCCACATTAGAGCAGAATACATCTTGTTTCAGGGCAGGCCTGCTAGATCAGTCTATTGCCCTGAAGACAGTCAATCACCTCAGCAGGGATCTTGATTACGCCCCTTGGCGAGCCTTTATCCGGGAACTTGGCTACGTACAAAATATGTTGGAGCGGACTTCACTGTTTGGACTGTTTGAGGTATAGACTAACTGAATAGACTTTCAAAATAAATGCCATAATTTATATTATCATATTACCATCTCATCCTACCGGGTACCCATTCACTGATGGGTGAACAGAGGCATATTTCAAACAAAGGAGACACCACATGTCCTGTGTGTGCTTTAGTGTGGGGCAGGACCGAAGATCTGGAAACTATCAGGAGTCAAGCTATCGACGTTGTGTGTGTGCGTGTCTGTGTGCGTGCGTGCGTGCGTGCGTGCGTGCGTGCGTGCGTGTGTGTGTGTGCGTGCGCGAGCGCATACGTTATAGAGGTTACTAGTTTCTTGTCCAAAAATTATTTTTTGATATTGTTGCCTGTCTATGGTTGATTTATTCATGAGAGGGCCCAGAGTGAAAATTTCACCTCTGACAGATCACAACATAAAAATTCTACTTGACAGAGATAGTCAAAAGTAATGCTTATTATGTATTTTCATAGTGATCTTCATGATCCTACTCTGAAAACCAAATTATCCTCGAGGAAGACTGAAAGACTGAAAGAAGTTCCGACATAAAGGTGTATTTCACTCGAATGAAATAATATGCCATTTCACTCCAGTGAGATATATTTTGATTTATCTTTTGAGTACTTCATAACCTAATACTTAATACATTTATAATTTATATTACAGGAATTCATGAAAAATACAGTTGCAACTCCGTATTCTTTACTTGGAACCAATATTACAGAGGCGATGCCCCCAGTAGACAAGTGAGTGTCCTTATCGTGATGTGGTTGAAGATCTTTAACGGGGGATGTCAAACGCTTATTTCATGAAAGTATGTTTATTTTATTTGTTGATTAACGCTGCACTCGGCAACATTACAGGCATACGACGGTGGCCTGTAATTAATCGAATCTGGAGCACACAATCCAGTGATTGACATCATCAGCATCGATTTACTCAAGTCAGTGAGCCTGACAACCAAATCCAGTTAGTCGCCTCTTACATCAAGCATTGGTTGCTGAAGACTAATACTGACCCATATCGTCATGGGGGCAATACAGCTATATAAACTAGGCACTGTTTATTATTAGATTTAGTACCCTGGATAATCGAGGATCGACTTTGTGTTGCAGGATTGAAATTGCTCAGATAGTGTCTTTGGCCTGTGACTATGACTACCAAGAGTGCGTGGACACGGCTGTGAGGACTCTGGATGAGTGGATGGCCGACCAGTCCGTGAACAGGTATGTGTATCAAGGCTGAACAACGAACGCCAAGTGAATGAGGGGGTATCGCCGATTTGAACATTAATAGAGCTTTTCACTGAAGGTATTTCTGGACAGTAAATGTCATATAGTAGGCATAAGTTCCGTATCAATACGATATTTATTATATGGAAACACACGAGGGTAAACTCGCAAAAGTTTTCGCACAATAATAAACTGACGACCAAAAGAAATGTTACTATAGTTTTAAAGCAATCTAGTTTAATAACCACAAATGATAGATTCTTGAAGTAAAATGTATTGAAAAGATAAAATCTCAACGAAATCAGCAATTAGAATGACAGTCATACATCTTCCGATATTGTCATGATAGTTGCCCGTATTAAGGTGGCTTAGCAAAAACAAGCTTTCATCGTAATGGACAAAGGGCACGCACATCTAAACATCGCTCAAGATCAATTTGACATCAATATCGTGTATGATCACCCCTTGCCACAAGACATGCAAAACCTCTCCAGCGCGCAGAAAACGTCAGTCATTAGATGACGTCACGCGGGAGACGTCGCCATTCTTCTTGGAGGGGCTGGGTCAGTTCTTGTCGGTTGGCTGGAGGATGTGGTCGCTGTCGAACACAACGATGCATTACATCACAGAGGTGGGGGAAATGTCTGAGGAACGTGCAGGCCACGGCAATACTTTCACATTGTTGGCTGCAAGGAAATTCTGTAGGAAGATTCGGGCTGTAAGGGGTCTGGCGTTGTCATGCTTATAAAGGTCACAACGTGACAGCTGGCCCGACCTCATAAACACAACATGCCGGCGTTCGTTCTCCCCGTCTGAACAGACAGAACTGGCCTCAAAGTGGTAAAGTTTCTTTTGGCCGTCAGTGTATGATGCCATTTTGTAGTGAGTGAGTGAGTATGGTTTTACGCCGCTTTTAGCAATATTCCAGCCATATCACGGCGGGGGAGACCAGAAATGGGCTTCACACATTGTACCCATGTCGGGAATCGAACCCGGGTCTTCGGCGTGACGAGCGAACGCTTTAACCACAAGGCTACCCGACCGCCCCTGCCATTTTGTAGCAGATGTAGGTATAAACGATGTGATAGCTTCGCAGTGCCTGAATGGTTGTCTCACAAACGTTCACACGTCAACATCGTGTTTGGAAACATTAAATATTTGGCTAAAATATCGTTGAAAATAGTGACCGATTCTATTCTCTCCAATTGTTTGCCAAATTTCACAAACTATATATAGTTTGCAACTGTTTGCGAAATGTCCACACACACAAATTTATATTGGCAAACCTGAGTATCTCCTTTGAAGGCATCTTCAGGAAAGCGTTCGCTCGTCACGCCGAAGACCCGGGTTCGAATCCCGACATGGGTACAATGTGTTAAGCCCATTTCTGGTGTCCCCAATTATGATAATGTTCCCGGAGACATCTCCTTATATAACCGCCTCCATGGTCTAGAGGTAGAGCGTCCGCCTGGGGAGCGGAAGTTCCGGGGTTCGAACCCCGGCCGCGTCATACTAAAATACGTTAAAAGATGGAACATGTCTGGCGCTCGGCATTAAAGGGCTAACACTCGGCCCAGACTCAGTATACTGTGTCTGAGTGGGGTATTCATGTTAAACTGCGGGATGGTATCTCAGTGGGCTAGCAGTATAAATCGGCATCAGTCCGGACTAGTACAATCAGCCACACACACACGTGCATGCACGTCGCAGTATAAGTGTTATAATCTTGGACGCGACGTTAAACCCCATTTCAACTCACCACAATCTCCTTACATAGACACCATTTGGATTTAGGGGAATGTTGATGCACTTACAATGTTGGTTGGTTCGCAATATTCCAGCTAAATGACGGCGTTCTGTAAATAATCGAGTCTGGTCCAGACAATCCAGTGGTTGATATCATGAGCATCGCACACGCAATGATGCTGAACGCCATGCAGATAGGATTCCGATGTATAACCCTGTATATTGTTTTGTACATTCTGACATGTAATTCTGACATTCTGGTATTTTGCAGCATATATCCGGACCTGCGCAGTACGTTCTACTGCACAGCAGTTAGACACGGTAGTCTGGCACACTGGGACTTTGTCTATGAGAGATATCACACGGAGCAGACCAGCTCGGAGAAGACTAGTCTGAGACAGGCTCTGTCCTGCACCAGAGAACCCTGGCTACTGCAGAGGTGGGCGTGTCACTATTATACACATTACTAATGAGCTACTAACATCGAAAATGAAGAGTTGTGTCCCCTAGGCGTGTCAGAAACCTTTGATCGTGGGTTCGAATCTAATATTTGCCCTGATAGTGTTTCTAGGTTTATCAGCACCATACTCGTGCTCAGAACATCACCTCTGGCTCTCGTCCCACATCAAGGTAATACTCCCTGATAGAACTGAAATTTGTTCAAGCGACTAAAACCACATACACTCAGCGCGTATGGTTTTGCGCATATTTTAACCATATTCCAGCAATATCACGGTGGGGAATACCAGAAATAGGCTCCACACACTGTACCCATGTGGGAATCGAACCCGGGTCTTCTGCATGACGAGCGAACGCTTTAACCACTAGGCTACCCCACTGCCCGTATTCATTACAATCGGGTAGCCTAGTGGTTAAAGCGTTCGCTCGTCACGCAGAAGACCCGGGTTCGATTCTCGCCATAGGTGCAACAGCCCATTTTTGTGTCCCCCGCCGTGATATTGCTGGAATATTGCTAAAATCGGCGTAAAACCATACTCACTCACTGAGTCTATCTTTCGGATTCCATAATTCAATGGACACATTTGTTCTGGGAGAATCGATATACCAAGAGTATTGGTTCCTGTGGAACAGTGTACCAGGGATGAGGATTGTATTTCCGTCACGCGGTCAATTTCCACATTGGACTTTTAATTGATACTTAAGACTAATTCATCACTCAAAGAAATACATAAATAAACATAAATGCATGTATATACCTGCCGTAAAACACCTACCAAAATACACAGTATTTATTTGTTTGCTGTTTAACGCCGCACTCAGCTATATTTCAGATATTTGACGGCGGTCTGTAAATAATCGAGTCTGGACCAGACAATCCAGTGACTGGCGTCATGAGCATTGATCCATGCAATTGTCTTACGATGACATGCATCAACCAAGTCTGACCACCCGATTCCATTAGTCGCCTCTTAAGACAAGCATAATCGCCTATAACGACAAGCATGGGTTGCTGAAGATCTATTCTACCACGGGTCTTCTCAGGTCCAAAATACACTGCAGTGACACGTACCGCTGTATTAATCAATTGGCTATATGTTTACCCTGCTGACGAAATTATAACCATTGAAAATAAATATATCATATGATTTAAAAATATTTTAAAAAACACACCAACAGCTATTACTAAATTAAATGTCCTTTTCAGCTCAACCTGAATAACACAATTGATAAAAAATAATTATATGCTACCCAGATTGCTGGACATGTCGGTGAACGCAAGCGAGGTTCGACCCCAGGACGCTCGGACAACCATTACCTATGTGGCGAACAGTCGGTGGGGGCGGGACCTGGCCTGGAACTTTGTCACTCACAACTATGCTCATCTTAATGACGTGTAAGTCTGCATCATGGATGTCACGTTGCGTCGAGAAAATACATGTTGACCAGGTTTACCAATAGCTTCGTAAGCCAAGGCTCGCTAAATACAATGTTTATTCCTAATACAGGATATTTACCATCCCCAAACACACTCGCGTGATAACCTCTGTATGTATGTTGGTGGCTAAACAAGAAACAGACCAGAAATGGTCACTCGATGGTGATGTATTTGATAAGGGTATCATAGCTGTGGCGTTGACCTTAGGTTTTCGGTATAGGAACGTTTTGATAACGTTTGTAATTGGTTGGTCAAGTCCAAATTTCAAGTGTATACTTTCTTTGGCCCTACTGTTTATTTACGTGGCATTGTCAATATTTCAGTCATATAGCATGTATATTTTCTATCCATGAAGCCTATCTTGCACGGTTATAACGAACTAAAATTAGCAGTCCCTTTGAGTTCGTTATAACCGTAGTTTACTGTAGTATATTCGTTGCATTTTCCTGTCTGTTAAATATATAACGTGAATTATGTTACAGAATAAAGTCCATTTCTGGAATGACGAACCTCATCCGCGATATCACCGTCAAATTCAACACCGAACAGGAATACAAAAAGGTATAGCTTTGGTTTTGTTTTAATCATCTAATTAATCATTGAGGTTTCGTTGCAAAAGCTATGTCGAGAGAACAAGATGTTTAAGAACCGCCAGCAATGGGTACTTGGCGGTGACATTAGCGGTTAAACTGGTGACTACATTGCCGCGTAAACCTGCAATCAAACAAGTTACATTCCCTATAATATTTTTCAGTTGACGGCGTTTGGGTAATATACACATCCCTTCCCAATGAGTGAGTGACTGAGTATGGTTTTACGCCGGTTTTAGCAATATTCCAGCAATATCACGGCGGGGGACACCAGAAATGAGCTTCACACATTGTACCCATGTCGGGAATAGAACCCAGGTCTTCGGCGTGACGAGCGAACGCTTTAACCACTAGGCTACCCGACCGCCCCCCTTCCCAATGTGTCTGAAGTCCGTGAAGAGCACTGTTTTATCGCACAGTATTATTGTAAGCAAGGATGTAAAAGTGTCATGCGCAAGTTGCGCAAATACTGTAGTAAGACATCATTGTAAGGTGGGGGGAAAGGGAGCATTCGTGACCAACTCGTGTTATTCCGGGACAAGCCGAATAGTGACTCGTGCCCCTCTCATGGCCATTTTTGCGACCGGGTTCCGTCTTAGAGCAAACGGGCAGACCTGAAACAATTGTCAACTCGTTGCGTAATGGTTCACAAATATTTTCCCATATATCATACATATTTCAGATGCAATTTAAAGCACAGCTTGACATGCGGAATTATACAGTATGATTGAGCACATTTAACTGTGTCTTGGGAATATTTATAGATGCAAGACATATGTAAAATCAAAAATTATTTCTGAGGGATTCTTTGACGAAGAACTTGAAATCATACGCGCATTCTGATTGGTTTGTAGTATTTTCGCACATAACATTCATGGAAAGGGGGACGAGTCTTCTTGCAGGTTACGGAAAGGGGCGAGTGGTGACGAATGAGGGAGGGAGTTCCACTGTTCTGGGACCACACAATTAGCTCTACAAAGTTGCGTCCCTTTGTTGAGCAAGGTTCGCACTGAATATAAAGCACAAGAGAGGGTTTCACAATGTGGTCCTTTCACTTCGGGCTTCCCTCGCACATCACGCCGTCTAATAACTGAAAAACTGTTGCGCTAAATCCCACTCACTCAGTCATCAGTATATGCGTACCTTGTGAGCACTCTGATCGGAGGGTTGGGGTGGTAGTGGTGGGGGTGGTGGGATCCCACATCACGCCGTCTAATAACTGTTGCGCTAAATCCCACTCACTCAGTCATCAGTATATGCGTACCTTGTGAGCACTCTGATCGGAGGGGTGGGGTGGTAGTGGTGGGGGTGGTGGGATGGGGTTTGGGTGGTGGGGATGGGGGTGGTCGGTTAGCCTAGTGGTTTAAGTGTCATGAAACCAAGACACAGGTTTAGATGTCCCAAATAGGACAATGTGTGAAGGCTATTTCTGGTGTCCTTGATATTGCTGGAATATTGCTCAAAGTGGCATAAAAGCCAACTCACTCGCTGACTGATCAGATGGTGTCATCGTATCCCGATGGCGTGGAACGGTGCTTGCAATATCAGTCACAGCTTTGTCTGGTCAAGACGCAATTATTTTATGAGGCTCACTCACTCACTCACTCACTCACTCACTCAACCACCCACCCACCCACCCACTCACTCACTCACTCACTCACTCACTCACTCACTCACCCACCCACCCACTCACTCACTCACTCACTCACTCACTCACTCACTTCCAGGTTCAGGACTTCATGGACAGTGGTGAGGACGTATCTGGGGCCGCCTCAGCGTTTACTCAGGTTTTGGAGAGAACCAGGACCAACATTGAGTGGCTGAGGAAGAACTATGATATCTTCCAGGACTGGCTGCAGACTGCGCCAAGAAACTAGAACACCCTCAACCAAACGTTGTATATATATATATATATATATAAGGCTCCTATCACGGATCAACAATGACACGTTGAGGACCAACTACGAGATCTTCAAGAACTGGATCCAAAGTCAGACACTGAACTAATGCTTTCTGAATCCAACTCATCCTCGACCATCCAGGGTATTATGATAAATACACTGGAGCCATTTGCCACCACAGCATCCCATTGAATTCAGTACGAATGACACGACGTTCCAAATTAATCGCTCCGTCATGATTGTGTCAATGTTGATGTTGATGTATAAGGGGATGCACTTCATTTTTGATAATGATTGATGAAGTAGAGGAGATGTCGTTCAGGTAGAGATTTTATATATATTTTATATAGATAGAGTAAATTACGGTAATAACGAACTCAAAGGGACCAATATCTTTTGTTCTCTATATCCATAGTTCGTTTTAAGCGTTTCAACTTAAGGTTATCGCAAAACGGCCTGGACCCAAAACAACAATTCGTTATATCCGTCACTTCCTTATAAGCGTGTTCGTTATAAACGTAGTTTACTGTATACATACATTCGAGTATACAGAATATACATGTGTTCATAATACATAGGGGGCGGTCGGGTAGCCTAGTGGTAGCCTGAGTATCTCCTTTGAAGTCATCTTCAGGAAAGCGTTCGCTCGTCACGCCGAAGACCCGGGTTCGATTCCCGACATGGGTACAATGTGTTAAGCCCATTTCTGGTGTCCCCCGCCGTGATATTGCTGGAATATTGCTAAAACCGGCGTAAAACCATACTCACTCACTCACTCAAAATACATAGCTGCAACGGTTCGATTCACCTTTGCGCTGGAGCAGCACAAGGGCCTACAGACCGGACGTCTCTGTGTTCGAGCTCTTTGGCTTTTTCTCTATCGATCCACAATTGGTTGTTGGTTGGTTGGTTTGTTGTTTAATGCCGCACTCAGCAATATTCCAGCTATATGACGGCGGTCTGTAAATAATCGAGTCTGGACCAGACAATCCAGTGATTACTATCATGAGTATCGATGCTCGTAATTGGGATCGATGACATGCATCAACCAAGTCAGCGAGCCTGATCATGACCACCCGATCCCGTTAGTCGCCTCTTACAACAAGCATTGTCACCTATTACGGCAAGCATGGGTTGCTGAAGACCTATTCTACCCCGGGTCTTCACGGGTGTACTCCATTGGGGTAATATTTATGTACTGATAGTGGTAATCCACAACTCTGATTTCATGAGCAACACAACATAGATCTTAACGGTTAGTCTTAAAAATTAGTACATAAAAAATAGAAACAAGCGGCGAATTTACCAGTATTCGACTACATATGCGTGTGGTCGCCTTCACAACCATCTTGTTCCACAAAGCCTTCCATGTCGTAGTATTCTGGAAATCACTCACTCAAGATATAAATATGTTATAACAGTGTCTTGATTCAGTTATATACATCGAGGACGCGCTCGGACGATGCAGTGATTTTGAATTTAGATGTATGCCCAACTTTGATTGGTTGTTTCACGCTCATGCGCTGGAGACATTATGTGACCCAGTTCTATGATTGAGTGAGTATGGTTTTACGCCGCTTTTAGCAATATTCCAGCAATATCACGGCAGGGGAGACCAGAAATGGGCTTCACACATTGTACCCATGTCGGGAATCGAACCCGGGTCTTCGGCGTGACGAGCCAACGCTTTAACCACTAGGCTACCCGACGCCCCTCTATGAGAGATGGAGCCTCCGGATGAAGCGGTGAATGCGTTTAGCATGTTATAACATAATAGAATTGGGATATATAATTCACTTGATTGACTTGCTTCAGGCGCTTTTGAATAAAGAGACAAGAAACTAGAGTCCAGGAGTCTCGTTTGTATACAGTTGGTTGATTTGAATATGATATGGAATCGTGGATGTTGTAAACTTAGGCAAACATATTTCAAATAGCAACCACAGCACACATCTTTTTACCAATATTGTTTACATTATCTGTACCTATTACTACCTAAATACCAGAATTCCAAAATGGCAAGGCAATTGGTAGATGATTATATTGATCAAGAAGAAGAAAACAAGAACTATTGTAAATATATGCCAAACGACGATGTCACTACAGCTGAAACAAGTTTAAAATGTACTAGTGAGTGAGTGAATTGGGTTTCACGCTGCTTTCAATAGTATTTCAGCTATATCACAGCGTGTCCGCTTGACGGGAAGGAAGGCCTTTAGGAGAGCGGGCCTTAGACGTTTACTAATGAGGTGAAAACCTTGAGAATTGGCATGGTGCTGACAAACCTAGAAACATAATTGATGGTATGGCAAAGTGCAATCACGCAAACTGGGCGTAATTGAATTGATGTGAACAAGTTTTTCTAACGTAGCTGTACCCTGAATTCAGGTTGAGATATTGCAAGTCACGCGGCAAGGCCACTAGAGTGATGACTTCACAAAAAAGTCGATATCGGGTCACCTTGACTTATAGTAGATATCGGGTGACTTTGACGTATAGTTGATATCGGGTGACCTTGACGAGGCAGTCAGTAAAGTTTGTTAATTTGCACTGAACATCTATCAGCTATATGACGGCGGCCTGCAACTAATCTGTGCTAGACAATCTGGTGATAAATATTTTAAGATTGGTTGGTCGGTTGGTTTGTTGTTTAACGCCGCACTCAGCAATATTCCAGCTACATGGCGGCGGTCTGTAAATAATTGAGTCTGGACCAGACAATCCAGTGATTGATATCATGAGCATCGATTCACGCAATTGGGATCGATGACATGTATCAACCAAGTCAGCGAGCCTGACAACCCGATCCCGTTAGTCGTCTTTTACGACTTTCATCACTCACTCACTCACCCATTCTAAATTTGTGACTTTCATGACGCAGCTCTAAGTTCTATATCACATTAACCAGGTCACCGATAACAAACTGTCTCACACAGTGCGTCGCTGTGTTGATAAGTTGTATGTTGTCTGGAGCACACCTGTTTATTCAGATGTAAGGTAAGTTTTGTGAAACATTAGTCTGTTGTATAGCATACTAACTATAGGTGCAGTCGTATAGGAGTGGTATTACAACGGTACACATAGACCAGTTACTACCAGTTGTGGTTTACAACTGATTCTAACATGATATTTAAGAATCCTGCATTCTGATTGGTCCGCCAGCGTTAGACCATGATGGTGCAGATGACCGTCGCGGTAAAATTAATATATTCATTCGCAAACCCACTCGTTTGGCAATCTCCGCTACCGATCTTATTTCATTGAAGTTGCTAAATAACGTGCTGCTGTTCCTACATTATCTACAACAAGCGTGGATATGTCTTTCAGGCGAACAATTGACGAACAAATACTTACAGAGTAAATTCAACATCTTCATCACGGCTCGACATTTGGCTTTCCTTCTCATGCGCATTTCTTTTTCGACTAGTCCCTTTAAACGCAAACCTGAGTTCACGATATATAAAGTTGCTCGGTTTGTTTGTTGGTTGGTTTGTTGTTTAACGCCGCACTCAGCAATATTCCAGGTGTATGACGGCGGTCTGTAAATAATCGAGTCTGGACCAGATAATCCAGTGATTGATATCATGAGCATCGATCCACGCAATTGGGATCGATGACATGCATCAACCAAGTCAGTGAGCCTGACCACCCGATCCCGTTTGTGGCCTCTTACGACAAGCATAGTCGCCTTTCACGGCAAGCATGGGTTGCTGAAGACCTATTCTACCCCGGATCTTCACGGGTCGGTCACTTCTCATTGTCATTAGAATTAAAACATGTATTACATTTTTTTTCTTCTGCTTTTTACATAACTATATTATGAACAATAAGTCTAAAAAAGGAAATTTTATTCAGAAAAAGGATTTTCGCCTTGCATACATTCTAAAATTTAACATCCCCAACTGTCATATTGTTAACCTGCATTCATTAAGTAAACCACAATAATGTTCATTGATGCTAACGTTTATATTTGTATAAATGTCTATGTTGATGTTAACGTACGATTCCTCATCTATGTGTTTGTGGTGTCAGAGGAAAGATTTTGCTCATTGTGTTTCTAGTTGTTTTGTTACCGGTGTTGCACTCTCCGTTGGTATTATATCAGAGGACCGTCTCCGTGGTCTAATGGTAGAGCGTCCGCCCGGAGAGCGGAAGGTCCGGGGTTCGATCACCGACCGCGTTATACGAAAAGACGTTAAAAGATGGCACTTGTTGTTACCCTGTCTGGCGCTCGGCATTAAGGGGCTAAAACAGGGACTGGTCGGCTCGGAGTCAGTATACTGTGTCTGAGTGGGGTATTCATGTTAAACTGCGGCATGGTATCTCAGTGAGCTAGTACTTCAAATCGGCATTAGTCCGGACTAGTACAAGCAGCCACACACATACATGCACGTCGCTATATAAGTGCAATAATCTTGGATGCGACGTTAAACC
Organism: Haliotis cracherodii; assembly: GCF_022045235.1. Lineage (NCBI taxonomy): Eukaryota > Metazoa > Mollusca > Gastropoda > Lepetellida > Haliotidae > Haliotis > Haliotis cracherodii. Next base: position 22,998,393 of record NW_027266269.1, read on the forward strand.
CCATTTCACCTCACCTCACCTATTATATCAGAACTTATCAAAGTATGAAGACAATAAGACTATGACGACTTCGAAAAGATGTTTGTATTCATATATTTATTCGACATAAACCAGTAGTACAAAAGAGTAAAAAACCTGTACATGTCAGCACTTGAGTAATGAAAAAGTCCTTTATTTTTGGCACAGAAACCACTGGTGTCAAACACGGACGCGTCAGTATCTGTCCCTTTCCCAGACCAGGCAACAGCGCTACGTTTATCGAGTGGTATGCCTCTTGCAAGGGACGCGACTCTTCCCATTAATAACTTGCGCTCAGTGCTACTGTCATTGCGGATTTGTTTACTGTCGAAGGTCGGCTTGCTGTTAAATTAACCAGGTCCTGTTAACGTATAGATTGCTTACTATAACTGCCTGGAAGTCTCTTGGGTTAAGGTTTGTTTTATTGTGGTTGTGTGAAAAGTGCGAATGCAAAATTTGTTTGTCAACCAAGTATGATTAAAATCGATATGGCTCAAGACATATCTTTTAGTATCGGAAAATACATATTATGATATTCATGCGTGCCTCTTAGATCCTTTGAGTTAGTTGTATCAGATTTGTCTGTTGTTGTTTAACGAAGCACTCACCAATATTTCACCTAAATGACGGCGGTCTGTAAATAATCGAGTTTGCTCATGTATTGTCATTTTAGCCAATAAGCGGCACTGAACTTAAGTCAAACACGTGTTTTTTCCCGGAAGTATGAGCGAAGAAGGCAAGAAAAGATTACTCCAAATGTAACGTTTTTGACCTGGAATATAGAAACAGAGGCGTCCGTAAAATATTGCCTCGTAGGGGCAAGACACAGACTAAAACTGTAACCCAATTGAAAGCCAATCTGACAATCAAAGAATTTTGTTATATCTCCATCGCTGCACCCTTACTCAAGCCAAACGTAGGGTGAAAGCAGTTTCACATTGTAAATATCTTCTCATCTCAACCAGACCACGGACTTGTAAAGATCCGTGACCAGACTGACATGAACAAAATTATACTATGGTGACACACTGTAATTGGATTTGTCAGTGGCATCATCTATCCCACGGAACAATGATAACCTGGAACTTGCCTCGAAAAGTAAACCAAATGAAAATTAGGTTAACAATCATCCATGAATTCATTTGTTATTTCAGAATGTGGACAGGAATGAGATTTGCGCTTGTGATTTTGTTGGCGGTGTTACATATAGCGAAGACGCAGAAAGTGTCAGCTCTTAATGGCCCACTTCATGGACAACGTCTCTCAGTTCTGGGCAGATCTGTTAACGTATACTATGGAATCCCATATGCAAAGCCCCCTGTAGGCAATCTCCGTTTCAAGCACCCTCAGCCTTCAGAGTCATGGGGACCGGAAGTTAGGGATGCACAAAACCCGACGCCATCTTGCATTCAACCTAAAGATGTTATTAAAAATACTGAGACTCACAGAGAAACTCCTGATGATTATAGTGAAGACTGCCTTCATCTTAACGTGTGGGCGCCAACAGACAGCGATGGCAATCTGGCCGTGATGGTCTGGATCCATGGTGGAGGATTTTATTTTGGATCTACACGACTGCAACTATATGAAGGCAAATACCTTGCAGCAGAAAATAACGTCATCGTTGTATCAATGAATTACAGATTAGGGCCTTTAGGATTCAGCTATCTGGAGCCGTATACCATCCCTGGCAACATGGGCTTGATGGATCAAAGACTTGCCTTAAAGTGGGTGAAAGATAATATTGTCTACTTCGGCGGAGATCCAACCCGCGTGACCATATTTGGAGAAAGTGCTGGTGGTGCCAGCGTGGGTCACCACTTGGCCTCACCTCTGTCACGTGACATGTTTGACAGAGCCATCATGCAAAGTGGCACTCACATTTCTCCATGGGCTTACACCGTACCAAAAACAGCAAAGCGAAAGATGAAGAGGTTTGCTGATCTCCTTGGATGTCCATCATCTTCAACTGATGCAGACATCTATGACTGCTTGAAGACAGCAGATGCCCAAACTATGGCTGATGTTCAGTTCGGTTTGTTTGATGAAGGACTTGCATTCGTCCCAGTTGTGGATGGCTACTTTCTCCCCGATGACCCCACAACTCTTCTATCCAGCGGTTCCATCAAGCAGACCAGTGTATTGCATGGTTTTACTAAAGATGAGGCAGCACTGTTTTCGGCAGTATTGTTACAGCAGATGAGAAATGTATCTACCTTACCGGAAACACTGACTTTAAGTCGCCAAGAGTATGATAGTCTTCTTTCAGTTGAATTTGCAAATGAAGAAAGTAAACAAATCAAAGAACCACTTCGATTGTTTTATGAAAGTCAGAAAGCCCCTCTAAAAGACATACACTATCTTGATGTAGTGAATCGCTTGCGTACGGATAGGGGAATGAAGTGTCCTCATCTTGAGTTTGACAGATTGTACTCTCCTGCTAACCCTACCTATGTGTACAGTTTTAATCACCGACTATCAATTAGCCCGTATCCTCAATGGATAGGAGCAGCCCACTGGTACGAGCTTGACTTTGTGTTTGGTTTGGTCCTTGACGAGTCTCTGGGCTGTACACAGGAGGAAGTGGAACTCAGCAGGACCATCATGACCTACTGGACCAACTTTGCCAAGTCAGGGTGAGTGAGTGAAGGAGAGAGGGAAAGCCTCTGTGTAGTTATCCATTCTGGAACGTTCCCAATTCTTCATACATGTGGTACTTACAGGTTATTATTTGTAATGTGTTACGTAATCCACTACTGTCATAAGCTACTATTTTGGAAACACAATTCCAAATTTCTGTCGTCCATATACTTTCTATCTGTATCCCACCATCATGATATTGCTGGATTGTTGCTAAAGGTGGCGTGAAACAATACTCACTCGCTCATTTTTAAATGATGAAAAAACATTCTAGGCTGTCCCAAGTTGTGATATCTATTTGCAGTGACCCCAATGCTCCGGTCCCAGTGAAGGTAGACTGGCCGGCCTCTGACAACACTGATCTCACCTACATGACCCTTGACGTGGGCAACAACTTAGCAGCAGGACACGGGGTAGTCCATCACGAATGTGTCTTCATCAACGGCATTCTGCCAAAGATTACTGCAGGTACTGTTTATGATGGAATATTGAATACGATATGATTATTTTATTTATGTCATTTTTTTACATTAATTTTACACATATCGTGTGGTCGGGGAGTGACTTAAACACTACTTTCTGTTGCCAAGTCCAAGTAAACACTACCCAAATAGATCGATATCAAAGGAAGTAACATTTTGCAGTTTCCAATGCAGGTCAAGTCTCCCTTTAACATTATTCACATTCAACGAACCACTCAAAGCTGCCCTTCTCTCCTGATCAGTACATGCAACCCACCCTATTGTTCGACCAATGCTAAAAATAGGATATAACTTGATGCATACTTTTTTGTTCTAATACAGTCATTGCTTCATATTGGAATTTTCTTTTTAAAAAATCATTTAACTGCCTCTGCATTTAACCACCCTGTGATCATACCAGAACTAGCCGAAAACTCGACCTGCGACAATTCTTACTACGAAGCATCCATAATGGTTGTAGTGTGAGCTTGAGGACGACTACAAGCACAAAGAACGCCCCACACATCAACTGGTAAAAATAGCTATAATGTATGTTAGCTTCAACCAATGAAAATGTGTAATGTGGGATTCTTTAAACATTAAGGGGCGGTCGGGTAGCCTAGTGGTTAAAGCGCTCGCTCGTCACGCTGAAGACCCGGGTTCGATACCCGACATGGGTACAATGTGTGAAGCCCATTTCAGGTGTCTCCCGCCGTGATGTTGCTGGAATATTGCTAAAAGCGGCGTAAAACCATACTCACTCACTCACTTTAACATTGAGCTTCGAATCCAAGACAAGCACTGATTATGCAACTTTGTTTGTCATCATCATATCCAAACAGGTTGGTTTCATTAAAGCGGTGAAACGTCTTGGTCCCGCATCACATCATGACATGACTGAAATACTGACCACAGTGGCGACACATACAAATTGGCTTCACTGAAGCGGTAAACATCTTGGACCCGCATCACATCATGACATGACTCAAATACTGACCACAGTGGCGACCCATAAAATTGGCTTCACTGAAGCGGTAAACATCTTGGACCCGCATCACATCATGACATGACTGAAATACTGACCACAGTGACAACACATGCAAATAGGCTTCACTGAAGCGGTGAATGTCTTGGACCCGCATCACATCATACCGTGACTCAAATACTGACCACAGTGACAACACATGCAAATTGGCTTCACTGAAGCGATGAATGTCTTGGACCCGCATCACATCATGCCGTGACTGAAATACTGACCACAGTGGCAACACATGCAAATTGGCTTCACTGAAGCGATGAATGTCTTGGACCCGCATCACATCATGCCGTGACTGAAATACTGACCACAGTGGCAACACATACAAATTGGCTTCACTGAAGCGGTAAACGTCTTGGACCCGCATCACATCATGACATGACTAAAATACTGATCACAGTGACAACACATGCAAATTGGCTTCACTGAAGCGATGAATGTCTTGGACCCGCATCACATCATGCCGTGACTGAAATACTGACCACAGTGGCAACACATGCAAATTGGCTTCACTAAAGCGGTGAACGTCTTGGACCCGCATCACATCATGGCATGACTGAAATACTGACCACAGCGGTGACACACACACTCCACTCACTAAAGAGGTGAACGTCAAGGATGGAACATATCAGTATAGACATGATAATTCAAAAAGGGGGCACGGGTGGCCCAGTCGTCTAAGGCGCCGCGATTCGCTGTGCAGAGTTGCGTCCCCTGGACGCGCCAGAAACCTATGATTGTGGGTTCGAATCACGGTTCACCCCGATTATGTTTCTAGGTTTGTCAGCACCATACCCGTGCTCGTGGGTTTCACCGAAGTGGTAAACGTCTGAGACCTGCATCACTTCGGGCTTTCCTCCCACATTAAGCTGACACGCCGTGATATAACTGGAATACTGTTAAAAGTGGCGTTAAACCCAACTCACTCACTCACTGATAATTCAAATCAGCATGAAGATACTTTAACGTGTGAGACCTGCATCACCGTATGCTTTCCTCCACGTGAATCTGACACGCCATGATATAACTGAAATACTGTTCAAAGCGGCGTTGGGCCCAACTCATTCACTCAGCAACTAGCAACTAGCATTGTAGCTAAATGGTGTATCTTTGGGAAATATACTGAAGTGCAGTCAGGGAAATAATGAATCAAATTATTGCGTTTCAGATCCACTGGAAGGGCAGGAGTACTGCAGAAAAGGATGAAAGGAGAGCATTATAATAATCAGACACAATTAAATACATAAATATCATTATTTTTTTGGCTTAACGCTGCTTTGATCTGTTAATCAGTCATATCACCAAGTGTCAGCGCAGAGGGGCAAAAAAGTCCCATGTTGCCCAGGGCAGGGGTAGTCCTCACTCATGTAGGACGCCACACCGCATAGCTATTGTGATGCCTGTGAATGCTTAGCCCCCCGTATACAACAATCACCCCAACTACAGTCCTGTACACCTGTCAATGCCATCATGGAATAAACGATTTGTCTGCATTATGTTCTATGTTAAATCTTACTTAGCATACAGTGTCATGTGATTGCATGTACGAGAAGTCTCATGGTACATGCGATGGAAATGTCCATATGTCTACCATAAAATTTTGAAAGCTTTACTGAGGCCTTGAATGTTGTAACCTTGATCAAACAACTTCTGAGTAAGCGTCGTATAATGCTCTTTTAAAATCTTGTGAGAAAGAGCATGCCCGCTGGTACCTAAGGAATTGTGAAATGTAGACACGAAAGGTTGGTGCTGCAGGAACTTTCCTCAACATTAAGGGACGTTGACTATTGGAAAGTTGAAGTCATGCCTCTTGTCATAAGGTCTTGTTGAGAGCGTGTTGTCACCCTGAATTTTTATGCATAGATCTAAATGTGAAACGGATGAAGCAGTCTCTCTGGTCTCCTTAATTTCTAGTTCAGCTTGGTAAATAAGTGGAAGGGAATTGGCTTTTTGATGATTATTGAACGAAATCAGATCATCGTATAGTGGAGGGTCAGTTAAACTTCATGGGCAAATTGCCTTCTTTTGACTTTGCCAATCTGAGCTGAATTTCTGATTCATATGCATAATCAAAAAGATCAGCAAGAAGGGGAGCAGAATTGGTGCCCATAGGGAAGCTTACTTCTTGCCCAAATGTCTCTCCACAAACTTTTAAACTTTTACATAGATGTCATCAATGAGGAAGTCCAGCATTTATCATAGTGTTTTCTCAGTAAACTCAGTAAAATTTTTGATAAATGCCCTGAACCTCAGAAGATAGATATGTAACTGTAGGGTCCATGGTCACCACGTTTTGTGACAGCAGAAATTAAGGAACGAAGTTTTCCCTTAAGTTTGTCATGTCGGATTGTTGTTTACGAAGTTGAAAAATCAAATGTTTTTACTGAATTGAACCTAGTTCTTTTGTACAATTGTAAAACGTCAAGCATATACTTTGAGTTCTACAAAACTACAGTGGTGATTGCAAAAGTCAGTGATTATTATATAAATTCACCCAGCGGCGACAGTGGTCAAGCTTCCGAGATAGACAGGGATGATGAGCGACCTCACATGAAAGCTGGTTCCGATGTGGATGAAAATGCTTGAGAGATACGTAAACACGCTATTGTCCTCTTTATATACAACCTACCCATCCACTCAAAAGTTTGACACAGTGCCCTCACTTGTCCATCGGCACTAGAACATTAAAGAAGTTTTCATAACATGCCATCACCGTACACGGTATACCGAACTGAAAGGTTACACACCACACAAGCATCTAAATATAGTAATTACCCGACGACTGAGCACTGTGCAAACACAATACAATGAGCGTCGTCTACCGAATCCAAACAGAAACAATGCAACACAGCTACAATCACTGTTAAACAACAAAAGACACTGCCACATATAACACATGACACTACCCAATATTCAGAACAATGCAAAGTACCCAAGACACACGCTTCACATGACACCACATAGTATATTCAGAACAAGGCATAGTGCACAAGAGACACACACACATCACATGATACAACGTATCAGACTGGCTTGAAACAGTCTTGCCTCTTTTCGTTAATTAGCAGTCATTAACGTTCCTTCTCACGACCTCTCTCATGGACGAGGGCTGGTCAAAAACGTTCTAAGCCTAACAAACAAAACCAACAATTGTGAAAATATTTTCATTTTTATTTTTCAACATAATCATAAACTCTAAACATGAATCAGGCAAATGCTTCAAGGGCTGATAGTGAATATTATCAGCTCCCGTTGCAGTTTCGTGCGCTTGACCTAGAGCAGTATTTAACTCATGGAGCGAAAATACCTCATTATAATCTTCTCCATTTTGAGGAGTAAAATCAACCCTCTTTTTTCCTGTTGTTTCTGATATTTTTGAAACTTAGGATCATAGTTTGACGATAAAGAGTGTTTGGTCAGCGTTTCGCCTAATTTATTGGCAATGTCCGATTTATCTGTTAAAAGATGCTCACCTTCCTTGAGACATAGTTCCTCGGAGACTTACACTTATTTTGTTTGAATGAGCGGCGTGTCTTGGCATTTGTGATTTTAACATATTTGAGTTGTGGACAGTTGGATGTCGGCGGAAATATTTCTCTGCGTTTTTCCTGCACTTTCTAGCCTGTTTGCACTCTTTATCAAACCATGGTTTTCGAATGTATGGATTTTCAGAGGACTTAGGGATGGTTATATCAGCAATTCCATTCAGCTTATCCGAAAACGATTGGATTGGGTCGGTAACAGTCCTGAACATATCAGGCGTAATATAATCTGTCTGTACAGAGTTCCTGAAAGGAAGGCCAGTTGGCCTTGGTAAAATAGGTGGAACATCAGATGGATTATTTGCTGTTAAGTTCAAGTAGCAGGATGTAAAAAGGTATTTGATCCATCATTGAAAATGCATTAATTGTTATCAGAAATAAAATCTTCAAGTACGTTAACACTTCCCCATAATGGGTTATGTCCGTTCAAGTCACCCATGATCATTAGGGAGCTTATCATATAAGGATTGAAGATCTGATCCCTGAAGCACAGAGGAGGGAAAAATATACAGTGAACACAGAGTAAAAGGTTATGTGTAAAGTTAGTCTGACTGTAACAGCTTGAAGATGAGTTTGAAGTGAAACAGGGCTGTGGATCACTCCCTGCTTCACAAAAAGAGTAGATCCTCCAGTAGCTTTAACACCTGGTGGAGAAAATATATGATAGGAACTGTGCGGCGCAAATCAAAGGTGTCAGACTGTTTGAGATACGTCTCTTGAAGACATATTGCTGAAGGCATAAAATCTTGAATTAAAAGATGTAACTCGTAAAAATTGGTCCGGAGACCTCTGTCATTCCAATGAACTAGTGGAGTGGAACTGTTCATGTTACGGGTGGGTGAACAGGAGATCTATTTCTCCCATTTCGCGGCGACTTACTTCTGTTGCGCCCTTGAGAATGTGAAGAGACATCCAAGGTTTGATACCGATTATATATTTGAATAGGGTCATCCTGACCCTTTGGTACACGATCTGATTTTTTGGCATAGTCAACGTTTTTGTTTGCACTTTTAACAGGGGCTGGTTTTAGAGCTGTTTCTGGCTTTGGTGTCAATGTTGGCTTCGGTGCCGTTGCCTTGTGAGTTGATACTGGAGCTGATGGTGATTTATCACCTATTTTGGAAGATGAACAGGATTGTACAAAAGA